>NC_137432.1:26164825-26612325 GCF_964374335.1 Astatotilapia calliptera | reverse complement strand
AGCTAAAATTTGGCTGAAAGTGGGTTATGAAATAGGACAATGAGCCCAAGCACAGCAACAAATCCACAGCAGGATGTCTGAGAAAGAAAAGAATCAAGGTGTTGCAATGACCCAGTTAAAGTCCAGACCTAAACTGCATAAAACTGCTGCGGCATGACCTTAGAGAGATGTGCATAAATGAATCCCCACAACCCACAAAATTCCTCCACAAGGACTGATAAAGTCAACTCCAATGGTTGAGTTTTTTCTTTAGGTAAAGTTGGAGAATAGATTAGACATTTAGATGTTGCACAAGTTAAAAAACAAAAAACTTTTAATTGCGTACATTCTCTGGGTAATGCTGATATTGCATCCAAAATGTATTTAAAAGCTTATCCAATAATTACTTGGATATATCAGTAAACAGACCAACCAGCAGCCAGACATTAACTTGCCTGAAAGCTACAGCACCAGCTCGGCTAAAGAACAGAGAGACTGCGGGGAAGGAGACATATGGAAGTTAAAGATATAAAAGGAAGGGGAGCCGGAGGGAAGAGAAGAAAGAAAATAAGAGATGGTGAGGACATAAATGGAGCTATAAAGACAAGTAAGAGCAAACACCGGGAAAGCGAGTTATAACAGCAGGGAAGAGTTAAGAAGCATTAAAAGAAAAAAAAGAAAGCAGAAAAGCAGTGAAAAACCAAGAAGTTGACAGAATAAGAACAAAAAGAAAAGTATAAATGAAAGAGCTAGTGCCAAGAGCATAAACTTCTAGAAAGGGTAAGCAGAAAGGGCATTAGGGGGCTGCTGAGCACATTAATAAGAAAGAGGTGGAGAGGAAGAAAAAAGTATTTCTTCTTAATATTATTCATCCATAAACTTAGCAGCATGAGACCAGATAACAGTGCTGATGGTGTACTTCACTGAGCTTACATAAGGTACTTGCAGCAGCGTGAGGATGGTGGATCAGTCACTGGTGATCTCTCTATAAATTGTTCTATACAGCTGTAGGTAGACACAAACTGTAGATATGGATCATAGTGCTGAACACAGCACTAACACCACATCACTTATATGTTGTTTACACACGCTTCTCCGTCTGGATGACTGCCCAGTGCGAGTAGGCCCTACTGAGGCAGCCAGAATGAATGAACTGCTTTAAAACTAAAATGAGACATCAAATCCTTAAGAAGTTGTAACAGCTAATCTTGTAAAATTAATACACCAAATGGTAGAAGTCTCATTTGTACAAATGGCATTAGGGGAAAGACTGAGGCTGGATTTATATTTGAAATACTGCAGGTTTGTGGTAAAAGCCTCACAGTCACTAGGGTGTCGGCTGTGATTAACAATATCTTAAGTGCTTGGCTAGCAAAATGACAGACAATGGCCTCTGCAGTTTACAAAAGTAGCTGATTAAATTTGGGGTACAGGCTGGGCGTTTCTGACAAAGTCAAAGTATTTCTGGCTTACATCTAGTGCTGGATGTCATTTTTAAAGGTTTGCACACTGCTGGTATTAGATTAATTTTGATACTTACACAATACAAAGCTGTTTAAACAATGCATTTGAAATGTAAATAAATAAATCATTGAGGCAAGAAACATTGTGAATTTTGATTTATACGTAGCAGTTAACAAATTCAACTTGCACACTAGGACCCCTGGCTCGAGACCAGCAGGAGACTTAACCCCTGTCCCGAGTCCAGATAAAGAGGAGGCTTGAATCAGGAAAAGCATCCAGTATAAAAATGGGAAATCAAACATACAGATCCATCTAACAGAGTAACCCCATGAGAAATAATGAGCAGCCAAAAGCAGCTCCTCATTTTCTTTTTACAATTTTCATTTTTGAAATCAAACTACATACAATACAACACATTTTTGTTACAAGCACTGAGCTGTACTTACCTACAATTACAGTATTTACTTCCAGCACTAAAACAATTTCCAGTTTAGCTTCTGTTGTATTTGTGACAAAAAAAACAATACGAAAAAGCTTTAATGCTGATCCACAGATGACGTCAAATGAAGCAAGACTGTTATCTTAAAGATTAGAACAATTTACATGCTGCAATTTACAAGGAGCAGCCAGGCGCTGCTAATCAAATGCACTTAATTAACTGATCATCAGTAAGTGTGACCACCTCTATAAATGCAGATGTTTTGGTCTGGAGTATTCAAGCGTGTGTTAACAAAATGCTAAAGAGGAAAGTCATCAGCAGTCTTAAAGAAGTAATTGTTGCCGCACATAAATCTAAGAAGCGTTATAAGGTCATTTCCAAACAATCTGAATTCCACCTACAGTGAGAATGATGATTCATTAGTGGAAAACATCATTCTTCCCAGGAGTGGATGTCCCAGCAAACCCACCCAAAGATCAGACGATGCAATGCTTAAGGAAACTGCAAAAAACCCAAGTTCTACATCTCAGATTCTACAGGCCTCAGAAGACTGAACAAGAATGGCCTGTTTTGCCTGCAGAAGTCATCTTCTCTCTAAAAAAGTACCTTGCAGCACAGCTTAAGTGTGTGAAGTTGCATCTGAACAAAGCATGAGACTTATGGAACAATGTCTTTGGTGAGATGAGACCAAAGTGGAGATGTTTGCTCATATTGCACCTCACACCAACTGTCAAGCACAATGGTGGAGAGGTTATGTATGAGCTTACTGTGTAGCCACAGACCCTGGGTTCCTTGCAGTCATTGAGTTAAACATGAACTCTTCTGTGTGCTTAAGTATTCTAGAGCCAAGCTGGAGCTTGACCACAATTAGGTCATGCAAGAGGACATTGGCCCCAAACACAGCAGCAAATCTGCTGAAAAACAAAATAATTAAAAAGGTGTTTTCTAGACAAAGTTCAGATTTTCATGATGAGGGGGGACCTTAAGAGAGCTGTGCATAAACAAATGCCCAAAAATCAATGAACTCAATAAACAACCTTATAAAGAAGAGTGAGCCATAATTCCTCAACAATGATGGGAGACTTATCAAGTCATACAGAAAATGGTTGCTTTAAAATATTCCTGTTAAAAGTGGTTCTACAAGCTATATAAGATGCATATGGTAACCTTGACAGCAGGTGTTGCATTATAAATGTCACAATCCCAGATATTCTCTGAGGTTGTCACCTAAGGAGAGATGCTGCTGGTCTATTTAATTGACAAGAAACATATAAAAGAAATACACTGTCACATATGTCGAAGAAACGAGGCTCCAAAAGCCTTTCGCAAACTCCCACAAAACTTTATCATGAGATACCAATACGCACATAAGCACATGCTGATCATCACATCCTAAAAGCTGCACTAAAGGTTTACAGTAAGTTACAATGAAGAAATCTGCACTTTAATTTGTTCTAAAAAAATGTAACCATTCAAGAATTTTGCTATAAAATTACAATTTGTTCTGATTTCCTAATTAAGACTTGAACTGATGATAAACTTGAAAACTCATTTTATTTGGCTTTTACCAAACAAAAATTTCAGTCAAGAAGCCCTACCAACCTTTTTACAACTATTCATTATTATTGCAAGATGCAACTGCACAAAAGGTATGAATTAATCATTAGTCTACTGTATCAGTGGTTTGTACACATTCATTTCTCCTAAAAATACATCTTTAAACTGTCAAAAGGAACTCCAGTCCCTTCGTGCAGCTGCCAGATGGTGGAAATCATGACAGCGTGACACAATGAATGTTTGATTGAAAGCGAGAAGGATAGTAAATCCCGTGAGGGGAAAAAATATAAATAAATCACTCGCACGTAGAGCAATTGCAACTAACCACCAGTGCAGATGTCCACCACCTAAACAAAAGAGAAAAAAAAGCTGTGACTTAACAGCAGAAGCTATCTATCTTTTGCTTTCACTGGTCTGTGAACAGGTCTCAGCCCGAGTGTGTAATCTGTCAACAGAAGCTGGCTAATATTAGCCGATTCCAAGTCAGCAAGACAGTTCGCCGAATTGTACAAAATTCACTGATAAGACAATACAGAGTAGGTAAATGCTACTGAAGTAGAAACACTACTAAAAAATTGCAGGTATCATGCTGCGTCCATATGCTGCATATGGTCTATCAAAAGTGCTTTTCTTTGACAATATTATCTGACAACAAATCAGAGGACGTAGAGGCTATTTTACTCTATTCTGTACTCGAAATTTTGGTTCAGCTTGACTTGGTGTGGCCACATATGAGGCTTTTAAGTTATTTACTAACCTAAGATTGCTGATTACTATTGAGGCTATGACAATGGAACAGGCACATGCATATAACATATAAGATGATAACTGAATTAACTAATTTAGCTTCACTGGTAAAAGCTCATTTAAACTATAACATGCTGCGCAGAAAATCAGATATAGCCCCTGAAATGTGGATAAAATATTTTATTATTGTGCAGTACCAGCACCTATACGAGTCGGTTAGTGTGTCCAAACTTCACGCTGATCTCAGAGTTGTGCTTAATATTTACTATCCTTAAAATCAATTGTGCTCCTCAAATGTTAAAAACACACTGATCCAAAACATGAGCACATTTTCTTGCACAGTGTGCGTATCATCCTGTTGCACGTTTCAACCTCTCCAAAGACCGCAGTTTGCCTCTTTCTTATTAAAACAAGCCTTGAGGTTAGTTGTTATGAACTCTTGATCTCCAACCAACCAAGAAAACTCCCCATGCACCATTATACTGTAATTACCTCTGCCCTGCCTTCTCCCTACATAAACAAGCACGGTGATTTCTGTGCTGAGAAATAAAGTGCATCCAGAGCAGCGTAGCATGGCTAGCGCCGCCGCCTCCATATATCACAGCAAAACAAAACTGCAGCCATATTTCAGCTACTGCCAGCCAGCTTCAGCCCCTGGAGCCTCTGGGTTATAATTCATGGCAAACTCCAAAAGTCAGTGAAGCCCGGGACTCAAGTCCACCTCCGTGCGTCGTCCTGGGTGACGCTTAAGGCAGTAACCATGACAACCAGGGCAGGAGAGGAAAACACTGACCCAGAGATGAATCCCTGGAGAGAGGAGAGAGGGGTGGTCCAGTTGGGTTATTGAGATAGTGGGGGGTGTAATTTAACTCACCACAGGCCAGGACTGTGAAAGACCCTTTTGTTACACGAACACACACAGAATTGCTCGAATGCATCCATCACACACTTTACAGCATGCCATGGCCAACGTGACACATGCCTACCCTTCGATAAAGATCACTTAATGCACACACAAACCTCTCTCCTCCCCCATTAGTGCCATAGCAACCACAGCATACCTTCATTTGCAGCTGCCATAGAAACATTAAGCAACACACAATCCTTGTTTTGTGTTTTTGCTGTGTACTTGTCCTTCAATTTCCTGCACAGGTACCCGGGAGTAGAATACAAGTCCAAACAATGAGGTTCAATGCGGATTTAAGTTCAACTTACTTGCCAACTCTATAAGCTTCTCACACTGAAGAGGACAGTCAGGAATTTCACACACTAATTTCTGGATCAAGTTCAAATAAGTGAATTACTGATTAATGAAGTGACAAAAAAATGAATCTAAAAGACTCGAGAATAAAAACAGAGTTGATGAATTTCCAGTTATCAAGATCCTACTGAAAATTTCTCATCTCAAATTTAAGCATTGCATCAACTAAACCATCAATGAGTGACCCAGTATCTACTGGTCATGCATACTGCCATTAAATGCTTAATAGACTTAAAAGACTTCAGTGTTTGCCACATAATTAGACTGCAGTGGGTGCACACTAATGTCCAAGACCCCTGAACAGACTCAAATTCCACTGTCTTGAACCCCAGGTACTGATGGCAGTCCTTGTTCTGCTCTGCAGCTTCGTTGAGCCTCAGCTCTCCACCTGCTACACGTTCTGGTGAGAGTCACCCTTCAGCTTACAGCAAATCTCCAGTGCGAAACGGGACCACAGTTACCAGCTGCATTCCAAGAAGGTAACGTAGGAGTAGGAGTGTATGATCGAGAGACAAGCAAGCTGAGCGACTTGAAGGACTGCCGTAACAGCAACCTGAAACAGGAGACAGGACTAGCTGATTTCCTGCAACTGAACTTTCACAGTAAGAGCAAATGAGCTTGATTATGTTATTATTTTGGATAGATAAAAGAAAAAAGGCTAATTTGCCTTCATTGGGCAACTGTTAATAGACCTGGATGGTTCCCCCAAGTCTAGTGGAGCCAAACACAAAATAAAACACAGTACATAGTCAAAATTATGTGAACTGCTGAACAAAGCCCGTTGACATCCAGTCATCACATCTATATGTGTTTGAGAACAAATATTCCTAAGCCATAGACATAAGAATATCACTATAAAAGTCAATATTATTGTAGAAAGTCTTTACTCAAGTTTTCTGAACCTGGCTGCAGGGATTTGGTTCTTTTCTGCCGCAGTAGCATTACTGAGGTCAGGCACTGATGTCAGCGATAAGGCCCGGCTTGCAATTGGCAATCCACTTCATCCCGAAAGGTGTTTGATGGGTCTGAGCATTCTGTGCACACCAGTCAAGTATTTCCTCAACACACTCAGAGAGCCCTTTCTATGGACCTGCCCTTGTGTATATGATATCATCACGCTGAAGCAGAAAATGTGGCTCCAGCATTGAACGCAAAAGAATAAATATTATTGGTATAGCAGGTAATTATTCTAATTACTGGAGTAGCTTTGGTCACTTTTCAGGCTAAAACACCAAACAGTGATTTCAGACTGGTGACTGTATATAATTACAACCTTCAACCTTGTTGATCAAGTGATCAGTCAATGATTTGATGAGCAGGATTAATAAATGAAGAAAAATATATTTTGCTGCTGCTACAGAGTTAAACAGCATGTGATACAATGAATGTAGTTAAACCAGTTTAACTACATTTTTCAGTAGCTTGCTAGCAGATCAACTACCCATGTGTGCTTTTAGATTTCAGTAGTTAAGTTACATGCAAATTGTCATTTCTGTGTCGTTTACTAATAAAACTATAAATCTGGGGGATTATTACTATACATTACTGAACCCCTGCTGACCACCCATATTTAAAACAAACTAGATGTGCTATCAACAAAAATATTACATTGCTTGTAATTTGTTCTTATGAAAAGCCCACAAGTGCTGAGGTGATGTGTTTTAGGGACAGATTTAGGTCTCAGGATGATTCTGGGAAGTTGGACAGTAAGCTCACCGGTAACTAGCACATATTAGGTTCCAGTTGTACTCATTATTAGTACTGATTCATTACATCTATTAAAACATTACCAGTGAAGTTGCCTGACTTATTAATCATGTTATGTCCAATACCCCAAAGTTTCTAGAAGGCAGGGGTCTGACTGACATGCAGAGTCAAGGATGACATTTTTCTGTGAATAGTGCAGTATTCATTTATTTACTTAGCAATTTATTTATAATTTTTTAAATGCAGCTATGTTTCCTACTTAACTTTCCCAGCACTGCAATTCCACAGTGGATGCTTTAAATCAAGCAGCTAACAGAGTCTAACTGAGTCATGACAACATCAGCAAGCTTGTATACTGTTGGATGGATGCAAAGATAGTTCAACACAGGTGTTGAGCAATTCCACAAACGTTAACAACTACGTTCCCACTAGTGTGTGTGTGTGTGTTTGTGTGTGTGTATGTGTGTGTGTGTGAGTGAAGTCCAGAAAAGACAATGAGCCTGGGAGAACAGCAACAGTGGATGAGGTGTCTACCTTAATCCCCTTTTAGTCTTCCTATTTCCCCAAGGCCGCTGCATTGTGATGCAGAGTCACTCAACCACCTTCCAGAGTGTGTGTGCATTGTTGCACTTGTACATGTGTGTATGTACGCCCATTAATCAAGTGCGATGCCTTGATGCAGTATCTGGTCAATTCAGCCTCTCGCAGTCTTATTCTTTCCTCCTTTCTTTCCCGCTCCCTCACACTTTGTCCTTTCATCTCAGTAGCTTTCTATCTTTTTTCTCTTTCTCACCAAAAACCCTGTTTGCTTGCTAAGCCTCATTAACAATTAATTACCAATCAGCTAGTCAAGTCACCCCTGGCCCGCTGGGCTTCTCAATGATTCATTAGTCAGGGTTACACAATACTGCAATGCATTAAACACACTCACGCACAGGCACACATGCAAACACACTCAGCTCTCTTTTTTGTCTTTTGGGGGGGGGGGGTTCAGTGAGCACACGCTGGGTTTGCAGACATAAAAATACACATACATGTCAAACCCAGCTTATGAGCACATGAAACGCCCACTCGCCACACCTACTTACACACATACGGCACCTGTATCTGATCACAATGTCCTCATTAAAAAGAGATAAAGGAAAACTGATTGAGTTGTGGACTAGATAATACTATCCACACAGGGTTCCCAAAACTTACTTCAAAGTCAAGCTAAAGGACTTTTAAGTGACTCTTAAAAGTCTTGCTGGGTGAATTTCAAGAGTTCAAAACTGGCATGTTTTAAGATAAGACACGGCATTAATTAAAGTAAGACATCACATATGAGGCTTCTTCATGATCCTATTAAACCAAGAACTCCTGGCAAAATCCCTCATTTCAGATCTGCTGCTTTTATCAACCCAGACATATGTCAGTGTTATGTGATGTGAGGTGCTGATTTTTAGGACGGGGAAAGGCCCGGTGGGCAGCAGTATGCTGCTGAACGTGGTGTTAGATTTTTCATTTAGAAACAGAAGTTTCAAGGCCATTTGTTGATTTTTAAAAGGCAACCGTTTGAAGACCTTTCTTTATAAAACCACAAATTTTAATTAACTGTGAAGAATACAAACATTTAAACCTGCTCATGGACATTTTTATTTAATATCTGTATTCAGCACTGAATCCTCAAGCCCACCTCCCTTTTAATGCCCAATAGTTGGCAGAAAACTAGGACTAAATGATTAATTTACTGATTTATCAATACCAAAACTGTAATTTGAAAGAGTCCACTGCTTTTAAATTGCAGTTAAATACTCAAAAAGTTTCTAATCAAGCAAGTTTGACCCAGAAACTGCTCCATTTCTTTTCCTTCAATAACAACACTTCTCTACAAATCAATTTACAGTGTTTTTTAGCTACTTAACAACTGCTGTAGACAAATTTACTTTGATTAACTGCAATTAAATGACCCTTAATAAACTGAAATCTATAATTATCTGTTCTGTCTGTAAGTCAAACAATGAAAAGTTCCAGCTGTTTTAAAAGTCTGCATAATGGTGCTAAACAATTGGAAACATTAGCAACGATATTTATCAGCACACCTCTGCTCAATGGGCTTCCCCGCCCCATTCTAAAACCAACTCCCAGCATCCTGGGGAAAAATACAAAGAAGTCATTTTTACAGCTCACTAACCAAGTTTATTCACTTTTTCTAACTGGATTGCAATATTTGCTTGGATGGTGTCAGTAACAGACGTTTCATTCATGGCAGGACAAAATACAAGATTTCTGAGCGTTTAACGTTTCTCAGCTTTAGTACTTAAAACACCAAAGCTAAAGGCGGGCACTTAAACTTTCACGGTTCAACGGCAGGTGTGTGCCGCTAAAATGTAACAGAGATACAGCTCAGCAGCTGTATATAGCTTGGTTGAATAAAGTCTTTGCTTCAGCTGATTTTTAATATCAGTATGCTGCAAACTCATACGCTTCTATGGACATTAACACAAGAGACCCAGACTGAAGCATAGGGTGGATTTACTGCCTTACTCAGAGGTCCTGTGCCATTGTGTGCTAAAGAAGGGCAAACTTTTTCTCCCTCTCAAAATTTCCCAACTGGTTTTAAAAATGGCGTCCTTCTCCTGTCCTTTAATCTAACAGCACCACCACCCCTCTGTAGGGACATTTTATCAGTGCGTCCACACACTATGAGCCACTTAGACTAATTGTACACATCGACCAGCCCCAAGAAAGCTGTTGACAAGTCCGCACCACTGCCTTTGGACAACTAGGCGTGTGCCTCTCCATATATTTCTCCAGCTGTCCAGCACTTTTCAACAGCTCATCCCTCTCCCAGTGAGGTAAATTTCATTTATCAATTTGCAGCTCTGCACAAACTCAGCCTTCACCTCTGCAGGCATTGACACAGCTACCGCATCAAGGGACCGAAGCAGAGTTTATTCAATGAGTGAGCATGTGAGCGCGACAGACTGATAGGAGTGTGAAGTCAACATGATTGTGTGCATGGGAGTGTGTGTGTGTCTGTATCTAAGAGAGGCAGGATATTGAGTAAAGTTAGTGGATGACCTTGGGGCAGGAATGCGCAAGCAAGACTGATGAGGAGTGAACCACAGAGACACACGCACACACGCAATATCAATATGTCAAGCCCAGTGTTGCAGGATGTCATTCAAAGTGCTCTGTTTTCTTTAGGCACTCAACTAATATCTGACCAGCTACAGAACGAAACCAAAAAAAAAAGTGCACCACAACTTTTTAGGAGACACCAAGCGTTCGTTTTTTTCCTTTTATTCATTTATTTATTCTCATAATATTTCTTCTTCTTTTTTCTTCTGCAATAAAACCAAAAAAGGTACATGCTGATAAATTAACAAGTAACCCAATAGCAACAATTTCAGCAATTATTTTAATAATTTTTAAGCAAGAAAAAGAAAAGAAATTCACTGGCATCGCCCTTTTTGGTGAAATTTTGTCCACTTCTGATTGATGAAATAATTAACTGTGAGAACAAAAAAATCAGCCTACAGTGGTTCATGAAATTATGAGATTTACTTTTCATGAATAATATTTTATTACCAGCCTGCCACAACAAGGCCAGCAATAAAGAAAAACTAAATCTTTTTTCACTGTGGTTTTCTAGAAGAGTAGATGGCTGTCCTTCTGCTCAGCAGCTGGACAGTCACACACATGCACACAAACAGTTGGAAGTTGCCCAGTGCAGCCTATATTGCTGGCCACTGTGCAGCTCCACTGAAGCAGGTGCACATTCAGCCTGTGTTCAAGGGCATCTCTCCAGCCGTGATGGATGGATGAGTGCCTCCTGTTCAATTTATCTATTCTGATCTCCATCGTCATCCTGCAGATTTAAAAATGGTGACTTCAATGTCACCGTTTGGCTCAACTCCTCTTAAACTGCAGTCAAGAGCACACAAGCCAGCAGTGCATGTCAGCAGGTAAGAGGAATCATCAAAGCTTATTATGTCTGGTGTTTCTGTTTAAATCTTCTTTTTGGGACGAGTGAGGTAAAACTGTACAATGACGTGAGCAAAATATCTGACCAAACACCACCACCGCCTTTTTCAAAGAGATATCTGAGCCACACAGTGGAACAATGGACCCTACCTCCCTGCTTCTGGTCACTGAGTGACTCCACTGTGGCAACAGGAGGCTTTAAGAGCTGAGAGCGCCCCTGTTAAGCTGAAACTATTATTTTATCAAGTAAAAACAAACCCGCGATGAAAAAGAAACTACTTCGGCAGCATATGCATTTTGACTTCATAATCTCAATGTTGTGTGTATGTTACACACTAACAGCTGATTCCACATTGTCTCCTTCGCTTTTTACCAGATATTCTAAGTATCCCGATCACGTTCAAAACAGCCATTAATAACTTTGTCGGAGGTGGTTGCTTCTTTCTTCTGATTGGGCTATTGCTTCACTCACAACAAAATGGTAGACCCAACTCTACTGCTCATTTATGTAAAAGTTGATCCCAACAAACTCGCGTGGATGCCTGCAGAGATGTGACACAGGAGGTGGTAAATTCCAAGCAGCGCAGAGATACCTGCTCCAGCTGCAGAGTCAACATTTGAACTCGCAGATCTCGTCAGGACAACAGTGATCCCGATGCTGACAGCTTCCCCCCAAACCCTTAACAGGCGGTACTAAGCCCAGGTTCAACAAACAGCAAACCACCGCCGCGTGCCACGGGCCATATGACTCACACCTGTGACAGGTCCTCCGATCATAAACAGAAAAGCCGCTGCTAATTTACATCCAAGCATGGCAACAAAACCCCGGACACACGGATGGGACTTAAAGAAGAGTAACCACTTCCTAGGATTTATTTCCAGCTCTGAACTGGCGTGATGCCGCTTTAGAGGCAGCAATAATACAGAAGACTATCGTGATGAGGGTAAAACATACGCCACGCATGATACGCACGTAGATGGCGCGGGATTTTAGGGCAGAATAGAGGTGAGTGTGTTTCACACGCTGACACTAGAGCCGTGCACATATGCGAGGCAACTTGATCCGTGAATCGGCTGTTGGCCCCTCGTCTAACGGAACAGTCCACCAAAGAGACACCTGCGAACGGATTCGCAGTCAAGTCGGTTTCGCTTCTGTCAGCGAGCGGTGGGGTCATTGTCGCAAGGCAACAAATTAAAGATAGAGGGGGGGGGGAACAAACGCTCACCTCTTTTGTGTTGACGACGCCTCTCACGTATTTCCCGAGGACTGAATCCATGCAGAGGACGCTGGACAGCACGGCCAGGCACAGGAGTCTCTCCCCGACCCTCACCTCCATCTTTCTCTCTCCTCAGCTGCCGCTCGTCTGCTCTCAGAGCTCCCAGAAGCCAGTCTCCGCGCGAGAGCGCGCGTTGACGGAGAGAGAGAGGAATCAGGCGCGCTCGCGCCGGCTGCCTCAATGCATGTGCCCCCCCTCCGGCAGGTGAAGCTGGATGGCGGTTGTTTAGGAGGGAGGGGGTGGCGGCTGCCGAGCGCGCGCACGGTTCCGCTCGTGCTTCGTCAATGCGACATGTCCACACGCTCAAAATGCCATGGCTGATTACAATCATGTTTCCATTAGAGGTCACGCACTTCTAATGAAGTTGCGCTGAGACAGATGCTGGTTGGTCTCCTGGCCCCAAATATGATATTACTAACCAGAAGAATCAGCGGCAACGTGACTCAATGGGCCGAGTTACTTGGAAAATTACCCATGAGAAAAAAATGGGGGGGGTTCCATCATTTAGGTATAGGGCATTTTTAGGATGTAAAATGCTGTTACAATAAAATGACTATATGCAAACTTAAGTATTACTTTGTTACAGTTCCAATTGAAGTGGATGAAATAGAGCCAATTTACATATTTACTTGCGGTTGTGTTGTTCGAGTCACACAATCACCTTTATGACCACGTTGATCTGTAAAATAATTGTAGCAATCAGAAGTTCAGCAGTTTGAGAGCTTGCAGGTCTTTGCATGTGCAATGTGGAGAGAAGTGGCATCACATGAAAACACTCATGCAAATGGCAAGCGCCTCAAAACTACTTAAGAGTACTTTTTCATTTCGCACCTCTCTGCAGAGAGCCGTCTGTGCTGTGTACTTTTGGTTTTAGATGACACTTTTTAGCTAAAGGTCACACTTCTTATTGACCTTTTCCAAAGTCTAAGCTGAATCAAAATGTTAGAAAAGTTAATTTAAGCAATTTCGTTGTCCAAAAATGTAATCCCGAATCCTAATTCAATTTGTATAAAAAGTCATATCTGATTGAATTATAACCAGTATGTCATAGTCTGTGACTTTTAGTTAACCTTTTGTGAGATCAATGATAAACAAAGGTTAATTCAAAAAATTTAAATACAAAAACAGCAGGGTTCATGTCAGAATTTTATTTGGATAAAAATCAACAAAGGAAGTAACTAGCCTGGCGCAGCAGACACATCACCCTAACGTGGAACCTGCAAAGAAATGCAGTCAAAAATCAATCTACAACCAATCTGATTAACAAATTTAAGTAAAAATATCTACATAAATCATAATATTTAATATACATTCTTTTTATTCATGGGTTTGCACTTACGGTGTTTTTAAAGAACAGCAACAAAACAAACTTAAAAACATCTCACTTTTATAGTCTATGGCTTGTCATGTATACAAGCTTTTTTTTTTTTAAAGGCTAATCATATTCTACATCAGAACTGATGCAGTGCAATTTGCATATGGAGTGCAGGCAGACTATGACACTGACTAGCACCTGCATTTTCAATGAGAACAGTGAACATTAAGCAGTAATGTCAGCACATCTCTGTTACAAGACTCTGGCTTCAGTCTTTGGTTCAACTTGAAACTTTATCCATAAATGAATGACATGTAACATTTCTGCAAAGTGCTTAAAGTCAGTTTAACACAGAGGTGTTTGTAAAGGAAGCAAGCTTCAAGGAACCTACATATGAGCTGTGAAGTGAGTCAAACATATTGCACCAAAAAAAAAAAAAATAAAAAAAAAAAGTGATGGAGGAAGCAGGGAATGAAAAGAAAAAAAAATATTGTGCTGGTGTGTAACTACACAGGTTTGCTGCAAATGTTGCTCCAATGGCTCATGTTGTAGCAGTATTGCACTTAGCATTGCATTTCACTGGAAACAGCCTGAGGCAAAGAAAATCTCTAGTGAATAGAGTCAAACTGTAGAGGTATACTGCACGACTTGAGACTGAATTAATAATAATAATAATAATAATAATAATAATAATAATAATAATAACAACAACAACAACACAGCTATATTAAACAACTACCACAGCAGCTGCTCATTAAACAAAATACTCAACACACGAGACAACATCAACCGAGCTTTAAATGAATCAATACTGAACAAAATATTTCAGCTAATAGTTGTAGGCAGCATTAAAGCACCAAACGGTTCAACAAAAGAAGCAAAAATGAGAATCAGCAAGCCTGTCTGATCAGAACACCACAAGGACTCCCTGGTCCACCGCCTGCACTCAGGTTAGCCTGATGCTCGAGGGTCATCAAGGATATGAGGCATAGGAAGGCCTATAAGAATTTGACACAATTTAAACAAAATCAAAATAAAGCAAGTTAACTCAAATTCCTTATAGAAGAAACTGCTAATGGCCCGTCACCTTTGTTGTTCATCCTGTGCGGTGTTGACTTCAGTATGGATGAGGTTGTGTACATTATATCAGATAAAAACTGTTGTCTCACAGAGGCTTGACTACATTAGAGACATCTCTCAACAACAGCTAATTAATACTATGAATAGTTTAGAGTGTGAAGTGCCATTCCTGTCTGATATGAACACAACACAAAGAGGTCGTGTTTCTCAACACGTAGCAGACAACTGTGATTATGTGTGCAGCCAGTCTCCATTTCAGCCACAGACAGAGGCACAGAGCGGGGAGAGGGGAGGGAGGTGACATGTTCAAGCTTTGCTTAAATTAAACTTGTACTGAGCGACAGTGCAACTACTGCAAAAGTGCACAGTGAGCATAAACAGCGGCTAGTAAAGCAAACACTTGCTTCAGCCCAGCATCTCGGAAAGAGCGACTGTATAACTTTCTTCCTCTTCTCGGTCCTTGTTCTCTCCATCAATCTGACTAAAAATACTGCAGTAAGTACTTGAAGCTGACAACTGAGTATGGTATAATCCTGTAGCATGACTTTCCTACTGAAAATCCTGCTCTTCAACAGGGGGAGGATTTTGCTCTCTGAGCATCAGCTAAATCCAATTCATCACACAGCATCCCTCTCTACAGACCTGACAACCCCAGCCCTCTTACCAGGCAAGGGCAGGACAGTGCCAGCATTGTTGGCATCTATATTTACTTAGACGTGATAGAGGGACTGACCCTACAAAGGACATTTTTGCATACTTAAAAGTGTTTTGATAGCAACATGCAAAAGGGAGTGTCCTCAGGTTATCGTAAACAAAGAAACGCCCAAATCTGACAGTGGGGAGCTAAAAAATATATATATGATGGACCAGACACATTTAGTTGGTCAAAAATGTCTTACAAAAGTCTTAATGGCTTTTACAGCGCACCTCTGCAATCCCTTTCCTTTGCTTAAGTTTTTCCTAAAAGCCTCCAATTTGTAATTAAAAAAAAAAGAAAAAAAAAAAAAGAAAAAAGAAAAAGAGTTGTCAGGCAGGAAATCCCACAGCTACAGAGAAGTGGCACTTTGACACAGTCCCTACTGTGCAGAGTAGTGCACACAGTCAGTGACCAGGGCAACTTGAGAGGAAATCACTGTAGTGAAATTTTAAATGTGTATTGATAGCTGAGAGCTGGACTTTCTGCTGCTGTAACAAAAAGGAAAAAAAAAGAAAAAAAGAAAAAACATTTTAAAATATCAAAGCAATGATTGTCACTGAAAGACCTACAAGATGTATCCTAAGTGTACTTTTCTACAAACTAATGCAGTCCAGTCTTTGTACTAGCATTATTATATCACTACAAAAATGCACAAGGCAGGGCACTCTGTGCCTGTGTAATGTTCTACATTTACTCTGATCATTGTATATTGCTGAGGGTAGAACAGAAGCTTAATTGGAAAGGCCAGCGATGTCAGAACAGCTGCTGCTATACACACACACACAAAAGCAGAGGTAAATATTCAGCACACTGAAAAACATGGGGGGAAAGAAATGAAAAGAGTTCATTATATAATATAGAACAGAAAAGAACATTTAAGCCTGGCATAACTGCAATAAAAACTGATATAAATAACAAAACTAATACTACTGCATAGAATTCATAAAATGATTTAAAACTGCAACAAATATGAGAAAAGAAGTGAATCAATTATCCAGTTTCAAGTGTTTCACGCTGTTGTTCTAGCTTTGTAATTCTATTTTGGAGAGAGTCTACACAGTTACCATCCACAAAGTGAGCTGTATTGACTGCTAAACTGGCGTAATTGAGAACACAATGTGGAGCTATTAAGTGTTATTTAGAGTCGCTCCCTAACGGACAAATGGCCATTCTGATAGAGGTGACTCCACACTGAAGCATATAGTGTCCCTACTACTATCTGATTAGGGCCTCGAATCACTGCCTCGGCCTATATGAATCACCCATTCAGGCCTCGTCTCGAGAATAGTCTGTGCCTCTTTATGTCCGAGCCTTTGCTGCCTCACAGCAACTCTGTTAAGTACGACTGCTGTGTGTGTGTGGGTGAGTGCTGGTCTTTGATCTAAGTAGCTGCTAAATAATTTTATTCTAAAACATGACTGTCTCTTGTGGGTGCGTTCACTTTGTCTGCCAGATTTGCGTTGGTGTATAATGGTGCACAGACAAGTGGCAGGAATTGTAAAGCAGAGGAAGTTATATTTCAGTGCTCCTCCTCTGCTGTTTTTTTGTCTCTCAAACACTGGGCGATATGCTAGACTGCATTTCCCACCCCCTGTCTGTTTTCAGGATGCTTTGCCTTGCATATAGGCACTACGCTGCCTAAATTTGTCCGACTTTCATTTACTCCTTCTCTCTTCGCTCCTCGAGTGAAATGCAGTCCCCCTTTTTTATTATATACCCTTATTTAAGCCCCAATGCCACCAGCATCAGTGTTATTCTGGGCTGCCACAGCAACTGCGCCCTCCCCATCAGCAATTTTAGCCCCTCTCCCGACAGCTAGCTCTCCTCCCTCAGTGGGGCCAACAAAGAGAGAACTGGTTTCCCCTGAAGATGCTGACACACCCCCGTCGGTCCGTTCCAACTTGCGGTGCTTCCGTGGCTCTGGGGGTGTGTCCTGTGTGAAGACGGCGCGAATTCGCTCCACGCAGACATTGGCAGCCTCCCTCGTCTCCCTTGAGAGTTGAGATAGGCTGAGAAAGCCATGGGGTAAGTCGTCCACCACACAGAGAGTGACGGGCTGGTTTATGTTCCTCAAACGCTTGGCAAACATTACAGAGTCGTCCAGCATGGGGTCTAGTGCACAAGCCTGAGGGTGGGGAGAGAGAGGAAAAGAAGGGTTAGAAATGGTGAGAAGCAAATCTGGATTCCCTTCAGACATGTCATGAATCTTAATTAGTGGATGAAGAAAACGAAGCCAAGCATCCTCAGTCTCTTTTGTCCCCAATTTCTTTACATTCTCACTGACTCACTCCAGCGAATTAAAAAAACAAAACAAAACAAAACCCAACAACAACAAAAATAAGAAAAGAGAAAAGGAAAAACATAACTTTAACCTACCCTCTCTCTCCCATCACACTGTTTCACTTCAATATCTGTAAACCACGTACATCTTTTGGTATGCTGTCAGTTAACACTTTAATGCCTCTGCAGCACCATGTATAGTATATAATGCATCGAAAGGGATTGTGTAATACAATCAAAAGCTCCAATTCCAGCCAGTGATGACACCATTGCCCCCCAAGTCTCAACTTTTAAGTGAACAATAAGTCTTCAGAAAGTGCTCAGAAGACTAGACAGTAAATATGTACAGTTATGTGACACACAGTTAAACTCCATCTACTGAGGGAGGCTGCGCTTCCACAGAAAACTCCATAGCCACTACCATGGGAGCATGTGCTTTTGCCAGTCTACCTTTATAATGCTCAACTTATACTTGAAGTTGAATCTCACACACGTTCTCACAGAAAACACTTTGCTATAAAATATAGACTACTGTTAGCACACAATGAGTAACGCAAACAATAGATTTGTACAAGTAACCTGCGAACCAGTAATTTCAGTAATTAACCGTTTACGTCCTCTTACCACTATGTGTACAGGTGGCAGCCCTTTCAGCATGCTGTCAGGGGCTAGCAGAGGTGAGCAGAAAGGATCCTTGACCACTGGAGAGCTCTCCACCTTCATCTCTGCTAGTTGCTCTGAGCGCAGTGGCTCAAACCCAAGAGGAAATTCCCTGGGGTGCTCCTGCTGTGAGCCCTCCTCTCCAGCAGGGGGTGGTATGGCCACTGAAGACAGGTCAGTGATCACTGAGGGATCTTCATCTTTGGCAAAGAAGAAACTGACATCTTCTGGCTACATAAAGGATGAGAAAATATTAGGTTAGTTCAAAGGATATCTTTATATCAATAAAAAATAAGAAAGGCTAAAACATTTTTACAAGAAAAGTTGGTTTTATAAGTCCTATAAAGTTTATTCTATCCATCTGGATTCAGTTTTCAATGGGAGAACTGCTTCATCACTCGTCCAAATGACTTCTTCAATCCAAGCTGACTGCAGGTTTCCCCAAACTTACTAAACATTACAGTTGCATAATGACTAAAACTTGCACCACTGCCTAGCGATGAGCCATGAGCCACAGTTATGTAAACACACACGCCACTTTGTCCTTGGAAAAATCTTGGCTCAGTGCCTGACTCTTGGCTGAGCGATTCCCATTTCAGAAGGAAAAGCATATTTAATATCTTATGTCACCTCTGCTTGCTAATTTTGCTTGCGCCAGCCACTAATCCAGTGTGCCTGCGAGAAAATATGAGGATAATCTGCAACACCTTGCCAGTACTCGCACAACCAAAACCTTTTGATATCCTGTCAGCATTTCAAAGCCAAATCTGTTTGTGAGGGATGGGTGACACAATCTCGGATGAGTTCATCAAAGTGACACATGCACATCACTACAGGGTAGACAGCATTGTTTGATCAACGGCCAAAATATTTCAATGCCCCAAAAATGTTCGACCTCTTAAAAAGGCTACAACTGCGTGCCAAATCCTTTTAAAGCAAGCTGAAAGCAGAGATATCCTGATCAAAGACAAGAGGCTAGTGGGATTTCACTTCACTAAAGTGGTGCTACAATCATCATTAAATTACCCATTGTCAAATAACGACAGGTTTAATTCTCACAATGATTCCCACTAACAGCCAGGTGTTATTAAAGAAACAGATCTTGGCCATTTAATACTGTTAGGTTCTTCTGCATAAGAGCATCAGCTGAAAGCAAGCTGTTCAAGCATGACCTACAGCACGCTCAGAGAGCAGCGGTGCACTGCTGGGAATGGGATTGCTGTGGGATCCCAAGTTCTGGCACGTCTGGCTCTTCACTGATAATTTCCTGTTGGGGAACTCCGAAAGATCCGTGGGGACAGGTGGGTCTGTATGAGGAGAAGAGATGTTCGCCTCCGAAATGCTCTTCCTCACTGCATCTAGGAAGCAAGGACAGAAGGAACCATATTGATGAATGCACAACTGAAATTAAGAATGCCAATGAGAAACAAACATATAGTACAATTAAGTTTCAGAAACGACACAGGATTGACAGATCAGAGCATATTAAGAATGAAGAGGGCATTTAGTTCATTTGGACTAACCACAGTTGAAGGACACATGAAAAATAACACTGGTGACACACAATCACTTTCACTTCATCTACTGTTTCCACTTATCATATGTCCTCTGGTTGACAGCCAATAGTTAAAAGCCTAGAATGCAAATTGAGCTATATCTGGAAGAGATGAGAAGTAGGTGGAGGAAATTCAAAAAGTGCTGTCACACGATGATAGCATCTGCCCGCCCTGAACTGTCAAAACACAGCAGTTAGTAGCTGGTCTCACAAAGCTCTACCGATCTCCTATCTCTTTAATAATGAACCATCTCAGCACCACGATGGCCTTTTACTAATGTACACCCACCAATGATACTCTCATTAGACTGGGCTTGCAGCTGTGGGGGTGTCACCAAGGTAAGGGGCACACCATGAAAATTACAATTCGCCACCAGATTTACGGTGGCTACAATTAACAATTACTGTCAATGCTTTGCTATCCCAAAGATGAGAACTGATATGAATATGGACACAGGAGTACTACACAAATGGTTTGGCTAAAGCAATAATTAGTTAGATGCTGCATAAGAAGTTCTCATATCACTGACCTCTTTCATGAGAGGTGTAAATGAACTTGGGGAACACTTATATTAATTGGCTCAATGAAAACACAGAATGTGGGAGATATACACCCACACATATCTGAGCAGGGGCAGATGACCAAGACATGGACAGACTGCAACTGCCTATCAAATACATTCAAGCCACACCTAATGTTCCAACCTGACAACTAACAACTATAACAGTTACTTGTATACCTGTGGCTTCTGTTGGTGCCTCTGGTGCTGTGCTGGTGGAGGCTGGAGCTCTGCTAGAATCGATCAGAGAGTGGATCCAGTTGGAGGCTCCCTGTCGGAAATCTCGCAGCAGAAGTGCAGTGTCTCTCCTCACCAGGCTCAGCGTGCTCACCTTCTCCACCTGCTTCTCGGTCTGTGGCCCACTGCCTGGAGAAGAAGACATAAAAGAAGGAAGTAAATGTACAAAATGGATAAAAGTGTTTGTTATTCTTCAGTAAGCACAAATGAATAACAACAGAGAAGACAGGAAAGCAATAATAAGAGGTATAATAGTCCAGTAAACGCTGACAGAGTGCGTTCAATACTACCATACAATTATTTGCAAAGCCAACAATACACAATGTGGACAGCAGGAAGGAACAGAAAAATGATGAGTGTTTTAGTTCAGTTATTGAAAGGAGAGTCAGCATAGCCAATCTCTTTGTCACAAATTGTTAGCCAATTCCTGCAGTCATTCATTGTCCTCAGTTCTCCTGCCTTGTGAAACTAAAATTTATATCTCTCACACACACACACACACACACACACACACACACACACACACGGGGATGGTTGGTGATATTAAAGTCCTGTTTGTGGCACATTAGTATATGTGAGGGGGCAAACTCCTCAAGATGGGTGGTGACCATGGTGGCCATTTAGAAGTCGGCCATCTTGGATACAACTTTTGTTTTTTTCAATAGGAAGAGGGCCATGTAACACATCAAACTTATTGGTAATGTCACAAGAAAAAACAATGGTGTGCTTGGTTTCAACGTACCAATCAATTATGTTCTAGAATCGATTCTCACATTAAAATATCGATATTTTAGTAATTTAGGGTAAATTTGTAGTTTATCATTAACAGGAACACAGTGGAAAGAAACTATAACATTCGGATTGTCTACATTCAAAGGAACTACTTCCTCTTCTGCCTTTCATAGTTATGTGCGAAATACAGCTGTATTAATGTCTCGCAACCGCTGGCGTGCGCACTCACAACAATGGCTGAGCGTAATTGGAGTCATGTGCGGATTTATTTTATCTCCACAAACAGCTGAGACGTAGTTTGCGATACATGTGGCAAAAAAGTGCTCCAAGAGTGAGGTGTTGTGGCCATACTTGCAAACCTTGAGAACTCAGAATTAGAGAGATATTCAAAAGGGCTGTTGGGGTGGGGGGGGGGGGGGGGGGGGGGGGTGATAAATACATTTTACAGTGTTTATTTATCGGATAAAATACATTAAATGTCACCATTATTATTGACCGGCCTGGAAACAGCGGGGGTGTCCAAATTCAGAGGCTGCTTCCACCTGAGGACCCGGCCTTCGTGGCCTAAAGAAAACCGGGTAGCACGTCACGAGCCCCCTCCGTGGAGTGAAACTCGGCCGTCTGCTCCTTGCTATCTAAAATATAACCGGGCGCTGACGTAAACTCTCGACCGTTTCACGCTTCTCTTTAATCGTTTTCTGTTTGACGTTTATTCAGCTGTGTGAAAACCCCAGAGGAACCCACCCGATGGATTAATAAAGTTACATTTAATTTAATCTAATCGAATAACTTTAATCTCAGCCAAACAGATTTACCCACGAACAAATAAAACACTGAAAAAGCCAAACAATAACATTTTTAAGTTATCAAAGTGACTTATATATCATGTTTAACCCGAGTAGCGCAAGACCACGGGGGTTTGAAAACGATGTGTCGGTCGGCTCAGATATTTGAAGTTTACACAGCTACATTCTCACCTGAAAATATGTTAAACGTTTTTTTTGCGACCCAGAAAGAGAAATAAGAGTAATATTAAAACTAAGTAGCTGTCGTCATTGTTGGAGACTGGAATTGGCTGGGCCGCGCTATGAATTCTGCAATATGGTTTTTCAATTTTGTTGTCCAGGTGGAAAATTCAGAGAAATTTGGGAGAATGGTGGCGCCGGGAGATTTTCGGGAGGGGCACTGAAATTCCGGATTCTCCCGGAAAAATCGGGAGGGTTGGCATGTATGGTTGTGGCAACATCACTAACCTTGTCAAACACCTCAGAGTAAATCATATCACAGAATATGACGAGCGTATGTTGAGACGAACTGAAGAGGAGGACAGGGACAGGTGCTGCTAGGGCGAGACAGACGTCTCTCACGGAGTCCTTTAGTGCTGCAGGCAGGCAAGGTGTTCAAATAGCCACAACTTCAGTTTTTTATTTCTATATGATAAACCCTGCATTAAGCGATAAGAACAAGTAATCTGATGTCCTATAATCATTATTATGCTATAATTTGAGATACAATAAATAAAATAAGTTTTTGTACAAAGTACCGGTATCGGATCAGTATCGTCGATACCACCCTGAATATTACTTGGTATCGGATATCACTACTCAACAGTGCAGGTTTCTTCCTTCTAGCTGCAGATTTAATCTGCCAAGATGCAGATTTAAGAACTCATTTCTCCCTGCCGTTGTTGGCCTCCTGAATATAGTGATGTAACTCTAGGTTTTTTTGTGTGAGTTGTTTGTGTGTTGAGCTGAAAACTTGACCTTTTATCTTTTAATGTTTGTTACCCACCTGACAACTTATTTCAATAAAAATTTATCATACATCCAGTAGAGTAAAGCTGTCACCTGGTGGTTGACCAATATGTTTATGTAATGTATAACAAGGAGTAGACAGATGTGCTCGACAGAAACGAAAAATAGGATTCAACTTAAATCTCAACTTCAGGTAAAAATCAGAAATACACACATGCACACAAACCTACCTGCGTAGGCACTGAGACACCTAGAGAGCACACTGAGTGGCAGCAGGGGATCCATGAGTGTTAGCAGACGGGAAGGGGATGCGTAGGCTGTCAGCAGGGTAGCTGGATAGGCTGCCACGATGCCATCTGGCATTCGCACACCAAAAGCAGCAGCTCGCATCGATGTCGTCACACATAAATTGCCTCCTGCACTGTCACCAGCCAGACACACCTTCTCTCCAGTCCACCCTGTAAGGAAAAATAAATAAAAATTATAGACTTCTGGTACAAGGACGGATAGAAAGAAAAGTAATTCACAGGGAAAACTTTGAAAAATGAGATAACATGAAGGGGACAAGAACTTCTTTTTTTATACATCTTTTCTAAAGGGAAAAAAAACAAAAAAAACTATGACATTACTGAAATGAAAGAAGAAGAAAAAAGGCAGTGTAACAGCAACACTCTTTTCTGTTCACCATTGTGGTAATAGGCAGCTCTTGTAACTAGGGTTTCCCTATCTACTTCATAGCCATGATATTGAGGACTTGTACTACAGCAGTAGCATATTGCACTGCAATCTCTGTTAATTTGACACAGTGTGCTTCAGCGGACGAGCGTACCCCAAACCGACCAGATGGCTTCTTTTTTTCTGTCGAAATACTGAGCATCACAACTGGTGTGATAGCACTGAACAGCAAGTAAAGTGCAAGAAGCATACAGCATGATCACTTTCAAAGTGATAAATGAATCCTCTCAGGAGGTACAAGCAATTGGTGAACGCAGCGGAGGATTTAGAGAAGCACTCCACAGAAACCTTCACGCTGAAATAGGTGGGTGTTATCCCTTCAACGTGCCTGCTCAGTAATTCTAATAACTTTCTTCTCTTTCATCTGCCTAAGGGACATACTGTTACTTCTGCATACAAAGATGTAGAATACACACACACACACACACAGCTTTACTTTTAACACAAAATTGTTTAGATTTTTTTCTTCTCTCTTTTTTTTTTTTTTTTTTTTTTTTTAAAACCAGAAATCAAAAACTCAAATCTCCTTTAAAACCATTTAACGTATTCAGACATGAAATCAGTAGCTTGTAGAAGATCCCTGGCAGCTTATACAAGCTCGATTTGGGCAGTTTATCTACTCTTCCTTGCGGATCCTCTCAACCTCCAACAGACTGGATTGCAAGAAAATGAACTTGTATCTTGAGGTATCTCCACTCTCCGGGGTTTAACTGTGGGCTTTAGGACATACTTTGATCCTTGAGTGGTCCAGAATATGCCTTTCCATGCTTGAAATCATTGCTGCGTTTCGTCAGTTCTGACAAGTTATTGCTTATTCTGTCACAGAGTTCCTCCATAACCCCATGCTGCTACCACCATGCCTCACCATAGGCTAGTATTAGCAAGTAATGAGCAGTGCCTGGTGTTTGAAAGGTATAAGGCTCAGAGTTTTGCCCAAAGACCAATATGTCTATCAAATCACACTGAAGGTCTATGTCACTACAAAGTTAATACTAGGAACATTCCTGGTAGTTAATTTCTTTCATTTCACAGTTATTGAGGACACCGGACTCCTGGGAACACTCAGATTTAAAAGTTGCTTTGTACCCCTCACTTTGATTTATGCCTCAAGTCTTACTGCATATATCTACAGAAAGCTCCCAGCTGACTCCATGGCTTTGTTTATCCATTTTAAATTAAATCTTTAGTACAATAAAGTGAACAAAATATGAGAGGGTTTGAGTACTTTGTGAATCTGCTGTATACTATTCCCATGACTTTAAAGAAGAAACAGAAAATATACAAGAGAGATACACAGCCATACTCAAGTATAAACAATGCTGTGTGATGCATATACCTAATAGGTGGTGGTTTCTCAAAGCCCAGCAGTAGGCATAGAAACATTCCTCTAGGGCGCGTGGGAAGGGTGCCTCAGGGGCCAGAGAGTAGTCCACTGACAGTATGGGAACACCAAGGTCCTGGGACCAACTCTTTAGATAGGGCTGTTTCAAACAGAAGATAATGATACAAAGACATGACTTTATAAAAGGAAAAACAATGCTTTTTTTATGTTGGTAAATTTATGACACACAACAGCAGCCATAATAAAACACAGAGGCAGGGAGAGAGAAATAAAAAAGAGAAGTGATTGAGGAAAAGCCTGCTGTGTGGAACATTTGAAAAGAAGGACAAAAAGTTATGAAAATTATGCTTTCTTCTGATGTCATCTGTCTGCTTTCTGGCTTACTGTCTAGACAAAGGGAGAATGAGCGCTGCCCTCACAGTCAAATCCATTTTCCTTCTTTTTGCACTGCAATAACAAATGTGCCCACATGTCCTATTTGGTGAAGTATGAAGAGAGAGGACAAAGAGAAGGAGGTGGTGTGGATATACAAAGAAAATCCATAGATACAGACTTGCTGTCAGAATACTGATCGTTGTTTTATATTGTTACAGTCAGGTTAAGTGTTTACTCTGCTTAGGCAGTGACCTTGAAATGTGAGAAAGGCACGATGAGTTCTGACAATATTACTTTTGCAAAGCTTTCGCCCTTTCCTCTTCTGTCTTTATCAAATTCCAACACCTATACGTTTGCTGTGATAGGTGTTGGTAAAAGCAACAGATCACCATTCACAATGGCAGGAAGAGCACAGTGTGTACATGTTTATGTGCTGTCTCATCCCTCATTGATTTACCGTAGTATGACAAAAAGAAAAGTAGCAGCTCCAGCAGTCAACTGTGATGTCTTAAAACTCTACCTGTCACGATAAATCTCGGTGTGAGGACACAGATAAGTGTGTGCATGCAGTCCGAGCACTGAGCAGGAAAGGCAATGTGAGTTTGTGCAAATCAGTAAAGCTGCTCCCAAGGTGTATATGCGTTCTACTTAGTGAGAACAACAGCCATTACTGGCAGTCTACAACAAGTCAATATGAGAAGAGGTGTGTGCAAGAGTTTTAATGGGTGGGAACCAGGCTGTATAAATTTAAATGACTCAGGAAACTCTTCTCACACACATAATTTTAAAGGGTCCCAAATCTATCCTCTAAGCTGGAATTAAGAGGAGCTGCTGTCCTACTGATTCTTAGACAGAAATAGCAGTTAATCTGCAAATACCTCAACATTTACTGAATGTGGGTTTGTGCCCAAGTTACTAAATACATAGACTCTAAGTACATTTATTCCTGTGATATCAGCATCATTATGCACTGAGACCACCACAGGCTTCTTCATCTGAGGTTGAACTGTTCATCTCACCCATATGATGGGAGATACAGGATCCAGAAGAGGTTAAATGAGCTACTGAAGGCAAAAATGCTCATCTCCACTCCATCATAAAATCTTTCATTTTTGTATTCCTCATTTCTGGGTCTTGGTAGAGGGATCCAAAAAGGTAAAAGGGGGAAAGAAAGTAAAGTGATGTCCAAATACAACTAAACTGAGATGTAGAAAAAGGACACAAAGTGAACAAAAATGATTTTGTGATATCAAAAAGATTGAGAAGGAGGATGTAATAAGAAAAGAAAAAGAAACGAGCGCCTAGAAAAAAGAGAGAGAAGGATAGTCTGACAAGTCTTCCATTAGTGCCCTGGGTAATCTTTCTCTGCGGGGTTGTACAGTTCTCTGTTAATTCAACATGACAGCCCCACACATCCCTTCTCTGATTGCTCCCTCTCATCCTTTGGTTGCTATGCAGCTGCAGATCAAGGATGCCAATGTCCTTTGCAATTTCACAGAGCCCTGTCTTAAAGCAGCTATAAGTAGCTTCATGCCACATAATGACCACACAAGCACAGGATAAAGTACAGGGGTACAAACTATATTTTTTTAAAAAAATCTTCCTATTTATAAATCAACAAACCACACTAATATGCAGTCTTCCTGTTAAAATTTATTTACTGCCACCAATTTAAACTTATGATCAAAAGGGTAAAAAAAAAAAGACTTTAAGGGTTTTTTACATAGTAATAATATACAAGGCTAGTGTCTGTGTGCTTCTTTTTTCTAGCACAGTGATCCAGAAATTAAATCTAGGATACAAGTTCCTCCTTTATGAGAACAAAAAGGAGTGAGGATGAATTAGATGACAGAAAGCAATGACAGACAAGGGTCAGCTCTGCAAGCACCTTACCAGTAAGTAAGCCACAGAGTAAGGTCAGAGAGTCTCTGTTAAGTTTTCAGGGGATAATTATAAAAATAATTAGTCTAAATTCTCAATCCATGTCACACTATTGACAGGGGAAGAGACTCAGACTGGTAACCCCTCTTCTCTGCTGTCAACTAGTGTCTGTCTCATCAACACTTTAATTAGTTGGGTTTTCATTACAATTAGTCTGAGAAAACATGATTGAAGGGATGAGAGGATGAAATTAGCTGGATGACAGCTTTGGTGATAGAGGCTCAAAACCTGAACTTGGCATCTAATGCTAGAGGTGTATTGTTGTTAGTGCTTTGACAGGTAAGTGCCACGTTTTCTTGGTCTGTGTTCTATTATAAAATCTTACAAACACATCAATACTGTCCTATACAAACCTCCATTAAATACAAGGAAAAGCAGTCCATTGAATCTAACCAGCTTTATCATGCAAGACAGAGGTAATCATAATGAATCTCTAGTCAAAATAAAACACTTCTGAAACTGAGCTAACTTCAGTAGAACAGTAGTTTCTCACCTCATGAGACTTTGAGGTCTGTGCCACAAAGCCTCCACCATGGAAATGGATCAGGAGACATGGAGAAGAGGGGAGGCGCTTGGTCTTCAGCCCCAGGGAAAGAGAGATAGCACCCCCCTCGGAGCGGGACAGAGACAGCAGTGTTTCACTGTCCTGAGAGAGTGAGATTATATATATATAAAAAAAAAGAAAAAAAAAACATTATTAGGAGAACGAATAACTTAGAAGATGAACAGAAAGACAAATAATCAAGATCTCCTATTTGGGTCTAGTATTCACAGTGTCTGTGGTTCCAAACAGTGTCTTATTGCTGATAAATTTTCTAATGTTAGCAACAGGGTTCCTTTGAGAAGTGGATTAACCAGTTGTTCTGCAGCAGCTTGCTGACAACCTTGCTTGGCTGCAGGAACACATACTAATTCCCATTAATTAACAGAAACAAGGACGGAGGCTAAGAAAGTGTTTCGACTGATGCAGGCTTGTGTTTTGTGACATAAAAAGGACTGTTGTTTGTTGGATGATCAATGTGAGAAATTGTATGTCTGGTTAACTGCCAGGCTACAAGAGCAGCTCGGATAAAGGGGGAGTCTCCCAAGAGAAAAAGGGAGGCAAAGGGAAAAGAAAAAGAAAGAAAGTAATGACATTTTGTGTGTGTGTGTGTGTGTGTGTGTGTGTGAGAGAATTAAGCAGAATAAGATGATGATTTCAAGCTGCTGTTTAAACAAGAAACAAGGAAAATGCCACATATGCCAACAAATATTGTTGAGTTGTTCACTGAAAGATTTTTTTTTTTTAAAATGTCTGATATATGCAAGGTCAGCAAAAACATATGGAGGAAAACTAACCTATTTCAGTACACTTTCCTAACCACCAGAATTGGCTACTTAAATATGCATCACACACACAGATAATACCAAGAAAGATGCAGGTGTCATCTGGTTGACACAAACAACCTGTGGACTGGCCTAGCACCCAGCACTGGCGTTCTACTTATCTTCTTGTCTAAGTGCTCAGGTTGTATTTGTTGTCACTGGTTGTCAAAGATTGACAAAGAATTGGTGCAGCTCCTACAGTGATGCAGACACTGCACTGAAGTGATCAAGAGAACTGAGTGCAAAGGCAAAGCTGGCTACATAGCCTACAGCTACAAGCTGTGGGTAATTACAGAAAGAATAAAATTGTGCCTACAAGTGGTGGGGAGCCTGAGCTTAGCCTTAGAGACACAGTGGGAAGCTTAAGGCATTCAAGAGGGGCTCAGAGAAGAGCAGATACTGCTTGGCATTAAAAGAAGCTAGATAAAGTGGTCTGGACATCAGTCTATGATGCTTCCCAGTTGCCTTCTGGGTCAGCTGCTGGATAGATTATGTTGGGCCTGTGAAGGTTTCAGTGGTGATTCCAAAGCAGTTGAAGCCAGTGGCTGGGGAGAAGGGGTCTGAGCATCTCTGCTATGGCTGCTCCCCGTGATCTGGACAAGCAGCAGAAAATGGATGGATAAATGGCTGTCAGTGCTTTACTGCGTATGCCAGTTGTCTTGTAACCTGCAAGTCTTAGCTACCTTTTAGCCCAGAGTGAGCATAGACAAGAGTTCATTTCCACAAACGGCTTTGTATAAATATCAATTAACAGGAGTTTCAGTAGTTCACTTCCTCAAGGGGCACACTTTGCAAACCACGCTGCACCTCCAATCATTGTACAGGTAGATTACTGCTTCACGCCGTTGTATCTTTTGCTTTTTTAAATTCTGACTACTAGTTTTGTTGTACTGTTCTTTGTTATTGTGACTATGTTGAACTATAGCAAAGAATCTGTCAGTCTTCTCCAGCTAATAACTAACCACTTCTCTGACATTTAACCTCTACCATGGAGACATATGTGGATTGTGGGCAACACAAGGACAATACCATACCACCTTTATTTATAAAGCACTTTAACATAAAACCAGAGTTCACAAAGTGCTGTACATGCTAAAAGCAATTTAACAATTTAAATTTGTAGCTGCACTTTTCTATATTCTTTTGCCTTGGTGGTGTCCTTGCGAGTTAGGAAGGTTCCCCTTATACGTTTTTCTTTAACAGACTTCACAAATGCTAGCCAGACCAAGGCTGTGTGCAGGCCCACCAAGGTTTAGATCAAACACCAGCGACTGATGCCTCCCTTGCTTCCAGATGAAGCCCTTAAGTCAGATGCTAACTGGCAGTGCCTGCAGTGTATCCTTAGCAGTTTCAGACCTGTTACAACCCTACTTAAAATCTTTTTGAGAATAATCAGATCAGCGCCAGGGTCTTTCATCAGGTTGTTTATGTCATTCAGATCACAAGTTTGACTTTGTTGTTATGTCTCAACCTACTACGCAGGCATGAAAAGCACATTACCGTATTAACGTATTACAATCCCATCTCTGGCAGTCATCCAGAATGAGATTAGAACTCAACATAACAATGACATAGAGACAAGTGTACAGCAAGTGCCAGCATTAGTCTTTAAAAGCTCCATAAACTTTTGCAGAGAGTTTGAGATTATAAAGATTTTATTGAATTTTCAAGTATGCCACTATAGTATGGACTGAATAAAGATTCAAGTACCTGTCCTTCACGCAGATCATAAGAAATGAGTCTCATCTGAACAGGAGCAGTGCCGATGTGCGCTGATGGTGGAGCTATAGTTACTGATGCTCTGTGGTTGGCCGCCAAGGGAAGGTCAAAGGTCGCAGGAGGCACAGAAAGAGCTCGGTTTACCTTGACTTGAGTGGATGTCATACTGGCGAGACTCTGTGGTAAAAGAGACAGACAGAAAGAAAAAGAAAAAAAAAAAAACAAACCCCAGACATTTAGTGAGAAAACAAGTCAAAGAAAGATGAGGGAAAAAAAAAAGTCCAAGTTTCAGAGTGAGGCAGGCCACTGGAGGGAAAGAGAAACTGAATGAATAAATCATGAACCCCATTGAATAAATTGAATTCCACTCTATTATTACTAACAGCCTGTAGGTGAAATGCATAATGATAGAAAGGTACCATTACCAGAGGAAAGCAAAGTATCCCTGATACTGCGTCGAAATTAAAAACAGCACTGTGCAGATCCTGGTACATGAGTTAGCAAAGATAACTCTTCTCAATTACAGATGTCCAAGAGCAGGTGTCTCTGTGTGTTTGTCAACAGACAGACACAAAAAACATTAACAGTCTACTCACAGACAGGACTTCAGTTTCAGTGATGTTCCAGAATGTCTTCCAGAAATGGACATCCAGGTTCTGGGTGATGCGGTCAAATTCAGTCCCCCTCAACTCGGGGTCAATGGCATACTTTCCTGAGGTAAAGAAAGAGCTGGCTGCTACCCCTGAAAAAAGTAGGGAGAAGCATATATGATGAGGAGGAGACCGAGATAAGGCGATGGAGAAAGAAAAAAAAAAGAGGAATGCATATTATGATAATGATGGGTTAAAAATGGAACAGAAACTAAATAGCAAGGACAAAAGATTTAAAAAAAAAATAACAGGTAAGGGAGCCACATTTAACACACAGACAAAGAGCAGGAACAAGTGGAGGAGGGAATGAACATTAAAGTTTCAAGTGTCTGGTCCCTAGCAGGGGAGAGGAAAAAAACAAAAAAAAAAACAAAAAAAAAACAGAAGGGTGAAATTGGCTTTTACATAGTCAAAACACTATAGTCATTTTTGCCACAGGGATTTTTAAGTCTACTGTACTGGGCTCATGGTAAGCCACACAAGGACTCAATTGTATTATCAATCTTCTCTTGCTTTCAGCGGTTTATTTACTGCCCACGATTATGGGTCAAGGATGGGCAGTAAGGAAAGGCCTTTTATCATGATGATATACAGGCACAGGAATGCTAATGTAGCTTACAGTGCTAAATGCAGAACAATTTGGCAGAGTAAGAGCTTTAGAATAAAATAAGTTTCTTCACACAGTTATACAGACCACTACAGAGGAATATTATAAAAGGGGTGGTGGTCTAGCACACTCACCATATGGTGCAATACCTCCTGCTTCCACTGTGGTGCAGCAGAGAGCACAAGAAACCATGAGAAATGGATAATTCTTTACTGAATGTTAAATAGTTTTCTGTCTGTGTACACACATGCACAATACATGTGTGTCTATGACAGTGCATGTTCTTCTCTTGCTGCCTCTGTACATAACTATGTGCATGTTCAAAACATTCTGAAATATAAAAGAAGCACAGCAGCAAGCCCTCAAGATTCCAAGGGATGAAAGAGCATCTACAATCCAAACACAACATCAAAAGTTACACAGTCAGGGGCAAGGGAGCAATGTAGAAGAGGTGTGGGGCTGGATGAGTACGATCTATGAATGAAAACGATCTGGCTGGATGATGAGAGGGTGCAGATGCAGACAAGATGTTGCTGACCTATTCCTGACTGATGCCGCTTGTAGTTTTCTCCAAAGGCCACAAGGCCGATAGCGATGGTCTGAAGAAAGGGGCGAATGGCTGGAGTGAACTAGAGGGGAGAAGGCATGTACAAAAACAGAGAAAATAATTTCAATTCCAGTCCACTATCCACACATTTAAACATAAGAAATAGAACACAAATGTGACTAGAATCACTACAAAAGAAAGTGAAAAAAAGAATGAGAAGATCTCATAATATCAGAATTGTAAGAGATTACAAATTGATAGAAAATAGACTCAAAGGGAGCTTCATCATTTTTTCCCTTTAGTTTGCTTTTGACCTCTGTGCTGTGAGAGTTCAGCCTCCCTTGTTAAGCTCAACTGAGAAAAATGGGAACTGCTGTAAAGATGACCAGATCGTCGTTCTGTATTTCTCATAGCCTTAACATCTCTTTTTAGGGTCAATTCCTATTTCTAAAATAAAAGCAGGGGAATATACACAGACCAGGTAACAGGCCAGTTGCCTCAAACATAAACAAGTTCTTTCTTTTACAAAACTAAAGAATACTTTACAAATTACTATAGAAATCTTTGAGACCTCTATTCCGCAACTAACTAGTCCTAACACAACACAAAATATAAAAAAGTTAAAGGTGTAGAATGCAATATGAAAAATTTGATGAATGAAAAATGTATATAACCTTTACCAGAACTGTAGCTATGAGTAGTGCTGCTCATCTATACTGTTATAAGAGTTTTACACGTTTTCTTACTCTCACCACTCCACAGTTCCCAGTGCTTATCCTTGTCACATCATATGACTGCTAAAACAGCTCATCTCACCTGAAAGCCCAGACAACGGCCATAGAAGCAACCCTTGTGCATGGATGCATATTCACGGACAAAACTTTCGCTGAGCCCGCTTTCATCCTGGAAAAACAAATTGCCGTGGCTGTTGTCATGTAGCATGCGCTGAGCCAGGTAAAGCAGGGCACGCAGCTGGCACAGAGCATTACAGTACGCCTCCATTTCCCCTGCATTATGTGCTGCTCGGAAGAAGATGCTGCGGCGGTTGGCTGTGATGTAGTGGCCCTTGTGGATGATGTGGAGAAGGCAGCAACGCACAACCTAGAAAATAAAAAAGTGACAATAAAATACCGGTACCTAAAATTAGAAAACATCCGCCACACAATAAAGTTTACTTTGACATTCAGCAAATTCTAAATCACATTACACGAACCTTAAAAACTTTATTAAGTACTAATATAAGTATTAGGAAACATTATATTACTAGGTGTTAAAGGGATACAATTTTATAGAATTATATTTATTCTTGAAATGAAGATACACAGCAATACGCATTATTTGAAAGAACAAAAAACAAAACCTAAAATCTCCATTTGTGCATTCATTAAAGAGACAAGTCTTCTGGGTGTGCTTAAGTTGTGATTAAGATTAGTGTGGTAAGCCTAAAGGGAAAGGAGAGGATGTGTGAAAGCATGGCTAAATGAGAACATGTAAAAAACTTCCTGCTTCACTGGGTGTTACAGATTAGCAAGAGTGGTACTGCTGGAATGAGAAGGATTATAAATGTGGAAACAGAGAAGCCAGAAAACAGAACAGGATTCATTTGCTGCTCTACTAGACTCATTCTGTTGTGGTGGGCTGCAGTAACCGAAGGTCATGATGTTTCATCAATAACTGTACAAGATAAAGTACAGTGGATACAGTAGAGGCAGATATTCGCAGCTGGAGGAATTTATCTTGCCCACTTTGTAACATAAAATCAATCTGTAAAACAAATGGACTGACCTTGAAACAAAGTGATATTCAAGCAAAGAGGTGCTGTGAATAGTTTCTCACAGTGTGGAAAGAATATTGATAAGAATGTATTGCAGAAGAGGTACCATTTCTCCAAGCTGCACAGAGATTAAATAAAAACAAAACAAAACACACATCCAAGAGTTCATTTATACACGCAAAAAGACCTTAAAACATCAGAAAGCCTACCTTGACCAGGGAGCGATAGCCATTAGCTGGTATATGTGGATCAAAATCAAAGTGATGGTAAACATTAGCAAAGCCAGAAATAACAGGTTCCAGATTGCGAGCGTGCTCCTGAATCTGCTTCATGGCCTCCACCAGCCGCCGTGCAGCATCACCCTGTGACCCCTTGGCTCCCCCTGAGAAGAAAGCTGCATTTTCTTCGCACACACCGTACAGGGCCGCAAATACTGCTTTGGTATCCATCACTAAAAGCAGTGAAACAAAAGGAAAAGGCCACGAATGAAACAATGAAAGAATCAGATTTACTGTGGGTAAGAATAACAACATTCTTTTAACATGAGTATGTATTCCACTGGGGAATGTCTCTTTTCACTTGTAGGCACGTAACTGATGATTTAGGGGTGTAATCGCAATAATTTGCAGTTCCTGTTATTAGTAACATTGTTGTTACTAGTTATTAGTAACATTGTTGTTACTAATACCACTATCCTTCTAATCCCAAATGTATTCTTATATGCTGCGTTTCTAAAAACCTGACTGAAAGCTGGCATCTGCTCCAACTACCATAAAAAGTAGCACCCTGATCAATATTCTGCACCACACCCACAGCTGTAATCAGCATGTAGAAACTGTACCAAGTGGGATATTTTTGGATATATCCTACAAAATGTTCTTAGTCTTATTAACTGAGCCCCTACATCCTGATGTATGGAATCTCATGAACTGAAACGTGTTAAGCGAGGCTTGAAATTAAATGATGTAAACCAAAGCTGCACACCAAAAATCCACCAAGATCTGGTATCATGCTGCTGGGAAACAAACACAGATTAGTCATACACTGACAAAAACACATAAACAAACTTGCATACGAATCCCAAAGGGAGGTATACAGTAGACAACCATCAGCAGACTGTGTTTATTAAGTGTGCCCACCTCTCTAGTGAAATTAAAAACAAAAAACAATAATAACAAAGATGTAGCACTTTTGCCCTGTTGGATTATCACTGTAGGATGGCGTTCTCCTACTGAGTCACTTGAGATCAGAGTTTCCATAACATCTCTGGGAACTAGCTGGTACTTGTATAAGGTTTCTGGCATGCTGAGAAAGAGGAAAGAAAAGAAGGGGCACTGGACACGCAGAAAAGTTCAATTCAATTCAAAACAAAACAACAACAACAACAAAAAAAAAAAAGACGAGAAACTATGGGAGAAATGGAAACAGGTTTTTTTGTTGTTTCTTGATTTAATAGATTTTCATTAGTATGGCAATATGTCGATAGTAATCAGTTCGTAGAGTAAATTATCACCACTTAAGTGATGCTAAATTAAATGACAACTCTAAGAATTAGCCTCAATCCTTTAACTTTGGATTTTACATTTTCAACTTTGAAAAAGCAATACAGAACAAATGCAGATAAATAGCTCTGGTAAAACAATGCCCAAAGAGACATAATTGATTGGGAAGCAGGAGTAGGCTCTGCATGCTGAAAAGTGAACAGATAACAGAGAGAAATATTGTTTCAAGGGTCAAAGAAATAATGGAGCCCTAATCGCACAATTATTCTGCTATTCTCTGCCATTCAGGAAGAGTAATAGGAGAGGCAATTTCAGACTGCTGGGAGGAATCACGTCCCCCTGATATCTGCAAAGAGACATTTATCAGCCAGACAACTTATAGCACGCACGCACACGCGCTCATTTTCCTGACTGGCATCTGCTTCTCACTCCCCTACTCTGACAAAGAAAAACCCCAAAAACAAAACAAACAAACACAAAAAACAACAATTTGTTCATATCCTAGAAGAGAGCCTCTGAAGAATCAACTTTTGTAACTGTTGTACACTTAGTAATAAATGATTTAATTACATCAAGCAGATCTTCCTTGATTGTTTTAAAATATGCATCATCTGAATACACCTAATTCCAAGTCCACATTTTACAGAGCTGAGGCTTGTTTGTTTTCCAAATCAGCAAACAGTCATTATGTGCTGTGATATTATGTCCACTGTCCACTCAGTTGTGTCTGTTTTAACTTGCTTTTGTCAAAAGCAGAAAACGTTTCTCTACAAACACAAAACCCTCTGAATTTATGTGATTTATGTGAGCAATGTTAGTTTCTGCATTTATTGACCCTGGGGAATACAGAAAGACCAAAACAAATGTGGAACCAAAAATCACTGAACTAAACAGGACAGCATTGCAGTGGGAAAAGGGTTTCTTTTTTAAAAATTTCAGCTTAAAATAGTTCTGTTTATTCATCCAAAGCTTAATGAAGCAGCTTCAGGGCAAATTTCCAACCAGTTCAGCCATGTGAAAGGAATACTTTTTGTGGTCTAATATCATCACATGATTTCTGGGGATTCTGAAACGTTGTGCTGCTCAAACTCAATGAACCACGAGTTTATCATTTAGAAATATGGACAACTACTTAAACTCCTTAAACATCAATACTTTTTAGGTTTGTAGACTGGTAGGACTTCTCTCACTTTTTTAGATTTGTCTCAATATTGACAGCTTCTCAGATTGACTCGTCCATGTTTGCAAGCAAGCCCAGGTGTATCAGACAAAGGAAAACAATGGCGATTTACATTTATTTGGTGGATGTTTTCCAGAGTTTCAATGTCCCACTCACCCTGACATGTTACACAAGCATTACTTACTCATATTCCTGGTAAAGATCAATGAAGTAAACCTAGACTAAGACTCAAAACAACTCAACAGCTACCTGCAGATCTATACAACTCTTGCTCAATTTCAGGATTTGACCAAGAGCTAGTGGATTATGTGTGGACTGCAAACGTTCAGAGTCTGACAACACAGGAAGCAGTCATGTAATGTACAATGACATCAGAATGAAGTACCAAAGGACACAAACAAAGAACATCTATAAATATACTTTTATCTTTCTGCATAAACACATTCACAGCAGTGTGACCTAAAGTGATACAGTGAGTGGTGCTAGTCAAGTAATCACCCAAAAGCAATGCTAATGCAGTCAAACCAGTTTGGGCACAAACCCAATATTAAAATTACATTGCCTAATTAGAGCCGGCGGTGCAACTCTCTCATCTGAGCATGCCAATAAGCTTGATGTTGAAAGGGCCTGAACTTTATGAACCCTTGGATAAGCATAAGCTGCTCTGAAACTTGTTTAATGAAAATTAAGCCAGGAGACATTACAACCCTATCTAACTGCAGGGACCAAATTACACGCAAATGAAATGCAAATGAACAAAGTTAGGCAAACCAGTACCATCTTATTAAGAGTTCAAACATACAATGATCCAATAAAGACTTCACCTTTGTTTGACAAATGATAATGCCTAGAACAGAGGGAAAAGGATAGCTGTTACTAGAAAGTATCTTGCAAAGCATTTAAACACCTGTCAAATGCTGGCATTCAACCCATGTGTTGGCGTAAACAATGGTACATTACACCATGCATAAAACCACATTCATCTTCAGCTAGACTCAACTACAAACTTGTGATGTTTTGTGAAACCGTCGTGCAAAGTTGTGATAAAGTTTTGCATTGATAAAACTTCTCCACAGGCATATAATCTTGTCATCTTGCCAGGATTTTCCATAATGAAACACATGCACCCACACAAGCTGATAACATTACAGGAACGGTACATTTACAGATGGTAAATATACCATCAGACATGACTCACCTACTGTCCTTATCACATCCGCTTTGTATGCATTCACAAATGCTCCAGGCTTCCTCTAGCTAGTATGTCAATACTGAAAATGTCTCAACATGCCTTGTTTTCCATATTTTTGTAAAACAAGTGGCCACTGCAACCATTAAGCTGTACCTGGTCTCTCCACATTAAAGATGGATGAGAGTCTGCATTAATAAGTCATGTACAACAACCAACACCAACAACATTACAGACACATAATGTTCCCTGTGGGGCCCAAAGACAGTGAATTTAGCATCCATAAAAATACCTGCTGACTGCCACTGGCATAACATACAACTGACAGGATGAAGTAGTAAAAAAAACAAAAAAACAAAAATCAAAACTGAATAGCTTAAAGAGAAAAAAGTGAAAGTGTTTACCAGCATCTGAGTTCAAGGCTCTGTCCATGTCTGTGTCCTCTCTTCCACAATGAGAGCATGGAGGGAAAAAAGGAGAGAATGAGAGAGAAAGAAAAATAGATGCTGGTGTTGTCTAAAGGAAAGAGAAAGTGATTTCCAGCTCTGTTGTCTTGCTCGCTTGTCTTTGTGATGTATCTCTTTACCTCTCAGACGTTGTAACAAGAAGCAATATGCTGCTCTTCCCTGTGTTCTGTTGATCCTAACCATGCCTCTTTTAAAAGGACGGACAGCAAGGACGACCCTTGCCCAGTTAACTTTCTCCCTGTAACTCGAGGCTATTTTGCTATTGGCAGATCAGCTTGGAACTCCCTGTGACCTTAAACTTAATTGGCAAACTACAACCATAAGATTATGATATGATAGCAATATATTAACTGTTAAAATGTTTGTTTGGTTTTTAATATTAAATATTTAAATAAAATAGAACAAAGTTTACTTGTTACCAAGAACTAACAGTTAGACTTTTTAGGAAAAACTACATAAAAAAAAACCCTACACAAAACTACCTTCACAAATGGTTACCCCAACAAAATTCACTTTAAAATTGTTAAATTATCAAAACATTATGATTAATTAACTAAACCTACCACCACTTAGCACCAGCATTAGTCTAACTCATATGCATTACACCTAAAGTGCCAATAACACTTTAGTGTTGGGACCCCATGTGTTAGAGTTTTGAGTATTTGAGGTACCTTTAATACATTCGTATTAATTTAAGCATCAGAAACATGCAGTTTGCACCAACTCTTGAGAAACACTAATGTTCAGGGATGAATGCAGGACATGGACAGCACGTGAACACCCAAAAACAGATGGTGAAAACATGATTTGAAGGATATTTTCCTTTCGGAAAACATGACCTCAGTGAGAACTTTTTGACTGATATCACAGATGACAGTTTCATAACTCAGTGAATGGAGTCATGAACCTTCACCTACTTATAGAAATACTGAGATAAACAAACTTTTACACACACACACACACACACACACACACACACACACACACACTACTGTGCAGCAGAACAAAAGGCTCCGCTGCATTCTCTCCCAGTGCCTGCATCTCTCTCCCAGTCCAAAGATATTGTTGAAATTGGTGCTTCTAAACTGGCCTTAAGTGAGAGTATGAGCATGAACTGCCTAACTTAACCTCCTGAGCAGAATACATTTCGGCATAAGTACAGGTTAAGTTTCAGATTAGAAAACGACAGATATGAAATCACCACCTACTGACCTTCTCCGGAAAAATGGTGTCACCATTCCAGGAACATCACTCAGACCTTTGGGCACAGACACTAGGAGGGGTTTAAGTTTTGTTTTTAAAAAGCATCTAATATTTTGGTTTTGGGTTTTTTTTGTTTTGTTTTTTTAATTTTATGTCCCTGATGAGCATTACTAAGAAACAGAGATTCTTAGTCGCAACATTATTCCTTGATTGTTTTTTTTCCCCTCTTTGCTGAAAATCTAAAACAATTTTATTGCTTTTATTGTTACCAGGGTAGAGCAAGTGAATCCAGATGATGACAAAAAAAAAAAAAAAAAAAAATACCTTGGTACATTGAACTGACTTTGTAATACAGGGCTCTTCTCATTTTCTTAAGCAGTTTCCCTGTATGTGTCTGCACATATATTTGGCCAATAAACACGATTCTGATTCAGTTAAGAAAATGGACAGACAGATGTTTATTTTTATGTTAATTTTCAGGAGATATAAAAACATTTTATAATGAGAAACAGATGTAAATAATAAAATGAATGTTTCTCATTCCATCTGGATTTGGACTGACTGTGAGGACCGGCTCACTGCCCCATGGGAATTCTTGTCATTGCTTGTAACACCTGTGCTTTTCCAAATGTCAGGTGACTGCAGTGAATAAATAAACTTAAGAGCTTTCCTTTTGTCTTGACTATAAATTCTCACTTGAAATTCCTTCCACTCAGAAAACACTACTGAAGTTGTTATATTGAAGTATCTTCTCAATGCCAGTTTGACTTACTGTACTGATCTTGTCTAAGCCTTCTCTAACTCGTTGGTGTTTGTTTCCCCACTTTATCAAGCCTAAACAGACCCATGCTGTAGAAAAGTGGGTAATTATAGTCCCAAGCACATAAAAATTGGCTGTTTTTCAAAAGGCACCCTCCATCACAGCACAACCTCTGAAAGATGGTCTCTTTACATATGATGTGACAGTTGCCACATCATGTGTCATACTCAAAGAATTAAATCTATAGAAAGACATCTTTGTCCAGGGCAAAGGCAAAACAGAAGAGCGCACAGCAGGAGCCCAGTAGTATAATGAGAACGAAGTTTTGACCCTTCTACCAAACAGAGCACCTTCACAAGTCCAAACTCAACAACAGGAAACTTGCAACAATGAGCCTCCACACCCTTTACATAAATAGGTTCACGTAAGTTTTATAACATCATAGCATTATAGGAAAAGAAAATTATAAGTCTGATGATAAAACCTGAGCATGTTAGGAAATTTACATAACAAGTAAGATTAGGGAAGCGTTTCCTATCCAGTTATAAGTGCTTACAACACACAATGCCATTTGTTTAGATAGCAAAGACAAAGATAAGATTCAGACTGCGGTCAGAAATATGGCCTTTTGAACGTGGTGGCCTGGACTGTTCTTAGAAACAATGAGACAGAAGACTAGTTACCAGACGAACAGAGCAAAATCGAGAGTGTGTTTAGTAATAATAGCACGTCCACAGTCCCTACGAACAGCGTGCTTTGAAAGTCTGCCACCGCCTTTCAGAGACTTGCTGTTAGTCACCATGTGTCACCCTGCTCTTGCGTCACACCGGTCGAACTAGTGACAGCGTCACCATCAGTCCACCTTAATCGATTAGTGCACAGGGCAGTACAACTATAAACTCCCCCTTTGTGTGCATGTGTTACGCTCGCAGCTTTAATCTGGTTAATCTAGTCTTCTCCTCTAGTGGTTGTTTTTGGCGTACCTGTTCAGGTGGGTCCGGTCGGTGTCAGCGGTCGACGCTAGAGTCACGAAAAGTGACAAGTGAACATAAATACGAGCACGTGCTACATACAGTATGTGTCCCGTTAATTAAAGTCTATTACATAGATAACCTAGCTGCTAACGTTACAATGACTACTAACAGTGTGCAGGCGGCTTCTACGTCTAAAGGATGCTCTAACTAGAGACATGCCAGCAACAGAGTGTCAGAGTTTGTCTTGACAATTATTTCACCAACAGCTCACACATGTTAACTCAGCGCCTCTTTCTGTCATACAAGAATCACGAGACTTTTACTGCTAAAACAGACCTAGCGGCAGCTACCAAAGGACAGCTAACTTAGCCGCTAACGAGCGTTAGCAGGAGGACACAGCGTACAAATTGGGGGGCGGGGGTGTTATTAAAGGGACAAGCCACAGAGGGAGCGTAGTAGGTACACCAAATTAAAAATAAAAAAAAAACCTCACCCAGTGGACCCTCTTTGTGTTTGGACGAGCGCCTTCCATTCACACCTTTTTCCAGTCTGCTAGTCCCACTACCCTTCTTGCTGGACGCCATATTCGCCCACTCTGTTTATGCACCGCCTCTCACATTTCTACCTGAGAAGCCATGAGACCACGCCCGCACAAGAAATGTAAGCCAATGAAAACCTACTTCTGTTTAGTAACCAATCAGGACAAATCAAAATTTCGTAAGTGCCGCCCTACTCTCTTTATTGTGCAACCCCCTAAAAGAAACAATCCTATCCTATTCACTGCACACAGAGGGCAATTGTATTACTCAGACAATTTACAGAGAGATTTGATGGATTTTTTAAATATTATTTTATTATTACAGCACTCACAGAAATAGCAAAAAACACATAATTGTAGCAGATGCACGTCAATGAATATTTAAAAAGCCGACAACGCAACCTGGGGTACATACGTAACCAGTCTGACCCGTCATTTTTTTTCTGGAATCTGTGTGCAAAATTAGAATAAAAAAGCTAAAGCAAAACACCTACATATATTTAAAAATGTAAAGGAGTATATTTAAAAACATCATAAAAAAAACTGAAAAAAAGTTTATAGTTGATATGTTGATAAGGAAGTATTTCTAAAATCCTGGTTGCAGACCAGTGGATATTGTGTTATGATTGTTTTGACAAATACAGATAAAATCTTAAAAAATAAAAAACTTCAGAGAACAAAACTCTGAAATCAGAGCGTGTTGTAAGAAGCCTGCTATTTACATGTAACACTCGTAACTGTCTGTTATTCACTTTGTTTTATGGTTTCTCCAGCTGGATTTCTTCCTCTTCTTCCTTAATGTTGCCCACATCCTGGTACGGGCCCTGTGCTTGGGAGCGTTCAATCTGATCGTATGTTGCACAACAGTCATCCAAATTTAGCCCCTGGTTTTTGAGAAAATGCAAAAAGGAAATCATGCAAAGGCTATTATCAGTGAAAGATATACACATCAACAACAACTAGAAATGGTGTTCATTTCTTAGCTCCTGCTTTCCTGCTTTGCCTTGTGTAATGGAAAGAGATTGAGAATATGTAATGTTGACCTGATATATATTTTCCTCTTCTTTCTTTGCTTTCTTTTTCTCCAGTTCATTAAGCTTCTTTGACTGTAGGGCAAACCAAAAGTAATAAATCAGTCAAATGTTGCAAATTCCCATTGTTGACGGAGAAGGAAGAAAAACAAATCCATGCCAGAGTCGCACAGCTCTGCCATTACTTTTAAATGCATGAATAATAAAGTAAAAGTAATGCTCTTTTGGGAAAATGCTTGAAATTAAGCATAGCTTCAACAGTAGTGCTGCTGATCATTGTATAATAATGCAACGACCTTGAACAGAAGAATGGCAGAAGGCAGCATCACACACAGTAACAGTAAGAATCCCTCAGCTATCAGGATCTTGTTTTTGGTGGTTTCTCTCAGGTTTATGGTCTTCTCCATTGGCTCTAGGAATGCAGAAAGGGTTCAGAGGTCAAACAAACAAATTAGCAGTTGCACGTATTGGTTTTTAAACACGAGTTATCTTTTTCTGCTTTAAGTGTGAACACGTGAATGCTGCGTATTTGTTAGCCTGCACATGAAAACGCAGGCTAACAAAATAATTACTCAAAAGCCTTACTGGGAGATTTATTATGACACTGATAGTTTTGTTATATAACGGTTAAATTTAGCATAAGGATCACAGTTAAACATACAATTGGTGGTACTGTTAAGTCACGTTAACAATGCAGGTTATCGCACACATAATCCCTCAGATTGGCAGTTTTATGTTTCCTCATCTACCATCTGGTTTTAATGAGATTAGTGTGTGAAGTGGCCTTTCAGTGTGACTAATGCCTTTGCACATTGACTGAAATTTAATTCTAAATTTGGTGCTATTTAAAGTGAATGAATGGTGCAGCATACTGCAATGCAACAATCCTGAAGATGTAAAGATTAAATAAATTGAATATATGTGGATGCTGCCACTTTCACAGCTTTTGGGCAGATTAACAATAACAGGATTTATGGTTTATGAAGTAGTGACACCCCGCCCCAACAACAACACATGCACACACACACACTCACTGTAGACACGCAGGTAGGTTCCATGTGTGTAATATGGGTTGCCACTATCATTCAGCAGACAATGGTAAAATCCAAGGTTCTCCAGCTTTACTTCAGGGAAGTTCAGTTGGGCACAATATATTTTTTCAGATTTGGAATCTTTCTGTGATTCAGCATCTTTCTGTGATTCAGCTGTTTTATCTAACAACATCTGCTGAGTTTTCTTATAATAGTGGATCCAGTGGACATTCACTCTCCCCGACGGTGATTTATAGCAGCATTCCAGTGAAGCATTTTCAGAGACTGGCACACTCAGTGAGGGTCTGTCTGGTTCTAAAATCAGCTCACCCCAAGCAAAACCCACTGTTGAAGAAAGCGCATGTTAAGACAGGTTATGTTGTAGGATTTGTTATTGAGGTCTCCGATTATTTAATGATGACTGCATATAATTTCACAACCCATATTCAAAACTGACAAAGTATTAAAATATGCTTTAAAAATGCCAAATGATCTATAATTGTATAGCATAAGTAACCAGAACGACTGAAGCAAAAATGTCATCATGATAGCACAGCCATCTGTTTTGACAGGAAATGTGGTTCACTGAAGCAGAACTCAAAAGAGTTAAACAAAAATGAATACATAAGTACATATATACTGAACCGATATGTAGAAATATGACACGCTGAAATAATTAATCTTTCAAAAACATAACTGATATTACTGAAATATATAATAAATGGATGATGTCAATGATTACTTCTAAATAAAACAAGTTCAAATACTTGAATGTACGGTATTAAAAATATAATCTGACTCACCCACCAAGCTGGAGAGGACAAATATTACAACCATCCCCATTTTTGTAAGCCAAAATTCAATCTAGGAATAAAAAAGGATAAAATTCTGATTAAAAAAAAAAATTCTACACACAGCTCTGCTTCAGTCTTCTCTTCTGCAAGATCACACTGGTGTCTTGTTTTTCAGTGGCAGGATTTATGCTTGAATAAATTTCCACCAGCCCACATTTGCTTAAGTGCTGCATCCAAATGCTTAAAAAAATAGAACTTTGTTTAAAAAAAAAAGAAAAAAAAAAGTCTGCTAAACATGCAAATAGCAACTAAATGCTGCTCTTGACTGAAAATTGCAAATATAAAAAGTGGAAATGGAACAGTTGATAGAGGGACAATGTATTGCATTTCTTCTTCTTTCTGAAAGCATTAACTCAGGAGACAAACTGTTCGAGCTTTGAAGTAAAAGTCTTACTTTTAAACAGTTCGGAGCCTTGGTCAGTCGTTTTTCTTTTCAGTGTCTTGTGTTTCCACTGGGTGAGACCATTTCAGTTTGGAGCCATGCTGTTGTTCCTCCCACTCATCACCACTCTGATTAACATTTAAATCCCTAACATTTAAACATCTACATTACCTGCTAATGATATGAATACATATCATCTCCAGTGAGCACAGGACCCACTAGAGGACATCAATGTTCCGGCCACCCTCTGAAGTCTGCTGAAGGTCATTTTGTAGTTTTCCAGCTGTTCCTCCTTGCACAAAGGAGCAGGTACCTTTTCTGCTCTCTTAAAGTAACTGCCTGTCTCTTGGAACCTTTATGCTCTTAAGACCATTACTGGAAGACACTGGAAGCTTTCTGGCAATGGCAAATATTGCTGTACTTTCCTGGAGGAGTTGGAATACCTGTGCAACCTGTTTAAGGTCCCAGTGTTGCCAAATTCTAGTAGTGACACTGCTTGTTATAGCACCTACTGGAGGGGAATAGTTGGAAGAGGTCATGTCTAGGGTGTGTTTTATTTTTTTGCAGACCTCACAGTCCTTTGTAGTCTGTTCTTGTCCTGTTTGATGGCTGATCCAAACCTTCCAGTGATATAGCTGGATTGTTACAGAGTGCACCCATCAAAACTAAAAGAATGTCAAATTTAGATTAATCAGACAAAACAAACACTTTGTCTCAAATGAGGTCAGACCCATAGGTGGAGAGTTTCTGGATCTTGTTTACCTTTCTTGTTTTATAGCGGAGCTTTGTTTAATTGGTGCATGCAGTGTCATGAACTGTGTTCCTGAACTAATGCAGTGCCTTTCACTACAGAAATCTATTGTTTCAAACAGCTTTGCCTTAATATCCATTTAATATTTTTCAGCCTTGTTCCCTGTCTATTAAAAAACCCCCTGTAAATTCTTTGCAATTCAACATTTAGAAAGAGATAGCTACTTGCATATAAAGCCATTATCTTTACCTTTTAAATACCTTTCTGGGCACAATTATTTAACTGAATATTGCAGATTAATATTATCAGCTTTGAGATTTGACACATCATTTTTTCAATTAAATATTTAGAATTTAAAGGACTGGGATTTACATGGAATCCTGATATTCTATAATTCATGTGTTTTAAAATATGCACTGTATATTTCAAAACAAATGGAGTGAAGCCCAACTATGGTTGAACCCTAAACAATTGTCATGATGTTCTCCCAACTGTAAATAAGAAAACAGAAAAAAATTTCCCCAGTTTATTGAAAAAAAAAAAAAAAAAAGAATTAAAAAATAGAACGTACCACAAATTTGTTTAGGTATACATCATTAAAGAGCATCTTACACAATAAAAATCAAACCCAAATACACAGTATAGTTCTTGCATATACAATGTTTATAGATAAGGTGGCAAACACCAGTATGGCAAGGAGCAATGTCTATTTTGTTTTTTTAAATATACTGGGCACTGGTCGGCTGAGTTGGTAGAGGGCTTACATCCTCACTATGAGATAGAGATGGACACAAAAATAGTGCGATGAAGCCCAAGTTAAATCTACATATAGAAACAACCCTCAAACCTTAAACCACCAAAATCTGAATCCTGTCATGATTTTTCTCTGCTTACTAGTCATGTTTCTCATTGAGGTACACAGCAGTGATTGTGTTCAACTAAAGAGTCTTTTATGAAGCAAACAACTTGATCGTTAGAACAAGGCACCACTCTATAAATAAAGTTTTCTATACATTTTGTATATGGAATACATGAGGAAAAGCATTTAAAGGAGAGAGCGCGAGAAGTGCCTGTAGTAGTCGTTGAGCCAGTGGAGACTGAAGGAATCAGCTGATGCTGGTGGTAGCTGGACTCCAAATGTCTACCACTGACATTGAATTTTTCTTAAAAAGCACTGTGGGTAGCCTGAGGTATAGTACCCACAGTACAGAGCTGGTTGGCACTGAATATTTTTTTTTCAATTGATTCACAATCATCAAAATGCAAAGACAAGTTACAGGCAAGTCCTGCCTCTCTCACCATTGTGGAAAATGCATAGTAAAAAATTACAAAAGCCTCTGTGGAAAATACTCCCTCCCCAACCTACTTAAGTGACTCAATACACAAAATGTAGGATAAAACTGTGCAGTAGAAACAAGTGATTACGCAATTAAAAGGTGTGAGTGTGTTATGAAGAAGAGTGTGTAGCTAAAAAAAAAAAAAAGAGCTTAAGACACAGAGGGGAGCTATTATTTTTTTGTCTTTGTCTTTTTTTGCCTTCAAACTACATTTATATACACTTCCAAAGAACAATACGTGGAGAGAGATGCTAGAATCATATATAGTTTTTGAAGCCTATGAACACTTAAGTGATCAAAATGAGCAAACCCGGTGAGGTTCAGTAGGTTCAAAGGTGGCATTTGTTGTTGTGGCAACAACAACAATAAGAATGGATGTCAGGAAGTGCTCCTGACGTGCTTCTGTAGGAATGAGTCTACAGTTTTCCTTCCTCCAGACCTTCAGCATTTCCTTTGTGTCCTCATCTGGCTACAGTATTGCTGCTGTGTCAGTATCAGCCCCATATGTTCAGCTTAGTACCAGGGGCATGTTCGGTGCGTCTCTTAATCCTCTATAGCGCAACTTTTTCATTCAATTTTAAACTTCCCAGTCCTATAGATTGTTCATGTCTTATGACTAATCCCAAATAATCTAACGTTTTTCATCTTGGTATTTTCTTTACATTAACTTTAAAAAAAGAAAGAAGTGTTTTTATTATTCAATGTGCTTTTAAAATCCCTTCGTGTTTGGGGTGAAGAAAAGCGGCTGCTGATTCCAGACTGCATTACTGAGCCACCATTCCCGCATCAACATTTTGTGACACACTACTACACAGATGATGCACGTCACTAATAAAGCTGTTGTACAAATGAGGATCTAGCGGTTTGCTGTTACTTCTTTGGTCCTGTGTGCACAGCCCCAGTTACGCCACAGATCAGAAATTATATTACCATAGTCAACGCTCAATAAAATATCACCTTAGCTCAAATTTGCAATATACTAAATCAATCTGATCTCATAATACGTCTGAAAAGTATAACCCCAACTAAAGTGTTTTGGACGAGCATTTGGGAACCCTCTCTAAAGGTAAGTTGAAACTTCTGAAATGATATGAGCATAGTAATACTGAGCGCTATATATATTTATTTATTTAATATAGGGGCGCAAATCCCAATCTCCTACTTTCTACTCTCTCATGACCATCAAGTTAAAGGTTTCTAAAAAGCAACCCCCTTGAAACCAGTTCCCAGTTCTTTCACTTTTCTATTCCACTCTGATCTGCTTCACACACGCCAGCTTCGTTTTTGTCTGTCCTGTCCGACAGTTGCACATCACTTTTTGTTTCTGGCCTGGCATTGTATCAGCTTCACTCAGGTGAAGAAGCTCACTGACACACAAGGACTCAAGGGAATAAATAAAAGCGGTACATACAAACAAATCTCCACTATTAACAGCAAGATTACTTATACTGCCACTATTTATAAATGATTTTTATGTGACCTAATTACAGTAAGAATCATCTGAAGAAATATATCCTTAATTAAAAAAATTGTAACGCACATACACACACACTTTCTTGCATGCATCGTTTCAATAATGAGGGGTGCCTTAATAACCATACAGAATACAGAGCTAAAAGTAACAAATTTAGCAATAACTGTGTGCGTTCATCTTGTTTTGATTAAAAGTGCATCTCTGTTTTACTTTGGCATAGACTAGAAATAACACTATATATCAGTAGTAGTATTTCAATAGACCTAATGCTATATTGGCCATTTAAGGCTCTCTCTGTTACTGTACATTAGAATTTGGCATTACTGTAAATTATTTTCCATCATGCATGTTTCTGGTTTGCGTATGTGTGTTACAGCAGACTCAAATCACTATATTTTCTTAGGCAGCAACTCACTAACAGCAAAATATTGCTTCATTTCCTTTGGCACCTCTCACTAACAGCATCCTCAAACCCCAATTTAGGATTGTTTTTTTCTTTTTTGTATAGCCCTCTATCCAGCATGCACGCGCACATACACATGTTCCATTACTGAACCACTGCACTGTGCACAAAGCCCTTCCCTAAATGGCCAATTGGTAAAAGGAGAAAAAATAAAATAAAACTTCTGATTGGCTGCAAACAGCTGACATACACACCCACACACACGCAAGAGGGGAAGAAAAAGAAATGTATCGATGGTCCGGTCATAGACGTGTGATGGTATAGGAATTTCCAGGAAAGCCTCTGAAAGTCACTCAGTCCAAACCAGAACCAGTCAAAACCTGCACAGAAAACAAAACAAACAAAAAAACAAACATTTTTTTAAATATAAATCCTGTTTTGTTTTTGTTTTTTTAAATCTAGTATTTTTGTAGACTCATTTTGATTCTTCAGACTTTACAGTCACAAAACTGCAAATGCAGCTTGAGAAGAGCTCATAAAAATGCAGCTGCTGTCATCAGTCACCTTCAAATGTTGCCATTAGCTCACGGCCAATAGTTGCAACTACCAGCAGTAAGTGGTTTTTGTTTTTGCCTTGGGCTTCACCTCTCAGGCCACGTACAAGCTGCCCCAACCTGTTTATGGATTTTTCTTGAGATATACACAGCTTAACTATAACACTGCACATATTTTTCAGGGTGAAATAAAAAGCTGTCCAAAAGCTAAACCCGATTCTTTTAACCTTGTCCATTCATGAGTGGAAATGGCTCTATACCATTAATCATAATGACAATTCAATACTTAACATGACTATCTAGTTTAGTGTTCTCACCTAATGGCCAGCAGGAGGCATTAAGGTGGGTCACTAGAAGCTGCCCCCCTCCAGTGAGAACTTGGAAAGGGCCTCCTGCAGCTTGTGGTGTTCCTCTTCTACAGTCTGCAACACACAAAATCAATATAACCTTAGGAACTGAGAACACACAAACACACACACACAATTCAACCTTCTCCTCTTAACATCCTCTCTTCGTCTCCCTCACTGCTTCTCTGACACATCCCATTGCAAGTGCTGGACATAATAGCCATTTTTAGAGAAGTCCAATTTCACAAGGCAATTTTCAGCAAAGCAATAACAGCAGCAGTTAAATGGTTTTCTATTCTCTGGTTTCTCTTTTGTGCCATTTGGCCCCATTTGTCCACAGCTCACTCCTTACTCAAGTTATCCCCACTGAAATCTTGATGCCCAGCTTTGAGTCTCTTTCTAGTCAGTTCCAATCTTTTGTTAGAGCTGACATTTCTATCTGCCCCTGTCATACGTCCTGCTCCCTGCTTACAGTTTTCTCTCAATATTCCCCTCCATCTCCCCCTCTGTTCACCTGTAGTCTCTTTAGTTGTTCCTCCAGGCTGCGTAGCCTCCTGCACACTTCCTCCTTCCTCTCCTGGGACAGCACCAGGGGCGCGCTGATGCTCTCATCGTCTCCTTTTGGGTTTTGACCTTCTTTGTCTGTACTCGTGGGGTTCGTCTCCTCAGCTACTTCGTTCGTGGTCTGACTTTCATCTGTGGATAGAAATATTTAGTTTGAAAGTGTCAAGAGTCAGCAGTCTTTAAATAATAATAAATTCTGGCCATTAATAATTAGCACTGCAAAAATCCTTTGACATTGTAAGTTCCTTGTAATACTGCATTAAATAGAATAGTACACACATACACGAAATCCTGCTTTAACGCGAGGGGATTTGCAATCCTGCTTTTAAAATGGATATACTGATATCAAATTGTGATATTAGAAATACTTTAATACTTTTGATTAATGTGTAGAATCATGTGTAAAGTTGCTAATTAAAAAAAACAAATAAATCAGGTAACACTGGGGTTTTGAGGGTGAAAAATAAGGACAAGAAACTACATGCCAGAGGTTTCAACATTAAATGCTTAATAACAATTCATCAAGAGGAGATAGGAAGCAGCTAGCCTTGCTGCATCCGCTAATGTTAACAACTCTGGAAAGTCACTGCTTAAGAAAAAAAATATTCTGGGAAGTTGTACAGATAAAACTACCAAGACTAAGCTAAGATGGCTCTATTTAGCTTACAGATATGAGTGGTATTAAGCTTCTCTTCATCTATCGCTATGAAACTATTCCTTTAAAAAAATAAGAAAAAAGAAAAGAAAAAAGAAAGACAAAAAAATAGGCCAAACCTGTTAACTGATGCTGTTCCACATCTTGCCCAGGGCCTTTTGATTGCCCTACTTCATGTTCTTCATCAGGTTGTGAGTCCTCTGATAGACTGATGCTGCCGACCAGGAGCCTTTTCAGGGACATGACTAACAGAGGAGACAGATTCATTGGCTTTATTAGGATAGGTAAGCTACTTTGAAAGAAAGTAAAGCCAAAAATATAGTCATTTATAGTTCATGAATATAAGTACAAGGAAGACCCCTATTCACCTTCATCTAATGCACTGTTAGCCACTTTCTCCTGATCATTTTTGGTGTGGCCTATCAAGTCAAACCCTTTGTCAGACAGGAAATCAATCAGCCTGTGCCTGGGATCGGTCGACTTTTTATCTTTCAAGTTGTCCTTATCTTGATCTACAGACAGAGATAAGTCTTAAATTTTGCTTATGTCTTTATGAGTGTGTAACAATGGCAAATTTGTAGGTGTGCAGTCACAACGGTCTCACCACTGCTGCTTTTCAAAGCTCCATTCTCAAGCGGGCTCATAGGGGGATTCAGACTAAAAGAAAGGAGGAAAAAAAAGTAAAAACAAGGAAATTGGATTTTTTGATAAATAAACTTTGGCAATATATGAATATCTCTCACTTTTTCCAACACACACACACACACACACACACACACACACACACACACACACACACACACACACACACACATCTTAGTGAGGACCTTCACTGACATAATGGTTTCCTTAGCCCCTTACCCTAACCATTAAAAATGAATGCCTAACCCTGACCCTAAACCTAACCATAACCTAATTGTAACCCTGACTCTAAAACCGCATTTTGAGGCTCAAAAAGGCCTTCAAATTTGTGCGGACCGGTGCGTGTGTCCTCACAAGTGACTGTTGGTTCTCACAAGTATTCACCTCCTACATCGTTCCCTCGCTCACCTGGAGACCGCTGGAAGCACTGTGAGAATCATGTTCTTTGATTTCTCCAGTGCCTTCAACACCATTCTTCCCTCGGTTCTAAAGGACAAGCTGGAGAACTCTGGAGTGGACCATCACCTCACTACCTGGATCCTGGACTACCTCACCGACCGACCACAGTATGTGAGGACTCAGGGCTGTGTGTCGGACAGGGTCGTCTGCAGTACGGGGGCCCCACAGGGAACGGTTCTGGCTCCGTTCCTCTTCACCATCTACACTGCAGACTTCTCCCACAATTCCACCCAGTGCTTCCTGCAGAAGTTCTCTGATGACTCTGCAATAGTCGGCCTCATCACTGATGGGGACGACAAGGAGTACAGAGGTCTGACCCAAGACTTTGTGGACTGGTGCCAGCTGAACTACCTCCAGATCAACGCCAGTAAAACCAAGGAACTGGTGGTAGACTTCCGCAGGCACAAGCATTCTCCACTGCAACCACTGAACATCCAAGGTATGGACATTGAGGCTGTGGACAGCTACAGGTACCTTGGTGTTCATCTGAACAATAGACAGGACTGGACTCATAACTCAGACGCCCTCTACAGGAAAGGGCAGAGCAGGCTGTACCTGCTGCGAAGACTCGGGTCGTTTGGAGTGGAGGGCCCACTCCTGAAGAAATTCTATGACTCTGTTGTGGCTTCTGCTATCTTTTATGGCGTGGTCTGCTGGGGCGGCAGCATCTCTGCTGGGGACAGGAAGAGACTGAACAGGGTGATCCGAAGGGCCAGCTCTGTTCTAGGATGCCCTCTGGACCCAGTGGAGGTGGTGAGTGACAGGAGAATGGCGGCTAAGCTGTCATCCCTGATGGACAACATCTCCCACCCCATGCAGCAGACTGTGACAGCACTGAGCAGCTCCTTCAGTGGGAGACTGCGGCACCCACGGTGTGGGACGGAGAGATTTCGCAGGTCTTTCCTCCCCACTGCTGTCAGACTCCACAACAAAGACTTTAACTGATCAAGCACACACATCCATACATATGCAATAATACTAAGTGCAATAATCTTTTCTGGCATCGTTGTATTTTTACTCAGTTGTATATAGTATTTGTATTTGTATTCTATTTTTATCTTATTGTATATTTATTTTATTTTATTCTATTCTGTACAGTTGTGTACTGTATTTATTCTTATTGTATTCTAATTTTTGCCTCGTAACTTTTGCACTGTCCACTTCCTGCTGTGACAAAACAAATTTCCCACGTGTGGGACTAATAAAGGTTATCTTATCTTATCTTATAGTAGAATGCACATTTCAGTCTTCACAAAGATAGTTAGACAGGAACACACACACACACACACACACACACACACACACACACACACACACCTGATGGGACTGAAGGGAGGTCCTACAACTCCAACTCCAGGAGCCACCGTCGTCAACTTCTTGGTTGTGCTGCCACTCTTCTTCAGGTCATCCACTGCTTTCTTTATCACTTGAGTCCAACTAAAAATATGGAAATACGGGGGGAAAATTATCCTGCGCTTTGAAATCAAAAGGAAACATGATTTATGAATACAATTCTCTTTGGTATTTACATTTTTACTTCTCCAACAGACTGAGCCACTAGTTCATAAATCTGAGCGCCGCTTTCCCAGGTAAATATCACGTAGAAAGCCTTTCGATCTGACACAACAGGAGAAAACAGCAATTCAAAGACTTATCTTACGATTAGAGTGACTTGCAAACTACTGTACTGTGGTGCACTGCTAACCTGTGGCCACATCACGGAGAAAGACTGAGTCCAGCTTAATAATTGGGCTCAGCATCAGCTTGCCGTCCTGTGCAGCGATGTTACTCTTACTGTGGCATTTGACGACCATCTTGTCATCCTGCTTCTGGAGGAGCACCAGTAAGTCCGCAAGCAACACACATTGCACCTCTGAGGAACAGGGAACAGAAAGAGTGGGACCTTCTTGCTGCGAGGCAACAGGCCAACCATTATGCTGCCTATTTGATTCTCATTAACTTGCCAAATTTCGGTAATTCAACTGAAATAATGCTAAAGGGGAAGTAAATAAATCACTATGTCAGTCTGTTTCTTTGGGGGTTTTTTTGCCGATTTTGATGTTCATAAAAGAGAAGTGAAAGACATAAAATCTGTATGACGTTCTACAAAATCTTTTCTTCCTTTTAAAAATCTTTTTTAGTTTAAGTGTGAAAAGTATTACTTTGCAATATATTGAAATGTTTGACCTTGTTGCTGTGAAAGAAAGGCCTGTAATATAGCACATATTTACCAACGGCCTTTTCTTTGGTGACTTTCCATATCAGTGGGCCTTCATAAAGCATCTTCTTCTGAGTCAAGTCAATGTTCTAGTACAGACAGGAGGAGAATAACATGAATATGTTTCAACAAAATCTTGGAGGAAAAAAAAAGGAATATTGCAACACTGTGTGCAAAAGACAAGTTTAGTTGAAAGAAACCCACCCTATATTCACTATAGAGCTCATTACTGGGTTTTAGTCCTGATGTGTCTAATTTGCGCTGGTATTCCCTCAGAGTCTGGGAGCAGAGAGAATGATTGTGAGTCAGACTGTGGTCTGTTTGATAACATAGCACAGAAAAAGATGTACTCTTATAAGCAGTGAGCTAAAGAAGTCTCAAAATTCATTTACAAAACTTCAATTGGTGCCAAGTTACCACGCAGCTGTTGGCTGAGTGGTGAATTGAGCATTTCTTACCAACAGGTTTTCCATCACTTTGACTTCCTCATTGACGTGGTTGAGGATCTTTCTGCAACACTCTGCACTCTTCTCAATTGCTGCCTTCTCCGTTAGATCCTCTGCAGTTAGAGAGAAATACAGAGATGAGAAAAATATGTCTTTAACAGCAAAGCCCAGACAAAAGCCATAAATCAAGAGTGTAACAAAACACTAACAAAAAACAAACAAACAAACAAACAAAAAAAAAACCCACACCAAAACTTTCCATTGGTCCTCCTCGTGGTACCAACTTTCTGGTCACAGAGTCAAAGTACTCAAGAAGTGTTATGTTATAGTTCATACATCAACACCTGCAGAAGGGGGATATACTTTGAAGCAAGAGATGACAGCTATCATAAGGGCAATTAGTAACTTTCTTTGTTAACTCTGGCTTTCTTCCTTAGCTTTTGGGGATACTCTACGATACTCTTGGGGGCACCCAATCAGGGTGCTGCCTATTTCAGTGAGTTGTTTTGATGGAGGCATTGAAGAATATAAAAGATTTACTGCAATAGAACTCTGTGCTGATCCTTCAAACGAAGGAAGACAGGAATCCTGCTGAAACCTCTTTAGGCTGTAAATTCTCAAGATATGTTTATTTTACTTTAATGTCCCTTAAAGAACATCACAGTTCTATGCATTTTTAATTCTCTGTGTCACAGATTTAACAAGTTGCTGTAAATACTCTTGAGTTGTGCATTCAGAGATGCTCTTTTGCATATCTTGATCGTAAAATGATTATTTTGGCTACTTTTCTATCAGCTTACAGCAGTCTGGCCGTTCTCCAATGACCTCTGGGTGTTAGGGCTGTGCGATATGACCAAAATCTCATATCCCGATATAGGAATTCTATCGTCCCGATAACGATATAAATTACAAAAATGTAAACTGTAAATTCTGTGAATCTCGGGCAGCTCGACTTGCGGGAAGTGTTTCCAGCTGCGCGTCATGTAGCTGGAGTCGAGTGTTTTAACCGATGCATGAAACGATACATTTTTAGTCATAAGTTGTAACGACTGCCGTTTCCTTTGTGAGTATTTAATACACAGCGTGCTGCGGGGAAAAGCCTGTTCTAACATTTGAGTCTAAGGTTTATTTTTTAGCACCTGGCGGCTCTTTTTTATTTCTCATCCGTAAATAATCTGGTCTTTCACGTGATTCGGTTTATTTTGAAAAGTCTCAACAGGATCTTGAGCTTTATTGTGAAAGGTTTATGTGAAACATGGTGTTACTGTTGTTGTTGCTAACCACAACGCATAAAAACAGGCGCTTGCCCGTCCGTAGTGTGGTTATATTAAATATAAGAGAAAGAGAGAACTTCAAGAAATTAATATAGCCACTACAGTGACCATCAAAACGATGAAAGAGAGGGATGATCTGATATCCTCGTGTTGGTGTTGTTCCCAGACCATCATTCTGATTGGTCACTTGCAATGTTGATCCTGGAACAACATTTTCATGATGGTCTGGAAACAACACCAACACGAGGATATCAGATCAACCGAAAAAATATTGCCGTAAACAGTTTATTTTGCGACACCACGAAACAAACGATAGCGTAAAATGAAACAATAGACGTTTTTACATCGTCATCCGATATATATCGTTATATCGAACAGCCCTATCTGGCGTCAACCAGGCATTTTTGCTTAGAGAACAACCACTCAATGAATATTTCTCTCTTTTTTGGACCAGTCTGTAAACCCAAGAGATGGCTGGGCAGGAAAATCACAGTAGAGCAGCAGTTTCTGAAATGCTCAGACAACCTCATCTGGCACCAAAAATCATGCCAGATTCAAAGTAATTTAAACCACCTTCCTTCACCATTCTCTTCCTTGGCTTGTTATGTATATAACAAACAGAGCATTATATAAAGCAAGTGAGAGAGAAAGAGATTCTGAGCAGGAGGGAAATTCTTATGGATCATGCACGTGCACGTTCATGTATCACACCACAAACATCTATCATAATCATTGGTGATGGTGGTACTTCCGATTACATTTTCAAACCCAGATATACAGCATTATATAGCTGAGTAATATGATGATACACAGTGTAATAAAAATGCATTTGACTATCTTATATATCAGGAAAGAATAAATGTAAAAAGTAAGAATGTAAAGAAAGTAAGAATGCAATAAGTTTTACAATATCGATGCACATATACTGACACATGAAAGTGAGCAACAAACAGGCCAAGGACACATACAGACACACACCTGTGTTCTTTGCGATATTCTCCAGCAGCAGTGGGTACTTGGTCAGCCTCTGCATCTCTATGGGAATGATGTCCTTGAGCTGCAGCCTACGGCACTGGGGCTTACTCTCCGCCTCCTGAGACACACACACACACACACACACACACACACACACACACACACACACACACACACACACACACACACACACACACACACACACACACACACACACACACACACACAGTCAGACTAGAACACCTTTGTCACATTTTGCATTACTTTGCATCTGCAAAGTGCGTCCATGTATGTCTCTGTTCAATCTTGGGGGATATGTTTGTGTGTATGTGGTACCTGTATGAAAATGTTGAAGCGTGGATCTCGCTTCTGCCTGGTCTTGATCTGGTCCAGGGCCCATGACTGGTGGCTGCAGAACCTTGCTGTCAGTTTCTGGAACCACTCCCCCTCTGTACCACCAAACTGAAACACACGTGCACACACAAACATTACAATCAAAGATTGTGTTGTGGCTAGTTGGAAAAAAAAAAATCATAATAATGAAGTGAGTCAAACTCGAGAAGTGCAGAAAAGGCCAAAATCCTTGTTGCATTTTTACAGTAATATTGTGTAAAATGAACTTGTTGGCACATACTGACTTTGTACAATATGCACAGAGAGAAAAGAGAAATATTGTATGATGAAATGAAGTGAAAGACTGTGACGACTCACTCTGTTGAGCACTGTGGTGCTGATGGATTTAACTATGAAGTTGTTATCCAAACGCTGTTTCTTAAGGCTCTCATAGAAGTTACCTGAAATTGAAAGTTAGAAAAAGACAACTGACTTATAAGTAGATAGTGAGCATATTCTCTTTCCTAACACTGTGTTGGCAATTCAGGCAGCACTATGCATTCGTCTTGTATCTACACTTGGTACTATTGGCCAGAACAAATTTAGCATCATGCTTTTTTAACGACAGTGCCCTCAATTGCAGGTAGTACATGCAGTTAGTGATTTCACTAATGAGTAAGGAAGAGTGTTATTTGCATAATGGCATATTCGTTGAAGGAAGGGTGCTATATTCAGCTGTCTGGCTGTGTTTACAAATGCTTCTTTGCAGCAGCCCTTACTGTGCATTTCAGTGATCTCATCAAGGTTGGGGAAGACGGCGGCCAGCTCAGTTGAGGTCAGAAGCTCCTCTCTCTCCAATGGTCTGACAAAGATCACCTGAAGGACACTCAGCATTCGCACATGTGCGTGCTCTGTTGTAAACAACTCTGAGAGGAAAGACAGTAGTAAAAGTATGAGTGATTAATAGGAAATTTAAATATAGTCTATACAACAAACTCCTCTATCGTCTCATCAACTGTTTGTCTCTCTCTAATTACCATTTATGACTTCTTGCATTTTGGTCTCCTTCTTGGTCAGTTTGGACAGAGCCTCAGGAGAGGCCAGCTCCCTCCAGTTGGGTGGATCAGACTCAAACTCCTGCAGCCGCGGATCCACCTCCTCCACCTGCGGGAAAGGGCTGGTGGGGGAGTGGCCAGGGTCTGGGGCAAAACTTAGTCCTTCTGGGCTGAAGAATGAATGTGGGGCGAGAGGGATTACTTCAGAACAAGAACTACAGCTTAGACGAAATGCGACCAGTCAGTTATCAAATTATGTGACTCTTTCTGGCAGCACAGCTGGAGGCTGTTGGCTGTGGAACAAAAGTAGTTGTGAAACAGCTGGTCTTTCTAAATGCATATCAGGGACATGTTAACATTAGATAATCTAGGTAGTAAATGTTCACTGAGAATAACACGATTTCAGTAGCTTGTGATAATTCACCAATAAATAACAGGCAATGGCTCAGATAAAACCGAGATTTTTTTGGCTTTAAAGTGATTCAAGAATAATTGAGATTAAATCTAAACTTTGAAAAACGCACCATTTCCTATTACTGTATAAAAATATAATCAAAGAAGAAACTGCAAAATTCTTTACATTCGAAAACAGCAAGTTAAGCTAATAAAAGGGCACTTAATGTTTATCAAACGGTCAATATTGACCGACCTCGTTCCCCTAAAGAACCTCGTTATCATTGTAAATGAGAGTGCTGTTTAAATGCTTCACTCCCCGATGCTCACAGCACAGGTCAACTATTAGAAAGCAGCCAATGTGTCAGGCAACTGTTAGTCAGTAACAGTGCCAGAGTGATCAATTTCAACAGGAGAAAACAGAAATGTGCCTTTTTAAATAATTTCCACTCATCCACACAATTAGCACTATTTTCCATGAATATTTAACAGATATTAACAGATATGCCTCCTAAGTGATCTTTACAGTGGTGAGCCAGGTGGCTTTAAGCCTTCAAAATTATTTTTTATTTTTAAAGTGCTTCCTGATTATTTCAGGACTGCAGCACTGTTCCTACTTCAACTTGACATCCTGTCTGTCCCTGCTGTGCACCTCACGAGGAAGAGAGGCATTAAGAGAAGGTTTGCCCATCTTACGGATGGAGGTGTTGGGGGGTGAGCGGGGCAGGTGTTGTTGTCGTGGAAGAGGGTGGCTGCAGGTCCACATCGCTACGGGAGCGAGACTGTTTGGCCCGAGAAGAGCCACGCCGCCGTGATGACTGTCGGTCCACTCGGGCACTTTCACTGCGTGCCACTTTCCTACTGAAGGGGTTGAAGTTGGGAAAGGATGTGGGAGGAAGGAGTCAGTTTGAGACAGAATAAAGAGAAATGACAGGTGGAAACAAAAGAAAGCAGCAGGAAGAAAAGAGGAAAATGTGTGGATTTTAAGAGGAAAAGGGAGGCCAGAGAATAAAAAGAAAAAACAGAAAACATAGTAGAAGGAAAAGACAGCAGATGTACGTAGCAGATGTACATATGAAGATAGGTAATTAGGATGATAAAGAGGATGAGATAAATCAATAGAGAATTTACACAAAAATATAAATCATATCAGCAAAAGGTAGAGAAAAAGAAAATGGATAACAAGCAAATATGCATGACATGACATGCATATGTTTAGATAGTAAAAGTATATTTCATACACTGCATTAAACTGCCAATCTACAAAAGGTATGTTAAACTAGCCAGGCATTGCTTGTACTTTGTGGACTATACTGTACAAGTTTCCAGTTTTGCAACTTTAAGCTATCTCAGCAGTTCTCCAGTTTCACACAACAAAAAATCCAGCTAATCTCAACAATCAGCTAATTCTTTCACAAGCAGGTTAAAAATGTTTCACCATGTTTATGTTACGTATCTGCAAAGCACTGTGAAGCTCAATGTGAGCATGTGCATGTGAGTGTTGTGTTCTGTGTTTGTGTGATATGCGATCAGTATAAGGCCTGAAGCATGTCCATGACTCTGTCAAGGCGCTGACACCCACCTTGTCTTCCGTCTGCAAAAACACGGGACACCACATTGTTACACACTCGCCTTTACACAACTATTGTAAGCCACAGTGACAACCATAATGTTCAAAAAGCACATCCCTCCATACTATCCTAAACTAATTTTAAAACCTCTGTCAGAATAGCATGCCAAAAACGATGCCAAAGCCCCTGGCACAACATTTAACACCACATACGGTGGAGACAAGCAGGACAAAGGACGGGCCCTGACCATGGCAACAGACAGAGACACCTTGAAAAGCACATAAAATAAAAAGCTCTAATGAACTAAAAACGCTGAACTAAATGTAGTGTCTATATTTGACTATTAATGTAATTACATAGTGTTAAGTTTTGTCTCAAGCCTGGCAGTAGAACAACTTGCCAATATTCAAATTCTTATAAAGCTTTTACTTTGGCTTAACAAGGCTAATGGCTGTGACTTAGAAAGAGTCAATATTGATGCAATGGCACTATTATGATCACAAATATGCAAGTATGGATAAATATGCCTTTTTATTGCCAACATGTACCTCAATCCCCCCCAAAAAAGATAGAATTGCACAGCGGATGTCTATATGCGACAAAACCTGCAATAAAGCTCTGCTGTAAACATCAACAAGAGATGCAAAGGACGCAGACACAAAAAACACAGAAGATATTTGAAAGAGCACACGTGCCATTATGGAGAAGAAAAAGGAGAGAGGGAATGAGGAAAGGAAAGGCAGAGTGCTGGAAGTAGAAGGCTGGATTTGGGTTCACCTGATCGGGGTCCATCTCAAGACTGAAGACTCTGTTAGCTAGCGAGCAATGGGCAGCATGACAAAAGCTAGCACACAGCAGGGACAGACTGCTGGGGGAGTTTTACCATGCTCGCCCCAGCCTCAGCAATTCAAACACATTTTGTTCCCCCACTTTACCCTGGTCATTCGTCTCCCATAAAGTCTAATTATAATCTGATTACAATCTCTAAATCTGTGAAATGCTTATAATCTCTTACTCATTACACTGCAGATATTATCTTACTCCCTAGACAATACTTGTTATTACTATCTCCGTCCTTCTCACCTTTCTTTCTCCACAGGCTCCTCAGGCGGGATGTCACTGGGTGAGATGGGCGAGATGGGCTCGATCAGCCCACCTGCAGGCCCAGAGGGCAAGTCATCTTGCAGAGTTGGAAGCTCTAAACGATTGCTTGGGACAGCTAGAAGAATTGAAAATTAAATTTAGCATTTTTCTGTTAAATAAAATTGACCTTCTGTTTTAAGCAAAAGAAATAATGGAAATCATTTTACAAGAACACATCAAATCACTCTGAAGGCTGGTATAATATAATAGTGATACAATTTTTATGTGCCCATAAAATGCCTGTGTGTTATATCTTGTGTACATTAGTACTGTCAGGGTGCGACTTTTAGGAGAATGTTAGAATTTAGCCCAAATCACAACATGTTTTCATTTTAGAAAAGAGTTTTAAACTGAAAACTATTTCTGGCCAGATAAATGTTTCACCATCATTTCAAATAATCTCCTGAAAAAGCATGTCATGACACCATGACAGCGGCAGTGCAATAAAATACTAAACAAGGACACCAAAACAACTGTGGTGTATCTCATTCATCAGTATCAATGAGCAACCTTACCATCACTGTGTGCCTCTATGGTAGTCGTGCTGGTGGCGTTGTTGCTTGGGGAATCAACATCTACCGCAGGTTGCACAGGAGGGACTAGACTCTGCTTCTTGTTCAACGATATAGTGGGAACTCCAGAGTCATTTGGGGTGGTTTTAGCACCAGGACCTTTGCGATCGACTGACCCTCTATCCCTGTCTGCTTGAGAGGACGAAGAAAAAAAACCCAAACAAACAAAAAACCATGACCACAAAGAACCTCATTCACTTAACAACAAACAAACAAACAAAAAACAGCACACAGCAGATTTTGTAAGTCAGACAGACAGGACTTCTGCAGCTAACAAAAGGACTGGTTTGAAACAAAAAGTATATCAACAATGTTTTTTAGATTAATGCAAGTCTCTGCAAGACACAAAACAAATGGGGAATCCTGAGTTAAAGTGCAAAGTCATCAACTACGAGATTTGGATGGGTATGGGTTAGGGGGCCACACAAGTGATTTTAGCCAACAAGGTCTAAGAGTTGAGGAACAACCATTTAGATTAGAAAATATTTATGAAAACTTATGACATTTTCAGTGTTTAAAGACTCAGTGCTAGTATAATATTTGTAAAGAACCACTCCAATGCACAACATCAATTAAACAATGCTCCACCCACATGCTTTGCTGTACTGATTCAGGACATGCACACATGCTTGCGGGTTAATTAGTACCATTCTCAATCTACAAGTTAAAAAGCAGAAGGGGAGGATTCTGAACAGTGACTACCTTCATCCACTTTAATTTTGGACTCAACTGTAACTGGAAAGAAGGGTAGGACAAAATATTTTCATATCCACATTATTCATCAACATCACTTAGCAAATTTTAAAAGTCAGTATATTATATAGTTTAGTATATTAATTATAACACAGGAAAAATAAAAAAATTTATACACACCCATCCAGTTTGGTAAAACAGGAAACACTCTTGAGCTTTTGGCCTTTGGGATATCATCCTTACTCTTGGGCTGCAATATCACCAGGTAGGAAATTAAAAAATAAGGTAAAATTAAAATAAGATCAAAAGGCTGAAAAAATACAAATTCAACTACAAAATGGTTTAAGAAGAACACTGCAGGCCAATAATTGCCTTGCACTGTTCTGATTGTTGATGCATTTATTTAGCTTTCTAATAGGATACCAATGCTGTCAGTTTACCTTACCTTAGTCTTTCTAGTGAAGAAACCTCCTTTGGACTTCTTACTGTCAGCTGCCTTGTTTTTAACCCCGAGGTGTTTCATGTACAAGACCACAGCATTAAAGATGGTTTGGCTAGTGGAGAAACAAGAAACTTGTGTTAATAATAATATATAGTTTTTAAACAAATGAACTTGCTTAAATTCCCAGAATATATATCTATATATATATATATATATATTTTATATTTAAAGTCCCTACAGACGCATGTGTCCTCACATTAATGGCAGCAAAAATACCAGTGTGCTTATTCTATCTCCAAGTAATACAGTTGAGACACTTGGTTTTAAAAAAAAAAAAAAGAAAAAAAAAAGGACGAACTTCATGAAAGACTAGAAGGAAAGAGGGAGTTGGAGAATTGCAGATGTCCAGAGGAGGAGCATGAGAGGAGGAGCTCAGAAGAGTGGGAAGGGAAAAAGAAGAGACACAAAGAGCTGAGGAGATATTAAAGGAGCTAGGAAAGGGAGGAGACACTGGGGATGTGCATAGAACAAAAGTGCATCACATTACCAGACACTGCACAGTTTCTCAGAGTCTGCCGCCTGAGTACAAGGCGTACAATAAAGAATTTGAACTGAAGAGGACGAGGAGTCCTCAGAGAGTAGCCTAAAGACACTAAGGCATGCATGACAAGGTTAGTCAAATATATGCACTAAGAGAATATATTGTCTAATAAGGACATTAAAAGAAAAATTTAATGCAAATAGAATAAAAACGAGTGCAGTGACAATACAGAAAAAATATATATTTTTGGATTGGATTTTCTAACATACTTCTACAGCAACATACATTTTGAAACAGTATGCCAAATGTTTGGCCGGACCACACCCAGGCTTGCAGAGGTCAAAGCTGCTACACAAAGAAGAAAAAATATATATACACAACAACACCATTGACTCACCATTTATCCTCATCAAAGGCACCTGTTGATCTGAAAGAACAGAGACAAGTGTCAGCGATGTCACTATTGTAGACAGAAAAAACAAAACAAAGAAACAAACAACAAAAGTAATTCTGATGCTGCATCTAACTCACCTCTTCCTTTTAAGTAACATTTTTTCTTTCTCTTGCTCGACTAACTATGAACTCTGTTTTAGGCCTGTGGAATCTGAAGTGATTAAGCTTTTCTTGATACAACTCAAAACTGATTGTTATGCTGTTGGGGTCAGAGCTGCAGCTATTGATCATATTCTAAGAATCCACCAAAAAAGGAAAGAAAAACTAAAAATCTAAAACAAAAAAAAAAGATTAAAAGTGCAAAAGATGCTTCAAAAGCTACTCTTCTGCCTGTTCCAGAAATTTTAAACTCAATCTGCACACTTGGCGATTTGCAAAAGAAAAACCAAACTGCTGTCCTCAGTATCAAAAATTCTCTGCCCTGCTTTGTCTCTTCAGTCAGCCGCCTGCAAAGCAAAATCAGAAGTGCTCCAGCGCAGCGGAAATGTCTATTTAACCATGTTTGTCTGATGCAACATGCAGGCAAGACTGTGGAAATTGGATACTGATGTTTTGAGATGAACATAAAGGATGGGAGGGGTTTCCTCGGGATTTCCTTGCATAATCCAATCACATCGACTGGTTGCCTTGTTCGCTTCATCAAAGAGACCAATAAGAAACAGATGGGGTGAGGTCACTGTGTTGTGGTCAAGAATGGAGGGAGGTGTGTGCGTGTGAGTGCAGAGGGGTGACTGAGTGTGGGAGTGCCGGAGAGGAATAGCGAGCAGGACTGAATGGAGTGAGGCTGAATGATTCGTTTGTGCACTGGAGATAAAGATCCAACTGTGTGATAGTAATTGAGTGAGTCAAAACTGAATTATCACGTCTTTGATAGAGACTCCTTTGCAGGCTTTTTGTGTCTCCTCCACTCTCATCGTGGTTATATTCACAGGATGAGTGCTGCTTGTGCACAGTGCACCTCTTTTCATTTCTGCTGATCTTTTTTTTCTCTCTTTGACAAGATGAAGTTAGACAGTCTTCTGCCCCTTTCCCTGGCCTCGTCTCCCTCTCTGTCTGACTCATTTCTTGTAGAGGATAACACATTGTGGTTTGCCACGGGGTCAAGGATAGATTAACTTTCCCCTAGATCTCTTACTTTCTTTCTTTAACTGTGTTCAGGGCAGGAGCTATCCAGCATCGATAACCCTCTGGCCCTTTCTTTTCCTTTGTCTCTTCTGCTGTCTTACCCCCTCCACCTCCCACTACCAGCCCTCCTTCAGTTGGCAAAATGCCAGGGGAGAGCCTTCCTGCCAGCGTGGCACTACTGACTCCATTTTTCTTCTCCGCTTCCTCATGTCTTTCTGGCTCTGTTTTGTTGTGTTTCAATCACAAGTCCCTTGTCATCTTAATTTCATCAATTACCTGCTTTATAAGCTGTTTGGAAATGGATTTGTGCACGACTAATGCTAACGCTTTCCTTTTAAGGAAGTTTAGAAGCAAGATAAGGGAAGATTAATATAAAACTACCAGCTTTAGCCAACAGATCAGTCATCTTCATGTGCACAGCAGAAAGTAATAGCAGAGAAAATAGCTCCCAAGAACATCTAACAAAAAATTATTGTAATATGTAAAGTGGTTACCCATTATTAGTAATCGTTGGCATTTTAAGCACATCCAGCAGAATCTCTATGCAGAAAATGACTTGAACTTCACTTTGTGGAGGCTGGATACCTGAAATATTTGTTGAAAAGTGGAGTAAAACTCACTGTGTCTCAGACATCTTCTCTAGGAGGTTCTCAGCAACAGACTTCTCCTTCATATCCGTTGGGACACGGTCGGTGGGATAGTGGCTGTCCACGTCATTTAGCTCAGCCTCACTGAGGGTCATACCCATCATCCTCTTTTGCCTAGGCAACACAGAGCAAGAGCAGAGAATCAAGTTTAGCAAAAACATCTCAAACTTTTAACACTAAAAGGATAAAATGAAGACAGTGTTGTGCAAAAGTAACAGAAAAGCACAGTCAGCTTTTGATCCACCATGTAATACCGACTGGTAAGTGTATGAGTAGCAATAGCATCATTTGTCAGCATCACAGTGATCCCCAAACACACTGCTAAAGCAGTAAAAGTACACCCAGATAGAAAAACATACAATAGAACCAGTCATGGACTGCTCTCTCCAGAGGTCAGACCTAAACAACATTGAAGCAGTGTGAGTTCATCTTGGTGAAAAAGTGAACAAAAGGCAGATAGCATCCAAAGAAGAGCTTTGGACCATTCCTGAAGAGTACTTAAAGAAATGACAAGAAAGTCGCCTAAAGAAGTTTACGCAGTGCTGAAGGATAGATGTGGTCATACCAAATACTTACTTTCAAGTTTCTTTGAATTGTTCAAACTGTGTTTTTACCTTATATTCCGTATTTCAATTTAAGCTTGCACATAAAAAATGAGGGGTGGTTCAAGACTTTTGTGGTTCAAGACTTTTGCAAAGTTCATTATGTTTTTCTAATTCATTAAAAAGGTACACATAAATCTAGGACTGAGAAATGGGCAAAAAATTAAATTATAGAATCACCTACTCATTTTTTCTCCATGACCTTCAACCTTCCTTTGTCATCTTACTCTCAAATGTCAGATCAGTGTGCTTCATATGGATTTTGGTAAAGAGTGGCCTGCATATTTCTGTTTACCTAAGCACAGGTGTCATTAACATAGGATAGAGAAAGACAAGACAACCTTTTGTAGTGTTTACACATAAAGATTTCATATTGAAATCTTTATGTGTAAACACTGGTAGTTTTGTATTAATCTTCCCTTTAGTGACTAATGTGTATTAGTCACTGTTGCAATTCTAAATGGAGGAGGGCTAGATTTTATAAATTACATACCTACAATCAGGATATGCACAGTAATGTTAAGTTCACATAACTGTTGAATGTTGTCAAATACTAACATTCATAAATAGCTTTAGACCTAGAAGTTGAATCCAATTAATTACTTTAAAAAACTGTTTCAAGTTACTTGAGTAATGCAGAATTGTAGTTATTGGGTTAACAATGCAAAAGAACTGAGATGGTAATCTAAAGCAGCTCAGTGTCCAGATAAGTGTTGTTACACCTTTTAACTCTCATTTCCAACAACAAACAAAATAAACTTTTTGAGACCAAAATTTGAAAATTATTTTTCAGCTTGTTTTGAAGTAACTCACTGAAAATGTATCAAAGACAATAACAAGACAGATCATCAAACGGAAGCTTTCTTTTTTTTAGTGAGGAGAAACACCAACAACACCAACCTTTAGATTAATAAAAAGTGTAATTATTATTGTAGTAATTTTTTAAAAATTAATTAACCAAAGTTTCAAGAATGTTCCTGATCACATACCAGCCATTAATCCCAACCCTGGATGTTCTAATCATGTTGTGAGATGCTTGTTGTGCATTTATAAACTTCTTGCCAATTTAGTAAAGTATGTAAAGACTGAGTAGAGTTCTCACCTGAAATCCTCCAACTGTTTGGCCACTTCAGCAACTTGGACGCTCTGAATGTCCTGAACAAAGCGCTTTTGGATATCATCTGTGAGCACATCTAGACGGGATCGATCTTAGGGAGAAGACGGAAAAGAGAAAGGAAAGAGTGAGTCAAAAACTAGAGAGAAACAAAACAACAATGCACTGACTTATATCTATAAACATCACTGGAAAATAACTTACCCAACTCAGAGTTTACGTGAGCTGGTACTGCCACTTTCAGAACCTGTAATGTGAAGCAAATGACAAAAAGATACAGAGCGAAAAATAGAAAAATGAGATACGATTCAGACAACATTCAGACTAACTGACAGTATGGATTCTCAGTTTGTTTTGTAAAACACTGTGATGCAGTAGCTAGATGTCACCACAGGGTGGCATTTTAACACAGGAAATATAGATAAGAGAAAAAACAGATACTCCAAAGGGGGATGCTCTGTGCTCATGTCAGCTCTGTCATTGACATGAAAATAACCACATGGGCCAACTTTACGTCAATAGGTTAACAGAGGGTTAACCTCCTTTTTTCAGTCCCTCCTTTTTCCACCCTGAAAGGAGGGACTGAGCGAAGATGATTCCTTCTACAGGGCTTTCCCACGATCTCGACAGGAAGCTGTGAGGCTGTACGGGCTGGCAGGGAGTTTGACTCAACTGATAGACATGTACAGTGCATGAGCTCTGAGGAGCAAATATAACGGACAGTAATGTGGGCCAGGTGTGCAAGACAGATACTGTACAGACAAAGCAAACAAAAACAATGGATTCCTCTCTCATAAGTTCATCTTATTTATTGAGCTGAGCAGCTCAGTAAATTCATAATTTTAGAAAAATAAAACACAATATTGTACTGATCATACAAAGGCTACTTTTGTCTTACTAACCTTGAAGTTAAGAAGCTCAAAGATAAGTTTAAACCTAAGAATTAAGAGAATATCAATGATCTAAAAATACATAGACAAGGAGCCAACCCTACAGTCTGTTATTATGGGTATATTTCAAATCATGCAAGCAGAACTTGAGCCAAAAGAATCTGAGGGAAGAAATCATTTTAGTGGTTATCAATTTTTTTTACAGTGCAATTATAACTCCATTTACAGCAAAAGGTAAATAAGGACAGATAAGATAAAGAGTATAAAGAGTATAAAATACTTTGTATTTAATTATCAGAGTGACTTCATTCCCTCTCTGTACTGAATTGTTCTGTGTTTTTTTTTTTTGTTTTTGTTTTTTGCATGAAGTCTGCAATAAATTTAATGTTTCAAGCTTTACATCTTTATCTCTATTTTGGCTATGAAAGGTATAAACATTTGGGCCAATTTTTGATAATCGAGACGGCTTTAAAAAAGACAGAAATGTTGAGTAGTCTGCTACTTACTGCACCCTTGTCCAAGAAGGTTGTGTAAAAATCCCCAAACTGCTTTTTGGTCTCTTTGGCACTGAGGTTTTTGAAGAGCTCAGCATGGAGGTAACAGAGCTGACAATTGGGAAAAAGACAATTTTATTTAGTACTGAATAGCTCCAAAATCTTTTAAAATAACTACTTGTGCCAATTTATGACCACAGCTGTCACAATTTTATTTGACATGACCACTAAAGATCACAAACACCTACATCACATAAAGGCATGCCAGACATAAAAACCCAACTTCAGTTTGACTCAGTGTGCTTACATGTCTAATAGGGGTGCAACGATATTCGTATCGATATTGAACCGTTCGATACAGTGCTTTCGGTTCGGTACGCATATGTATCGAACAATACAACATTTGTAATTTATTTTATCAATTTTCCTTCTGACGATGCTGTCTGTGTTGAGCGCTCAGTGAATCTGTGTTCGACTACTCCGCCTAGGCTGCACTGTCCAGCGCAGATCCACTGAGCGCTCAACACAGACAGCATAGTCAGAAGGAAGAGCGCAGGGCAAGCTAGCGAGACAGAAGTTAAGCTCTCCTTACAACAGGCAAATTGAACCTCATTCAGATCTGGCGTTTGGAATTATTTTGGTTTTCATGTGACGTATGACTCTGAAGGTAAGCGAGTCATGGACTAAAGTAAAACAGTATGTTGGATGTGCCATGCAATGCCTCATTGGTGTGAACTAGTGTGTTAGCGCAGTTAGCTCGTTAACGTGTTGGCCGTCTAGCCCCATGCACGGAGCGATCGGCGGTAGCTCGTTAACGGAGATTTGCCGTCTTGTGGCGTTAAGGTCATTTCAACGAGATTAACCTGAAAGCACTAGTGGGAACACAACGAATATGACTGCACATTTACGCCGACATCATCCTAGTGCAAAGACAAGTGGAAGCAGACAAAAAAAAGCAAGCATGCTACTAACTTTAGCCGAGTCATTTAGACAGCTGTTAGCACATGATTCTCCTTATGCTGCTGAGAATATAGCCCAGAAGAAGCGGATAGTATAGCTTTTATTTTGGAAAGAGCCATTTCTCTGTAATAAACTCTCTTTTCCAAAGATGAGTGATTCCTCAATCAGATACAGGGCTCGCAATATCGCTAGCCCGACGTCCCGGAGCTAGCGATTTTTTCAGTCGGGCTACCAAACTCTATCTCTGCCCTGCCCGTCGGGCTATTGTAGGAAGGAAAAATATATGTCAATGCTTTTGCATTCTTTCAGAAATGTAGCTGGGTAATTATGTCATTGGCATCGGTGAGCCACTGTCAATATGTGACATATTGAAATCGCGTTTGAATTTGCGCTTGTTTTTTGCTTTCACTTTGCAATCGTGCGAACTGTGTATAGAGAGCGACAGCACTGATCTGTGAGTGATGATAATTTGTGCACCAATTCCTCTGACATCGTCTTATTCATCGTTAGCTTACTATGCAAACATGACAAGTGAAATCTCCCGCAGCAAGCTTAAACATGTGAGAGGTTGATCGCGCAGAGAATCGCTGAGCTTATGTGAGTGAGCGTGTAAAAGCATTTCAGTTCTGCTGAGCCAAATAAGACAGGTCAGGGTGAAGAAGTGACAGCCAAAGAAAAGCTTACCACAAAACGGAGAAGTTATGACAAATCAGACTATAAGGCAAAAAGAAAGTGCAGCTTTATGGTTTCATGGACAAAATAATTTCTGTGGCTGCAATATGACGAGCTAAATAACCAGGGCTGCACATAAGTGGTCCGCAGGTGCGCATTCGCTGTCAAAATAAAAAACACGCACAAGGGTTAGGGTTAGGGTTAAATTTAAAAACTGTACTTTTGAGTTAAAATATATATTTATAATTTTAATAAATGACAAATTAAAAATGCATGAACATTTTTTTGTATCGAAAAAATATCGAACCGTGACACCAAAGTATCGAACCGAACCGTGAATTTTGTGTATCGTTGCACCCCTAATGTCTAACACAAAATGACTGACATCAATTTAATAGTTGAATCCTAATGACAGTATCCCATAAAGTAGTTATTGTCCCCTCCAGAGATTATCATGCACATACCCCAACCTGCATTTGTCTAGTGGACGCACTATAACCCCAAAGCAAATTGAGCACGCAACCACTGATGCAAACCACATTTTCTTAAATGCTGCAGAATTACAAATATTTTGTTAACAGACTACACGACTCAAGTCGTGACAAACATGAGGGAAAAGCAGGGGGGTGATGGAGCACATCATGGGTGTGAAACGTGTAACAGTACCTGGGTGGGTCATGTTCTCTGCATGCAGAATAAAGGGAAAAGGACAGGCATGCCTTTGATCAGCACTGACATACACACGCAAACAAACCTTTTTCTCTATTCCCATGGGGGTTACTCATCGGTATTATGCATTCCATGGTCTCCAATTTAACCCCAACCAACAACTAATTCTAACCTTTATCCTAAATCCAAATATTAACTCTGAAAAGTAAAATTGGACTCATAGGTAAAACAGTCTTAATCCACACTGAGGTACAGTGGACATCAAAATAGCTGTTTCATGTGTTTCACACAAGCCAGACAGAAACTGATGACTATTATGATTTGGATTTCATGATTAGATCATATCTAAAAGGTGATATACTAACTCTACATTTAGAGTTACTCATCATTATCGTCACTAACTTTGTAAAAATATCTGTTAACAGCAGCTGCTCTGTGGAAGCTTGTGTTATCTCAGTTTCATATAGCTTGTTGGCTGTAGTGGACCTTGCATAATGTGAGTTCTCACCAGGGGAGCAGGGTCAAACTGCAGAATGACATGTTGCAGGAAAACCAGCAGGTGGGTCGGCCGACTCTTCAACTGCTCTATGTGGTTAAAGGTGTTGGACCGGTCTTCCACGTACTGAGACAGACAAAAATAAATAGGTGTAAAAGGAGATGGAATAACTTATCTGAGATATGATGATCAAGTAACATTCAGTCCTTCATGTGCCACTGTTTTCTGCACTCACCTCATTCAGATCGTTTTCAAAATCCTCATCCTCAGCCCCGATGATGCTCATGGCTGGGTTAGAGCACTGAGGTCCAGACACACCCTGCTATGGAGAAAGAGGCAGGGAGGGGAAGAAAACAAAACAATTAGCAAAAGTTATGTGCTATACTTTGAAGTGGTAGGGTATCTCTTTGACGTCCTGGGCTCCCACTGAGCAGAGCCAGACATAAAGCCAGATGACAGTTTACACACAGTGAACTTTCCCAGTGTTCTACAAGTTCAAGCAGAAAGATGGGGAAAAATGTCACAGCTTCTAAACCAGCCTTCTGGAGAGAGATCGAGACAATCCTGATGGGCCATAATAGTTGTGGGGTCCTTGTATTAGAAGCAGAGACCTGCTTTAAGTAGAATCCCATTCATACAATCCAAGAAAGTCACAAAAATTCAATGCATTATTTATTTTTCACTAACAATGAGTGCTATTAAATAAAAATTTATAAATGTTTTTAAAGAAGATCTGTTCATTTTAAATTTAATACCTGTTAAATGAAAAGCTGGGGTATGCTTACCAATGTCCTTACTACTTCTTTTAAAAGGAACTATTGCTAACTGTATTTCTGAATTTGATTTAAAATTGTTTTTTTAAATGACTAGAAGACAATGCTTTATGAGACTGTGTTAATATAGCCACCATCGTAACACAAATTTAAAAAAAAAAGTAAATTAGACAAGATAGGTGTGGTTAGTACTGCTGCCTTACTCTACGAAGTTCTGGGTTAAAACTTCCTGTTCTGTGTGAAGTTTGTGTTTAAATATACAAGTTTCGTTAACTGGTGATTCCCAGAAAGTTGATTCTGTTCATCTGGAGGCACCGTGGGAGAATGTTTCATCACTGACTTCTTCAGTCTCAGCTCCCTGCAGGTTTCTCCAACCTTATAAACAGTACAGTTGCATAACAATCAAAATAGAATGATGAACACAATCATCTTTCTGGGATTTACTTTAACTGGATTATTGAGTATGGATCAAGATGTTAAACGTGATTCTAAACTTACTATAGGTATGAACATGAGAACAAAAACTTATCTCTAGAGTAAAGCACCAAAATGTTTAGGAAATCCATTTAGAGGTGCCCCCGGTAACAATTTGATAGACAGCTAATCACATATAGTTGTATTTTTGGAACTAAGTTAGTAACTTGACCTTTACTATCCGTTTGCACAAATGAGGAGAGCAGCTACTTATACATATCCATCTGTGTGTCAGCTGGTTGGCTCATAATGAGTGAGGGATGCATTACATTTTGGTGAGGCTGTAATCGTTTTGAACTTATGAGTTTACAGTGAGTACCTTTATAACCACACTCAACCTTTTGGGAATTGAGGGGAATTGTTTTACGATTTTTACTCAATAAGAAAACATAGTCCAGTTTAGCACCAGGGTTTCTTCCCTCCATAGACCAGTGCTGTTGTAACATGAACTGAATGTTGCCCTGCTGAAATAGGAAAGACATCATATGGATGGTGGCATATGCTGCTACAAAACTTGTATACATTAGCATTTATGGGGCCTTTATAGATGAATAAGACAGCCATGCCTTGTTGCATCTCCCATGTAGTACCATTATGGATAGAGGCTTTTGAACCATCTACTGAGAAACTATATGGCCATCTACTCTTAAACCCAGGGTATGTGTTCAAGTTTTCCCACTTTTCTTAGGTGAACCTTTAATTTATTTAATAGGCAATTATGGACCCTGTGACAAACTGTGTTCACTCATGATAGGTTTAGGAAGAATTCTGGAGTCCACACAGTGATTTATATGGCTGTTTGCAATGCAGTGCTGGCTGATGACTTGAAGATAACAGGCTTTAAATATTGGTTTTCAACCTTGTTCCTTTTTAATTTTTTAGAGAGATTTCCTTGGATTCTACTTCTTCCTTCAATTCTCCCTGGGGTATAACATGCATTGGAAAATATCACATTCTCTGAAGTGTGTCCAGATTTTGTCCCTTATTTTTCCAGACTTGTGTTGGGTTCAGTAAAAACATTCTGCAGAAATCTCTCCTCTAGTTGGGACACAAGCTCTTCAGGTCTAAAAATGCAGCTCAAGTAATTGGAAATAAAAGGTTTATTCTAATTTTTGCTTTAGAAAATGATGAATGGGAAAAAGTACATCAATTTAGCCGCACCCTTTTACAGCCCAAACCATTTCCTCTTCCCCAAAACACACAAACAACACACAGCCCTTGTATTCAGTCCTCTGAAGGTTGCAGACCCAGAGCCGCCACCAGGGAACACCCAATTACATACACACAGTCACACAAACACACGTTAAAAAGCTGCACTGTAGTGTTAGGTGAGAACACAAGGCACAGTGAGTACAGAGACAAAATGGTTAAAAACTGATTCATCTTAAAAACATAGGAGGGGGAAAAAGAAGAGAAAGTCATGACCAAATGTTAGCAAGAAGCATATTTGAACGTTTCATCTAGCACCTCTTTAGTATAAGGACTCATTTACATTCATTCTTTTCTATTTAATTTTGTTTAAATAGCAGAGTACCTGTATGTATTTAGTGTAGGAGGGACTAATGATATAGAGCTTTACATTCTATTCTAGCCCAGAGTCAAGACTAAAGACAGTCAGATTTGGATAAGTGTTGTGCTTTTTACAGCAAGTTTCCTATTATAATCTGTATACAGTGCAAAGTATGAAAAGGTGTCAGCTATTCAGCTTTGCATCGCCATTTATACTCCGGTAATTGTACCTTTACTATTTTTTAACCAGTGTAGACAAGAATATCCTGTTATAGCAATATTAAATTCTCAGGATTATTACATCAATGTAGTTATATAACTTGTAATTTGTAAGATATTTGATAAACTCACTATATTAGCTTCTTCTAAAAAAAAAAAAAGATTCATGAAATCCACAGAGTTTCTCAGTGTCTTTTCATACTTTAAGTACACTTTTTGTGCCATTGTAAACTTGCTCACATATGCGGTTTTGCATGTTGTCTGTTAAGTAGGAACAAATAACTCACTAAGTGGTTAGAGTTTATAAGGAAATGTGACTGTGTAGATGATCATTATTTGATTTATGGCCTGATTTCAGTGTATGTGTTCAATAGAAGATAAGTGGGGTGAGAAAGACATGAAAGTCACCGTGAGCTCTGGTAAAGTGAGGGAGTGAAACAGTGGGTAAGATTGCAAACAGGCAGAAAGTGAAACTGGGAGACAGGCAGAAAGTGAGAGAATGTGTTCATTCATGGCCATTTCCAGTGGGCTGCAGGTTGAGAAAGGCCAGTGTTGGAGCAACATGCGTAGGAGGGGTTAGCCAAACAGAGAGACACAGGCCTGCCAGGGCCATGAACGCACATCTGCACGGACATACACAAACATGACACAGAGGGAAACGTCTCCTCTTTTTCACACCCATAGACCCAACCGCCAACGCCATACTAAAGTGAGACCATCAAAGATACCTTATCATGCCACTGAAGAAGTTCTGACACCATGACGACAATGATTAGTGCTGGAAAAACATATCTACGCATTTACTGGAAAGATAAAATGCTGTGGACGTTTCTTAACACACTCAAGTTTTAACAATAGGTGCGTGAGAACAAAAACTGAACTGAGAAAGAAAATCCTGGGCAAATTTAGCCATTCCTATTGACTTCTGGTTACTTCTGTTTGGCAAAAAGTGCCCAGAACTCCTGAACAATTTTGGCCATTCCTATTGAGTTTAACCAAAAATAACCAGAAATAATTAGCTTAATTTATTTAATCAGTAGTAATACCTATTATAAAGGCTATTATGGACATGTTGCTACTGTATTATGTATATGTCCAGAGGGTCATAATATGAAGTAGGATTTGGGCTTAACCAGCTAACTCCATTACTAATACTGTGTTTTCAGTGCTGTGAAAGTGGTCAACTTTTAAAACGGGGTACATTGCTATGGTAACTTATGCAGACTTACAGGTACAAAATAAATGTCTACTAACCAGTCAATTCACCAGAAAATTGCATCAGCAATCTTGTAAGATCCATGGAGCTCAGTGTACAGTAAGAGGTTCTAAAGTTCACATATACCAAGTAACTGTTTGAATTAGATTTTATATTTATTCTTTACTTACTCTCTGACCATCAAACCGCACTGGAGTTTTAGCTGAAAAAATGAGCCAACAACTGTCTTAAAGTGCACAAACTTACTATACTGGTATAGTAGTTATAGCAGTTATTTATAGTAGTTTCCCCAATTATTACTGACTAAATGTTTAAAGAATATAAACATTCATAAAATGCTTTTAATACTGGTTCTCAGCATTTCACTCTCCTTATTACAGGACAGCGAAATCTGAGCCTTTGTTATTGTTATGTCTTGGTTGATTTCAGAGGAGCTGCAGTACAAGTTCACACATTGAAAGACAAACTGGGGTAGGCAGAGGGAAGCTAATTGCAGGGTTAGGACTATGAAGGGACTCCTCTGACCAGAATGAGCCAAGTGGTGCATTCCAGCATATGGCACAATTCAGACAACAGATGGATACAGTCTTGGTCTTGAGCAATAACCAGACCCTCTGCCCATCACATACATTACAGGATAACTGGCATAAGCTCTAGGCTGCAAGTGTCTTTCCAGTCTGATACAGGCGTTGCTAAGGGGAAAAAAAGGAAGGGTGTGAGTTTTTGAACAGAGCGTCCCAGAAGCGCGGAGATCAGGTCCGGTGCTCCTGAGTCGGCAGCTGCCCACCACCCCTCCCTTCCATCACATTCCAGTACTAACTAAGTGTCAGGTGGCATCAATCTAATGATAGCCATCAAGCGTACGTGCCTTTGTGTGTGTGTGTGTGTGTGTGTGTGTATGTGTGTGCATTAGGACCTAGCACGTATATGGGAGGGGGCCATTCCTATGTTATTGTAGAGAGCTGCTGGTAAACTTGTGTGTTTGTGTGTGTGCTCTCTGACAGCTGGTCTTTACAAAGCATTCCTCTTCATCTCAGACCATGCAGACGTCTAACACTTCAAATTGGAAAAAAAAGATGGGAGGAAAAAAAAAAAAAAAGCAGCAACCAGCCTGCACAGTTTAACATTTTATATTTCCACCAGGTCACCAAGGTTTTGCTGCAGCATGATAACACTTGCATCAGCTCTCATGTAAACCCCACATTCACTTGCAAGACATTAAAACAATGAGCTTTTTAGCACAACTCCTATGACCAAGAAGAGTGGAGTCGTCAAACTGTGACATCACCCCAAAATCTGCATTGCACCTGTCAATCAAACTCCTGCAATCACATGGCAGTGGCTGTCAGACCCCTGTGTTATAAATAAGTTTAAATGATGCACCGCAGAGGAGAAATGGCATGGCAACATTTTTAAAACCAAGAACTAAAAGGTTCATTATCCAAAGAAAAAACACATTCAGGTTACTGAACCACAGGAGCAATCTCCACTGCAACATTATGTTAACATAATATTATGCAGACATTTATTTACAGAGCTTAAGAGGTCACCCCGAACCATGCCGCAGTTTGAAAAACTAGTGCCAGCAACAAGAGGAACGCTATAAACCTGTGGAAGTATACGTTCAGCCAAGTGTGCACAGAAAGATAAACAGTGCAACACTGGATGAATTTTGATCATTTGCTATGGACACATTTTATTAACATATGTGTTCAGAAGAGATGTTTAAAATCCATGCTTTACATAATAACTTGTGTCTGACATGTATTTCATTTTTGCACACGTACACAGAAATCAATTCAATTCCCGAATTCTAAACTACCTCTGCTTCTTGCTTACACGAAAATCCCAAATCTATGATTTTTGGTCCACTCTTAGTAACTGTGCACTGACACTTTTGAAGTTCACAACACAACAACAAGGAGTTTACAAACTAGTTATGCTATCACAAAATCATCCTTACACATTTGATTTGATCACAGTAGTTTTCTCTCCTTAGAAATTGAAAATGAAAACCGCTTAATGGAGTAAAACTTTAGCATGCTTCCTCGAACACAATGGAGGTCAAATGTAATGTAACAATAAACAAAATACACTTTTGTCTGGAGGGGAACTTTAGGATCCCTTCTTTTCTTTTCATGTTTTAGTTTTAAAAAAAAAGTTGAACTATTGCAGTAAAAGATTTCATATTTCTGCAACAAACCACACTGCTAGTCAGCCCCATTGGTGATGTCAAATTTGAAGTTCTTAATCAGAGAGATTAGAAAAGGTTTTCACACCAGGTCAAGGGTTTGCTGATATTTTGAAAGTGCTTTAAAAGTCAAACTGAACCACCCAAGAGATTGTGAGAGAGAAAAAAAGGAAGTGTGAGCAAGTGGCTCTCAAGTTGGAATAAGTAAATATCTGATAGAGTAAGAAATTATTCTAAGTGAAAATATGAGAAATTTGTGAGGAACCAGTTGATGTAGACACATACATCCTGTACTGAAAACACTAAATTTAGATAGATGTAGACTTGTTTACAATTACTTGGTGCACCTGGCTACAGAATCCATTGTATACACATATGTCACTGCTCCCTTCTTATACTTGGTCACAATAGGTTGTGTCCTGTTCTCTATATGCTATGAGGGTAGCATCCAAAAATAACCCAACAGCTAATGGCCATTGCCTGCTGTGTTTGTACTGCTGTATGGTTTATCTGGCTTGCTCATCAGGCCTCAACCTCATTAGCACTAACTGGGGGATTTCTAGCAGTATTGCTGCTCCTCCACTCCCCCAGTGGCTTATCCTTGAGGAGCCTGAGAAAAGACTTGGAAAAAAAATGGACAAGGTGGCAAATGGGGAGGCACACAGACAGGAAGTGGGTGTAATTTCCTCAGGAAGCTATCAGAACCATTTCCTGTATGACCTATCAGATGCGAAGAGAGAGAGGAAGCGAGACAGAAAAGAGATGAGAATGAGTGAGACATTTTGAAAAGAAAAAAAAAAGTTGGTGCCCACAAGTGTTTCCGCATGAAACATGGTTGTCAAAACTGAATCAAACAAACCTCCGGTCCCGCTCATCTCTTAGTTCACATGGGAACCAGATAAGGAAGTTAATGCAGTGCATAAATGAAACCCAGTGTTGAACAAATGAGGAACAGAACTCAAATGATAATGGTGTGAATAGGGGCAAATGGCCTTAAATTACAGGGCCTGGCTACACATTGTGCTCTGACTTGCAGCTAAAACATATTCAAAATATTTTTTTCCAACATTATATATATTTAAAATAAAAGCTAAATAAGACACTTAGACATATCAGACCGATCTCAAAATCTGGTTGATTGTTTGGTCAATATGCTCTCATCCAATTAAATTCCCATTGGCGAGACAACAGCAGGCACTGCTACAATAGCTTTTCATGACTAACTCATTGAGCAGCAGGAGAAACAAGCTGCTTCTGAAGAACACTCCCAAGTTTTCACAACTGTGGACTTACTCAAACCTTATTATGAAAACTAGCTTGATTACATTTTCTGAAGATTTGCTTAGACTTGGCTCCAAACTGACGCCACATCAAATAAGACAGCAGTGTGGCTGCATTTTGTTAAATCTACTGTGCAAAAAGTCAAGTTTGGACTTTCCAGTAGTTGTTATATCACAACGCTGCTACCAACAAAAGCCTGACATCTAAAACTGGTAACCTGACTTTCCTGTATTAGGTCTAGTCATCTCTTGTGGTTAACACTTAAGGCCAAATGTGGCCACATAACAAAGGTAGCGGCTCGCTTATCAAAATGTAAAATTGGCCGGATATGAAAAATTATTTAATAAGTTGCACATTCTTCAAATGTACCCACTTATGCAGCACAACCATTTAACTGTTTAAAGAGCAGGCATGGCTTCAGTGGATCAGGATTTTTCTTTTGTTAACTACACACATGTTAAAAAAAAACCTCCCAAAAAATGATTATATGTATTACATATATCCTGTTTTAGTGATCTTGGAATCTAAAGCTCTTGAATAACTAAGAAAGCAAGAAACCAAACAAAACAAAAAACAAACTGTGGCTATAAGCACCAGTATATAGTTTATACTGACCTTATGGAAGACAGAAGAAGTAAAACCAGTGGTCTGGTAAGGAAGGAGGTGAAGGTGGAGGAGGAGGAGGAGAGGGAGTGTGGAGCAGAAATTAAAAAAAAGAAAGAAAGAAGGGACACACTTCAACAGGAAATTAAGAACAAGGCTGCCACGATGGAAAAACAGAGAAAACAGGCAATGGAAACATAAATGTGAAACACCCTGGAAAGAGTAGCAAGCATGTAAGTACTGAGAAACACTGTTAAGAGCATGGCCCTGCACCTGAAGGCCTACAGAGTATACATCTGCTCTTCAGCAAGTATAAACAAGCACGCACACTAGATTCTTCCAACCTTGACCAAATGGTTTTAGCTGCAGCTGGCAGAGCTGACAGTAAGCTAGCACCTTAGGATAAACAAAACCAAAGGGAACTCTTGACTGTAGAGCATGTGCTGTGTGTTGGGATGTCAAGTCCACACAGATGTTTAGATTAACAACTTAGCCGACAGCCGGCTCTATAAAGAAAATAACTCAACAGTTTTAAAGTCTTTCAGCTCATCATCACATTATCTTTGAATGTTTAGCCAGCACAAAATTGATGTGGCAACACATAAAGCCCCGATGTTGTGTTTATACATCTTTATACTTAATAAGCATCCTGTGGTCACAAAAAGGTCACAGTAAGATCCATAGGAATTTGGACACATTCTTTTGTAATTTTGTGTCTGTGCACCATCACAGTTGATTTAAAAATCAAACAGTTAAGATTTGATTGAAGTGCAGACCTTCAGCTTGAATTTTTGGTGTTTAACAAAAGTATCGCATTATACACATTTTTATATATAAGCCCTATTTTTATAGGCTCAAAAGTAATTGGACATCTAACTGACAAGCCATGGCCAGCTGACAAAACAAAGACAAGATTCAACTTGTATTTGGCATCTTTTTACCGAAACTCTCAAAGCGATGTTGATGAAAGCGAGGGAGGCTGTCATTAGGCTGAATAAACAAAATAAACCTATCAGAGAGATAACAAAAACTTGAGGAGTGGCCATATCAACAATCTGGTACATTCTTAAATAGAAGGAATGCACTGGCCAGCTCAGGAACACCAAACAGCATGAAAGACCACAGATGACAACTGAAATGGAGGATCACTAATCCTTTCCCAGCATCTAACCAACTCAAGCCTTGAATTAAAACATAAAGTTTGCATTCCAACCACATCAGGTTCAAACCTATGGACATGATGGCATATAAATCGAACATCCACAAGTATGAAAAAGTGCAGGCCTAAATGCACATGCACTGAAAGGCTATGGGTTGGGCTGGAAGGAAGGAGCAGGGTTTGAGCAGAACACGTGTGAGGTGTAAAATGCCTCAGTGCAGTACAAAGAGAATGTTATTTAATTTGTATGACTCATGGGCATTACTCCTGCAGAGATCAGCTCAAAGACATAGGAAACAAACATATCTGATTAAAAGTCATATTCTCAGCAATAAGACATTTCAGGATAAGTAGTCCTGATGTGACTGAATGTCACATTATGAATGTTGTGTGAGATAAAAGGGCAACAGAACAGAAGTCTGAGCATTACATGAGGGCAAAGTTATCCTTGAAACCTTGTCACTAGGCAGGGAATGAGCAAAAAACAAAAAAAGGCTACCTGTGACATAATTATGTTGCACAGCAGCGTGCATGCACAGGGGAAGTCGGTGCATCAGTGCATGCGCAATAAGAGAGTGGCTCATCAGCACTGAAGAGGTAAGACTGCCTTTTCTCCTCCTCTGCATTACCACAGCTTTCGTCTACCATTCATTTTTTTCCCCTCTGTGACTTTCATCTCTCTAAGTATATATTACTTTCTTCTCCTCTACCTCTGGCGTTAAACAAAGTGGCCCCTTTTACACTCACTTCTAAAACAGCCAGTGCATTCATAGCTAGTAGACAAGGGTCAATTATGTAATTCAACAACCATTACGTAGTGGCTAAAATAAGATTATGGCCAACAGAGCGGGCAAAGCACAGGCAGATTTTTTTCTTCATTGCTTCACAAGATCCTACAGTGACCTTTATCTGGACAAAACCTCTGCAAAGAATCAATGACCTTCTTTTCATATGGTTTTAGTTGAGCAGATTCAGAGGTTTTTAATGATGCTGGACAGAACCCCCCAACCAACTCTCAGCGCAATACTCCTCAGTGTTTGTTAGTTTAAAGAGGTTAACAAGGCATCCCATATAACGAGAGCTATAACCTCCCCTCCATGTCCTCATGCACACATATTCATGAAGGCTTAACAGACGTTTGATTCATTTTCTTGTCGCTCCTCAGAGCTAAAGCATACTTCACTTTCCTACTCTCATAACCCTCAACTCCAAGCCAAAAACGCCCCATCCCCTCTCTCTCGCCTTATCCCCATATAGAGGTCACTGGCTTCATGGAAACAGTTGATAGGCTGAGGCAAATCGACTGGCATGGATTGGCAGTTCACAGTGAACCTCTAGCTTGTCCTAACTGCTTCCATGTGTGTGTGTGTGTGTGTGTGTGTGTGTGTGTGTGTGTGTGTGTGTGTGTGTGTGTGTGTGTGTGTGTGTGTGTGTGTGTGTGTGTGTGTGTGTGTGTGTGGAGCAGTAATTGCTAAAAACCAAACACAGACATCTCTGATTAGCATTTTCGGACCAAAACAACTCCCGACTAATTCACAAGTCTGTTGCGTGCATTAGTGTGTCCACTGTAGGTTCGTTTGCTGCTGATTTTAAGACTATACCAAACAAAGCCAGAAATGCCAGGGAACAGGATGAATATTTCTGGAAGGAATTTAGCCTGCCCAGATTCAAAGCTTCTGAGGTTAACATTGCCAAAAAATGCTTGTGTACTTGCACACAGGCGCACCTTGGTTCAGGATGCTTCAAACATCATTCTCATGGTTGGCAATGAAGATTTTTCTAAGAACACAGTTATTCAAGTGTGAATTGATATGTCAATATTATTGACAGTTATCAATATAAAAACTTAAAGCAAACACTGACTGACAATACATTTGGGAGGCTATAGCCAGTAGCATTCCAAGTAATGAAATACACATGTTGAGAAATAATATTTCTCAAAGTGTGCCTGCAGTTTAAAAAAAAAAAATGAAAAAAAAAAAAATGAAAAGAGTGCAGCAGGACTGCAAATATCCCCACAGGCTTCTTTCTTGTCAAAATCCGGTCTCCAAATTAGTTACAAGTCATTCAGCTAGAGATTATGGTTCTTGTGCCTTTTTTAAAGACACAGATGCCAATATTCACTGGCTCCAATTTTGCCAACAGAAATAATTTCCTTCTTTCACATATGCACTGTAGCCTTGAACCTTTCTAAACATTACCCAACTAACATTACATGTTAGTTTCCTAGTAAGAAGCTTGTGTGATGTCCAACTGAACCAATGTGAGACTGGCATAGGTAAATTTTCTGGTGAACCGCAATGAGAAAATGGTTGTCTGGTGTGCTATGATCCGCACGACCAATGCCCTTGTCTAAACCAAATGGAAGAATCTGCAGAACTGTGACTGGATATTTAGTGGATTATCTCACGCTGTATGCTACCTCTAAAAAAGTGTAACTTGGGTCATATTTTGATCCGATTCTCTTACTATACAGAGCTCTTACATTAAAAGACTGCTGGCAAAATAACCTTTGAAATACATCAACTCCAACTTTGGAGAAAGGTTTCCATTTTTCACTGCTAGGACTGCAGTGAAAAATGGAAACACTGGATGGAAAAACTGGAGCACAGTATAGAGAGCACCCCCAAAGCGGCCAACCATAGTGAAATAATGCACTTCTTTTTAAATTTTTATAGACCATACATTAAACTGATTATTGAATTATTCATTACTGAAAATTGACCTGTCTCCAAAGATTTTTTACCACATTGTAAACACAACCAAAGGAATGAATGATGATGATATCACAATAAATGAAGGAAATTTTAAAAGCTACAAAAAGCAAAAATGTGAATTGTGAAAATACAACCAGATACAATGGTTAGCTAGTCATTGGGGCTGGTTTAGTTAAGATATAACTAAACCAGCCCCACAGCTCTGTGTTATTAACTAGAGCTGCATGTATAGAGCCACCAATGTATCAGTCGGCCGATGCACTCCAATGATTTTAACTTTTGCTAATCTAGCAGTGTTAATTTTGACAGTTTTTTTTTTTTTTAATTTAGTTTTAGTCATAACCTTTTGACTAAAACTCATAATTTGGGCATCTAAATTATTTTCTAAATTTAAATTGTAAATGTTTGTTGTCTTTTTCTGGTGACAGTGGCTCCACTCAGTTTACAAAGCAGCATCTTTCCCTTCACATCAGCTGTGAAATTTCTGCTCTTCCTCCCAAGCGTTGACATTTTGCTGTGTTTTCTTGAGAAACCACCACCTCTGCCCCCACCTCCACCTTGTTTGTCGGCGGCATATCAGATGTGTGCATCTAGCTTTACTGCACAAAGATATTACTTCTGATTGGATCACTTTCAAACTTGTCCCGCCTTTCTATACAGCCAAATTAGTTTAGTTGCATTTTTATTAGTTGAGGAAAGTGTTGACACATTTCATCATAATTTTTGCCTTTGTGCATTAGTTTTTATTTAGCTATTGTCTTGTCTTGCATTGTCAGGAAAAAAAATGACGACAACTATTGGTCAATGAAATCAACACAGGTATGTGGATGTTAAAACCCTCATAAATTCAAATTTAAAAAGTAAATAAGAGATGGAAGAAACACCCTTCAGTAATATTATAAGAGTTGATGTTGCATAGTTTGTCCTCAAAAGGGCAACTTCGCTGATGGAAACACAAGTGTTTGGAACACCACAAACACAACAACAACCTGATCCCGGCAGAGTTGGAAAGAGTGTAAAGGAATAAATAAATGTTTATCTTTCATGTGTATGAAAGAAGAAAAAAAAACATCGGCTGATATAAAATAATATCTCATTCTTTAAATCTCTAAATATCGGTGTCAGTCTCCTGTATCAGTTGGGCTCTGTCATTAACAAAACAACAAATTAATATTTCATTTTTTAAATATTTCCAATTAACAAACAATGCTATACTATAACACTCCTAATAATAGGAACACTTAGTTGCAATGCTACTACTTTTATCAGGGGCCTATTTTTAAGGTCGATAGATAAAGCTCTAAGAATAAGCTCCATGTATTAGGAGAGGTATCTGAATTATTTTCGGTATGTCACAATAATAATCTTCCAGTGTACCGGTACTTCACAAGGAATGCTTCAAGTTCAGAGCCACATTTCTGTGTGTGAAAACTATCCAACTACCTAGCCAGCATAAAAGACGAATCCCTCATCCTCTCCTCTTGCTTTTTCTGGGGTTTCTCTTTTTAATTTTTCCCTTGAACATGTATGAAGCTGTAAGGCTAAATGTGCACCAAACATCACAGTTAAAAGTAATACATTATGTAGGGTAGACTAGCAGTGGAACAGTGTAATCAAAATATAAATATAGAAGTTGCCATTATTTAAAATGACAATGGAAATGATGACTTATTGTATAACACAGGATGAGCGATTGTTTGTAAAGAGCTGTGTGCTAACACACAGTCAACACACTGTCTCCACACACTTGACTGGAGGACCTTTCACCCCACCAAGCCCCCACCATCTTTCACTCCTCGAGAGTAAACATAAGAGTGGAGTCTGGTCTCGCTTTTTCCACTCTGACCCTCAAATGAAAGAGCTCATTCTCTGCTTCTTCACTCCCTCACCCCCTGTCACATCGGCCTTCCAGCCAGCCCGTCTGACTCACATTTGGACAGATAGATGCAAGTCTTTCCATTTTCTTTCTTTTTCATACGAGACGCTTAAGCTCCTGGAGACAAGGCTGAAATTGCACAAAAAACTCCTATCATCAGTCAGAAAGCTCATAAGGATTCGTGCTGCATTCATTTTGAAATCAAAAGGGCTGCTTCATTTGCAGCGGGACATCACTGCTGCACACATATGACTCATAAGTTGCAAATCCACTTCGAGCACATGCAGTTTGAGCAGAACATAAATGACAGCAGAGGGAAGACGGAACTTAACAGGTGAGAAAAACAAAAACAAAAACAGACAAGCCAAGTAAAAACACAGAAGAAGCCCAGAACAGATACATTCTGGTCTATGCTGGAAAGCCATAATGACACATGAATAATGTATTACTCAATTAAAGGGGAACTCCCACATGTAGGCCACATAGGCACCATAAATACTCATAGAAACATACTGCTCGCTCTCTATTACGCTCTTTCTTATTTTCTGACACATATGCGCTATTACAATGATGGATGCTCATATTAATCATGAGCATATATGCAAATGATTCAGCGGAGGCAAAAGCTCACAACGTGAGACTGGTCTAAACATTTCCTTTCAGCGAGCACTGATAACCCCTAATAATATGGTCAACCTGTAAGCACTGCAGCCCAACCCACCTACTGTTCAAATCCTTTGTTTGCAAGAGACTGCCAATCAGAAGACAGTCAGAAATAGATAGGTCCTGAAATGTGTTGCTCAGGGGTGGATGTAGAGAGAGAGACTGCACTGAAGCCCAGTACAAGACGACACGACTTTAGTCTGAACTGTGAATCACGCAAAGCTACACAAGCAAAGTCCAAGAATAAAAATATGATGTTGCAAAGTGCCTCCTTTTTCTCTTTATGCAAATGCAACAAAAAGGTACAGGTACAATTTCACAACCGTGCAAAAACAACAACAACAAAAACTATGCAAAGAAGCTACAACATTATATCTATGCAGCCAACAAATCTGTGCTGTTATTGCTGTATGAGAGATCCATGCAAACCAATGCAGAAGTAGTTACAATGACACAATAGTGTTGTGCCTTGATCAGAGGTCATATGTTGCGGTTTCACAAAAACTCACGTCACACGCGCCGAAGAGCATGAGCACCTTCCTGTTCACCATCTCACACAGTTGTTTGGAACTTCACCCCACCTCACCTAGTGAGCTCATTCAGGAGGAATCAGGAGATTTCTGACTCACAAAGAGAATAGCAGGGAGTCCACTCCATCTCTCATTATCTGCTGACTGTTTGTCAGACTATCTTCAGCCAGAGAAGAATACCTGTGCTCCCTTTGAAGTCAGAGCCCAAGTACAGTAAATTATCATTGTGCTAGCAATACACCACCAGGCCCTTAGGACAGCTGCTGGCTGTTCCACTGAAAGTGCATTACCCGTCATTCCAGTTGTTTGGTATCGTTCACATAGGCTAAACAACAACTGAAAATGGCTCACTGTAGCGATATCCTGAGTTTATCTTCCTCCTCACTAAGAAAGAGGGGATATGGCTGAGTTTATGTAGGTCTAAAACAATAGAGAGTGGAAGAAAGAGAGGGAGAGAGCAGTGCAGCAACTCAGATTAAATAGCCAACACTCCTTTAAAAGGAAGAGAAGGTAGCCTTTGGGCTCCAGACAAGCCTGCACTTGTAAAATGTAGCGAGAGAAAGATGACAAGTGCAGTGCACCTCTAGTCTAACAGAGCGTAACAGGAAGTGGCAGAGCCTGCTTCACATGGGGCCTCTGGGGTGCAGCGGCTGACTGGGAACAAGTCACAGTCTCTAAAACCGCCAGCTCCAATGCCCTTACCACACAGGCAGAGTCAAATAATGGGCAATAAGCATCATCAAAATTTAGGGTGATTCTAAGGTGGCTTTGACTGAGCTCATGATTGGTGACTTTAAAAAAAAGCCTGGATAAACTGCCCTGACAACTTGTTTAAAAGCAACCGTTTTTCTTTGAGGACTAATTACTAACTTACAGCTTACTGGCATACACAGCCCACACTACCCTAGCATCCTCTGTCTAGGGTAGCATGAGATACTGAAGCTGTACTAGATGCACCACTAGATGTACAGTAATTATAGTTTCCTGTGAGCACAGGAAACTGTTGCCTGTTTTGCACAGGCAATGCACTTGGTGAGAGAAAAAACATCACCACTGGCAATCAATTACATACAGACACTAATTATTGAACTTTGTCTGCATTGAGACCCCCAGTCTATAGGCCGATCTGATAAGTGAGTTATATAGAAACAGGAAGCAAAGGGGGAGGGGGGGGGAAACTGGGAGGGATAAGACAGATGCTACTTTTCATGTTGTGGGAAAAAAGTGTCGACAAATAAATGAGAGGAAAACAGAGGAATTGATCTGGTAGTGGTTTCCTAAGCCTCTATAATGTGCTGAGAGTATTTTTTGTATGTGTGTGTATACTTGCATCACAGGCTGGATATAATAAAAACATTTATGAGGTAAAATACACACAGGTTCACACTGTATAGCTGTAACAACCAGATTACCCATATGATACATTTCATAAAGATACTATTTCAAAGAAGATAAGAAAAAAATACATAAAAATTCTCAAGGTCACAAGCTATAAACTTCCCACTGACTAGCTCAATACAAAGCATAACTCCATTTGAGAATATTAAAGTGATTTGTAGTTTGGGCTAAACCGAAACTGAGGACAGTCGTATAAAATTTCGATGGCTTTGCCAAAAAATACACAAAGACAAGTTTGCTACCTTAAGTTTTTTTTTTTCTTTTTTCTTTCCCCTGTTACTCCCATGCCTTTGTTAAACAAGTTCACAAAATAAACCTGTGGCTATCCCAGTGCTAATGAAAATGGCCAAAATGTTGAATAAAATCGTCTGCAGATGGGCTTTGATCGCACAGAACGAGATGTCGTGCAGTGAGCCGAGTACAGCATTCCTGTATGCGGACGCTATCGTCTGCCGCTCTGGCTGTATGGGGGGGAAGCCAGCGCCAACAAATAGCCAAAAACCACTCAAACTATAGCACTGAAACCCGTAAAAGTCCAAAAGCGTGATAATGTTCACAAGCATGTGAACATTATGAATGGTGTACTTACCCGTAAATACAGAGAAACCGACAGGCGAGACGTCTAAGAGGTTTCCTGTTCGAAGTTGCCGTGTGTCAGTGGGAAGAAAAAAAATAACATTGTACGCGGAAGTACACATAAAAAAAAACTGAGTGATTAACCGCGAGGGGGGGGAAGTTACAGTGTACCGCTTCGAAATTATCGAGTACGCAATAAATAAAAGTGGCAATATTATAACTTTTTGTCAATTTACGTGTGTTTTAAGGTTTGAATGTTATATAAAAACGTAACAGTAACCCCTACAAACGGCTTGTTTCCGCACTGTGTTACACAGTAACCTGTCCCCATTAAGAACCTACTCTCTGCAACACAAGAGAATTTTATTAGCACGGTGTTTATGGACCCTTTATATTTGTGTAAACACGAATTCGCTTACTACCATTTAGAAATATCTAGACGAGATACCCAAAAAGTGTTATTAACACAATACAAAATGAAACCCTTCCTCTGTCTATTGTTTACTTAGCCAGTCCGCTACTTACATGAAACCTGTTAAACCCATTCGTCTTCAGTTTTCTTTTATAATTAATGTTGCAGCAAAAACAAAACAGTTTTTTCTTTCTAAAAATGTGTATTATGTTCTGAACAAAGACCGACAGTGTAAAGCATAAATTATTGATATGTAGGATGGTGTCAATCTCTGTATCTGCTTAGAAAAAAATTATCTTCACTACTGCGAAGCTAAGAAATCAGAAATGTCTGAAGGAACTATGTCTGCGGGAAATTAAGTATTAATATGAATTATTTATATTTTACAGGCTTGAACTCTCAAAAAACTTTTCTCCCTGGTTTTCTCGATGCTTCACTTATTTTCCAGCCTTCTGGCGCCGCACTGTGGAGAAATATGATAACGACCAGGCAACAAATCTACACCTAACGATATGTGTGTGTGTGTGTGTGTGTGTGTGTGTGTGTGTGTGTGTGTGTGTGTGTGTGTGTGTGTGTGTGTGTGTGTGTGTGTATTGACTGACTGAATGAATATTTAAGTATTTATTTTTGCTCTACATTGAGATTTTTTGACCCTGAGATAAAAAGGGCAAACGTTCCAAATACATCTAACAATAAAGATTTAGAAGATTTGTTTTTTTTTTCTTACATTAAGGCAACTGTTTCTTGTAACATGAGTAAAGTGTTTACATATACAAATATAATGTCTGATTAATATGCACTGTGTTACATAAATAAAAAAAATGTAGCAAAATAAACCCTTAAATGTGTATTTGGGAATTTTTTGTGTCACTAGTCTGAAAGAACACATTGTAGATGCAAACAATGTCTCCAAATTGACCTCTAAATCATTAATACATGTCTCTACCTGTACTGTGTCAGCTTATAAATTCTCTTTGACCTTTAAATCTTTTTCCAGGTTGACAAACTTCTTTGAAAATTAATTTAATCTCTCCCTGGATTAACGTAGAAAAGTAGTGAGGCCTAAGCGCTTGGTGACAAATGATGTACACATGACGTGGATGCCACATATACATTAAATGATCTGAACTTTAATGATGATGTTACTATTTTCTGTTGCACACCTTTCTAAAAGACTCACCCTCTATGTCTGCAGCCCCACTCCTTGTGTATTTGTCAAACAAATTTAGTTACAGTTGATAATGACAATTGCAAATGTTTTGTCTAGTGAGTACCAGTGATCATCACAAGCACAGTGACGTTTCTTGTTTGATAGTGAGGTGTTTTTTCTTTAAAATATTTTTCACATGCTGACTGAGCTTAAGTGCGAGTAATAAATTCCTCTCTGTAATACTAAGAGGTTCATTGAAAGTGCCTCAGTATGATTTGTGCTATTACGCAATGCTTTATAAATTCCCCCTTTTTTTGTAGATGGCAAACAAACAGTTTTAAAATTTTACATTCCCTGAATGGAATATGTTTCCTATCATTAAGTGGCATATATAAAACATCCTAACAATCATCTTAAAACATTAAAATATACATCAAAATGGTGATAACAACTTCTGCATGTGTAATTGTAATGTCTCATTTGTCTGCATTTTGCCAGCTTGTAAAAGCCAATCTAAAAGAAAAGCAGGTAAACAATTAGTTAAACACAACAGAAAGTAACAGAAAGTTTGGGCAGAGATCTCTAAATGTAAACAAGATTTAATTATTTATAGGAAAAGAAAAGTTCAGATTAAATTGGCATGGTGTGCAATTACTGTGCTTTTTCAGTTTAAGAGACACTTTTCATGGACTTTTCACCAATGCATAAAAAAATCAAATCATTATTGGTGTCAATATAATATAATATAATATAATATAATATAATATTATATAATATAATATAATATAATATAATATAATATAATATAATATTTCTTTTCACTGACCTGAATTCCACAGATTGTGTCAGAATTGTGATGTATGAAGCACCGTATTTTTTAAATCTTTTCAACAACACAGTCAACAGTCCGCTATCCAGAATAATATTTATTGCTTTTGAAGATATTACTCTTTTTCTTCTTTTTGCACTTTCCATTTTTCCTCTTTACAGTAAAACAAAGAAAGATGACAGGTAAAACCACTGCACTGTCATTTCTGGATGTGTACACACATACACACACACACACGAGGAAATAGTATTTACAGCTGTTAGTGTTCTTCCTGTGGAGGTGACTGGAGGCCTTTCCTGGAGCAACTCAACAAACATAGAGTTTTACATTAACTTTACAATAGAGCTTTCACAAATAATCGGTATACTGCCACTGTTTGACAAACCATCGGCATAAAGGCTATGAAACTGTACAATATGATTCACTGTTCACTCCACGCTGAGAAACAGGGCTGTAGAAAGGATGTTGGTCATAAGATCTGGGGAGAGGAAAGGTACAGTTTTTTTTGTAAGTATTCCCTCCCACCACTGTTTAGTGTCCTCAAGCAAAACAAATTGCTCTGCTGCTGGCATGGACAAAAAGAATCGATTGAAAAATAATCAAAACAGATTTTGGGGGGAGGATTTAAAGAAGAAAATGCAAAGACCAATATTATTCACATTAGATTAATTACAGTACAGGAACATTGGGTGAATGCTAACTAGAAAAATAAGTCTGCCGGCATGTTTTTGAACCCAAAGGGTTTGTACACTGGGCATCTGGCAAGAACAAAATGACCAAAGGGCACAATTAACTGGGGTTGAGGAAATCAGAGACAAATCCCAACGTGAGCTCAGTCCTCAACATTAAAAAAAAGTCTTCAGAGTGCAGATCTTCTGCCATTAATAATTTCAATTTTGATACACCTAAGCTTATAATTTTCCAACATGTTTAAATACTGAATAAAATCACAACAATACAGCTAAATCTTATCATAGTGAATTATAATTAAATGTCATGTACGCCATATTAAAATATATACAGAAATATTCATACAAATTCTAGATTGGTCCAGCTCCTTCCTGCTCTCTTTTTCTTTCCTGTTAGAAAATGTGCACCAAGACAAAGTAAATACGCACAGACTGTCACAGTTAGCACTATTGAACAGATGGATTGTTAACATTTAAATTAACCCACAATAAACAATATATATATTTTAAAAAACAGTGCAAAATGAACTCAGGGCAGTAGCTTCACTCACACACTTGCAGTTCTTTGAAAACGACATTGAGTGAAAGGACCACTAGGTGGCAGTATTTGACCATGTCTTAAAAGCCACAGTAATTATTTATAGTCTAAATCTGTAGAATTACAGGACAAATCTGTAAAATTGGATCGATCTGAGCATCATTTGTTGTTCTGTTAGTTTAGGGATGTTGTTTGTTAATGTTTGTCAAGGCAGGAATTGCTGTGTTGTAATTTCCCACCTCGATGCCTTCTTTCGTAGCTCAGCTGCAGACAGCAAATTGTAGACTAGTGCTGGCAATGCATAAAGCAAATCTACAAACCATTTGGTGCGAGAGATCAAAATAAAAAGGACGAGACAGCCGACACTCTAAAAACTGTACACCCCATATATTCTAAGATGAATGAATCAGTAGTGTAATGGACTGCTGGCAAGCTCAAAACTTGCACAGCAAACAGGAAAACTGCAGTTTTAGAAGTAAAAGAAGTTAACTGCCATTCCTGGAAAAGGGCTGGAAAAGATCTGATGATTTAAAGTGGAAAATTCATCTCAGAGAAACAAAAGGAGAGAAAAAGAGAGTTATCAGACCATAGACTGGCAAGATGGAGGACACATCAGAAAATGTCTTAGCTGTGTATCAGTTTGAGAGTCTCTGTCTCCCTGTGTCTTTCATGCAGAGCCATGGAAGGTGAGAGTGACCTAGGCAGGGATGGGGGAGGAGGAGTAATGGGCATCAGGCTCTTCAGTGGATGTGGGGACACTGGTGGAGGAAGAGAGGAGATGGGAGGCAACACGCTTCCTTTCTTCCCATCTAACACAAGCTGTGATCGGTTCGCATGGCTGGATTCCTTCCGAATGCCAAATTCATGCTCATTTTCATTGTCCGAGCTGCAGTCGCTCAGATCTGTTATCTCCAGGTCTGAGTCTGACTCTGGGTCCTGCTTCACCCCTCCTCTTCTCTCTGTGGGGCTCTGCTGGTCTGTCCCAGTCCCAGCTCCTAAGCTGACCGCTCCCAGGCCCAAGGTCAAGCCGAGACCCGGAGGATTGGGCTCCACCCTTTCTCCCAGTGTCGCCCCGCTGCCAATGTCTGTCCGACCCATCGACAGGCTGCCCTGGTACGGCGGCAGGCAGAGTCTGGCCGGCTGACCACCCGCTGTGCCATTTGTCCCGCCAGTTTGCCCCGTTGCTCCCCTCTCACCCCCACCTGCCTCTCCAGGCGGGAGCAGGGAGGAGAAGGGGTGAGGCAGCTGTGAAAGGCTGCTCTGCAAGGGGTTGGGGTAAAACTGGGAGGGGTAGAGGGAGCCAGGGGGCAGTTTTGGGCAGTTGTTGAGAGAGAAGGCCCCTGGGAGGTAGGGATTGAAGCCCCAGGGGTAGTCAAAGGGTGGGTTGCGAGGGTACGGGCCCAGCAGGGACGGGGGTTTTGAATAGCACGGTGCACCTAGGACAGAGAAAATCCAGAGATGGAGGTTAGCTCTCAGAAGGGGCAAAGGTTTCCTGACATACAACATCCAAGAATGTTCACTAATTATAGTCAGTGGTATTAGCAATTCTAATCAGGAGCCACAGGGGCTAATTCTGGCACGGCTGCTTTCAACACAAAACCTGATGGTTCATTTATGCATGCCGGTACTGTGTAGTACACCCACTTCACACCGCTGCAAACCAGATGTGAACACAAAGATTCTCCACTGCAGTGAAAAACAATTAAGAAGAGTTCCCGTCTTCCAAACGGCTTATCATTTCTTTGTATATTTAAAAGAAAAGAAATATGTGAAGTGACTCTGCTTCTGTTTTGATTGCGCATCATTGCGGTGAAACCAGTCACACTGTTGAAAATTCTCACTGAGAAATAATGTCGACATTTGTCCCCGCAATGCTCTGACATGTCATGATATCATTTCAAATTAAGCAAAAAACACTTATGGTGCAGCAAATTGCGTTGCGTATTTGAATTCAATCACTTGAAAACAGAACGAGGGGGCAAATTTGAGATGATGCAGGAATGCAATTTTAATGAACAAACAAACGCATTGCCTCTCAACCTAGTCTACTTCCTTCCAAATGACAACCGACTCAAAGATTCTCTCTCTGCTGCACCCTCCACCTCTCTCCCAGCCGTTCTCACTCTCTTTTTCTCTTTCACTCTGTTATTTACTATGCAGGGCTAATTTGACAGTGGTGAAGTCTCTGCGTGCTGGGCCAGGAGTAGCTGGCAGACACATGAATATTGAATCAGTCAGGCAGGCCTCACTTGCTTATGAAAACACAGTAATGGGCGCCCACAGGCCACAAACTGAAGCCTGCACCCTCAATTAGGGCCTTCCTGCCTGGGAAGGGATTAGGACAGCGGGGACACATGGGAGGGAGAGGAGGGTGAGAAGGGAAGAAGGGGGGAATAGGACCTGAGGACAAACAGAATAGGGAGGAGGGAGAGGGTGCCGGTTCTGGGATGAGAATTGCATCTGTGTGTGAGTGAGTCTGTTTACACACTACCTCTCGAGCTCTGCAGATTCGTATACCTTCTTATGCGTGTGCAGAGATTGCAAATGAAATGCATTTGTGCATGCGTGCCATCAGTCAAGCAAACAATGACACTTCCGTGCTGTGTTTGGTTGAACTCACTTTCTGAGATAGAAGGGGACAAATGTGAACAGTTGCGCTGAAAAAGTGGATGATTTCTCCAGCCCTCGACTTGTGTCTCACTACAGCTGACATGCATAATTCACCAGCTAACCTGGGCTTTCTCACCTGGAGCACAGTCTCACTGTAGACTGCTATGGGACAGCAATCTCTCTTATTTCCTTTAACAATAAATGTTCATGCCTCACTGTATCCTCATTTCTCTCTCTGCTCAACTTACATTGCTACCTTCTCCTCCTCCCTTTGTTTGTACACTGCCAATCATACACTTTATATATATATATATAAGTGTATTTTTCTTCATGCAATAGAGGAAGACCGGCATGTATCTGACCAACTTTGTCATTCTCTCTGCTCACCTGAACTTAGGAAAGGAAATGAGTCCAGTCTCAGTTTGTCCCCTTCAGGTCCTGGTGCTGTGGTCCCCCGATCGAAAAGGGAAGTTCCTCTGCTGGTGTCTGGCAAACGAGGAAACAAGGACTGTATGGCCTGAGCGGCAGAAAGAGACACAAGCAAAGAGTAGAAAAGGAGGTTAGAGATGAGTTTGTACCATGAAATAATAATAATAAAAAAAGCTTGCGTACATATTCCTACAAATCTGCCTTTATGATGCTGCTGCACTTTGCTGGGTAAAGTCATATGTTGACAGCAGCACCCTGCAGAGTGTGATGCAAACAGTGACACAGTCGCAGCAAGGACAGGATAAAAAGGGAAGCCATGGGACTTGGGGTAAAAAAAAACGGGAGGCAGGAGGACGCACGGGCTCAGAGACTCAAAGGGAGGAAAAGTACAGAGTCAAATGGAGACCAATGATTAAGATTGTGGGCACAAAGGATAAATGAAAAGAAGAAAGAGGGATTGTGGGCCAGCTTGTGTAAAGGGACACAGGACGAATAGCAGTGAGATGTGAGAGAATGACATCCATTTAGAAGTAGGGCAGCTGTGTGCGTGTCAGTGAGTGCGTAGATTTTTTTCTGTCTAAAATTTGCAAAGAAGAGGTAAAATAAGTGGAACAGATTAATCTTAGGAATCAAGGGGACACGGGGGGATTTCTTTTCCCCCCTAGCGTGATTGCGGATCAGTAGTATCTGTCACCCTGCAGCCCCAAGTTTGAAAGGTGAGACTGTACTCCCAAGCTGCGAGATCTGCGTTGCTTAACAAACCGCATTAATGACCCGCCATTGATCTGATCTGACGCGACCCCTTTGCTTTCTATTTCTTTCATTTTCAATCGATGACAGATGGATACGCCATAGGAGACAGGGATGAGAGAAAGAGGGGATAACGTCTTCTTTTGTTTTAAGGGCAAGTTAAAACCGTCCCCCCTCCACGGTCTCCTTCAGAGCTCGCGTCTCCTTATCCCCATCTTAAGGACGGCACAGACAATTGATGAATGATTCTCTCTTACTGTACTTTCAAGTTACTTGTACTTTCTAGGACATTAGTCATCTAAAATAAAATTATCTGCACACCAGCACTTATACCCAAGTCAAAAAAATAGCCTTCTTCATCAATTTGTGCAGCCACATCTATAATTTAGTGTAGAATCTGAAACGCAGAAATTGATTTTTTTTCCATTAAAAAGAAAGAAAGAAAAATCTCTAAATATCTTATAAACACAAGTAAAGTCATAACATTATTTTTTTTTAACCAAATTAGGACATTTTTGTTTACGCCTCCATCTTTTTTTGTGTTCTGACACATTTTATCTCTGTAAAAATTTTACAATCTCTTAGGGCAAATAATAATCAAACTGTAGTCTATTATGACCCCCATTAGACAGAGTGAATAAAAGATAGCTACGATGAATACCACCATTCTTTTGCAAAAAAGGGGGAATGCACAGCAGGTGCCTGAGAAATATAACAGCTCGAGTTGAATGGTTTTCAGTTACCTGAATTAAATTTTTGTTGATAAAAATTTAAGGAAGCAGAGTGCGGTGTCCTGCTATATTTCATCCTTTTTCTTTGTTTAAAGTTTGGCTTTTTTAAATTCCCTCTGTTTTAAAATGTTAGTTCTTTTTATTACCTGCTATAGAGACACAATTTGAACATACATAGGTATGATTTCTCACATTATTCACACAATTTTCTATTTATATGCTACTAAATCTACTACTTGCATACAGCATATATCCTTTTACCCATCCACCCCCTCTCACAAACCCTCCATCCTACCCTGTGTACCTCTGGGCTGCAGTCTGGTGTGGTGGAGCCCCCGTTGAAATGGTTCTGGGCAAGGAAGAAGGGCGAGCTGGCCATGTCCAGGATGGGGTAGTTCACCAGCACAACCTTACTGAAGTTAAACTTGTAGGTGAAACGCTTCCCTTTGGTTTTGTGCAAAATACGCTTGTTGTAGTAATACCTGCAAAGGAGCGGGAGAGAATATTGATGGAGGGATGGAGTGAAGTGATAAACGAAAAAGGAAGAGGAAAAGGAAAAGAGGTGGGAAGGATTAATATAATACACATCAAGGTTTTGTGTTTCATCACTATAAGTAAAGTATAAACAACTTCAGTGCTGTGAGGCAAGAGCTGTGCTGATTTCCCAGTGTTTTTATTCATCTCCTCCTTTCTCAAATCAATTCATGTCTGGCTGCCTCTATTCAATACAATATGGTTTTGTAAAGTGAATTTTATATTCAGCAATTATCAACCCCCCCCCCCCCCCCCCGCCTCAAAACCCCCCAAAATCTAAATTCGTTTGAACCTCTCACACAGAAATACTACACAAGAAGTAAATGTTCCTTTCATTATGCACAGGACTATTTATCAATTGAAGAAATAATGTGAGCATCACGTTACACTATCAGATGAGCTCGAGACTTTTTTGTTTCCAGAAAATTAGAAATTTGTCGGAATGACACCATTTGACATGACACCAAAAGACATCACCGTTTCCAATAGCAAAGCACATTCACAAAGAGGTGGGACAGCAAGAGCGGTCTCCATGGTAACGACCCCCAGTGTCTCCCGCTGGGCATGTCAGGTCGTCATCGTACCAGTTTCCTTTGCCACCCACAGAGGTGTCACAATGTACAATCTGCCAGGATGCCACGTTGATCGGCAGCAAAGGAAAAACATGGAGCCATCTGGCCCAGGTAAAAGCTGAGTGCTCAGGTGGAGGAGCGTAGGGGGTGGGGGCGAAGTGGGATGCGACAAATTAAAAAACCTGCAGATGTCTTATTGTGAAATACAAGTTTAAATCTGGTTTCCTTGTGGACTTTTTGGACTCCTTTGTGAGTGCAGCCACAGTGAGCGTGCTAAACACAGAATTCATGAGACAACCTCAGCATTAAATAGTGGTGAGCTCATTATGCAGGCACACTATATCAACAAACACAGCAGCGTGTACATATCTGCATGTATCCACACTGGCTGAGCCCAGTGCAATGATGTGTACATGTTTTGCTTTGCGTGGCAATTGTGCCATGGCCCTTAATTGAGCAATTAAGTAAGGCTAATTAAGAAGGCTAATTGTGGCCCCAGCCAATTTATAACAATTAAACTCTGACGACAGTCCCCATTAACGAGAGGCCGAAGGAAAGCAGAGGGAGGGGGTGGGGTAGGGGAACAAGTTGGGTAGTGGGTATTTGCATAAGAAGATTGTGTGTGACTGGCTGGGGGTGTAAACTGCTGAAGGTATGGAGTGTGGCATTGTTTTAATCACCTTCAGCAAGTTCAGTGTCGAGTAGTTTTGCTGTTCTGAAAAAGTCCAATTTCACACTGGGGCTTAATTTTGAAATCCCTATTGAATTTTTTATTTGGCAGCTCAATGGTGAACTTTCCATTAGGATGTCCAGAGATAAGGAGAAATTGAGGGTATTGACGTTCCCCAGGAAAAATCCCACCTTTATCTTTCCATTTTTGCCAACATGGAAAAGAGAGATGTTAAGTGGGGATTAAATCCAACAAGAGTAAACAATTTATGGAAACCGCAGGGTTGTAGCCTGATTTATCTGATGCAAACAGTGCGGTTGCCTGACATTCAACACATCTCGTATGAACACATACCTCAGAGCCCTGCTCAGTTTGTCATAGTTCATGTGAGGTTTGCATTTCCTTATCCCCCACAGTCGGGCCACCTCGTCTGGGTCCTTGATGACAAACTCCCCGTAGTCTCCCTGCCAGGCTATCACCCCTTGGTACTCTTCCTTCTGCAGGAGCTCTAGGATGAAGTGCCACAGCTGGATCTGTCTGGAGCCGGGGCTCGACTCGGGCTTGTAGGCCCACTCTGGGAAGGCGATCCCTGGGCAAAGGGGAGGAGGAAGAAGCAGGGTGAGGTTCATGCCTGTTTGTCCAGTTGCTCACAGGGAGTGTGTGCATGTGTGTGTGTGTGTCTGGGGGGGGGGGGAGTTCACTGTCTGAATGACTGATGAGTGATGGAGGTGAGGGATGATGTGTTTAATATCACAGCACGTGCCTTGAGCAATGTTAGTCTGAGCTAATGCCCTCTAGCCTCAACAGATTGGTCAGTGGGATGATGACAGCTCACTGGGAGAGATCTGACTGATGCTGCTCAGGTCTGAATTTTAAAAGCCAACTCTATGACCATCAGAGATGAAGTTAAGTAGCTTTTTGACTCAGGCCAAAGTGAATCTGGCACTAACTAGCCTTGTAAATACATTACACATTGAACCAATTACTACCAGAGTCTGAACTTGTTTGGCAAACATGAATGTGTATGGTTAATCTTTTTAAATAGATGAATATTGGGGATGAATTTCAACATGCAATTTTAATAATGAAGTAGCTGCTTCTTAAGTATTTGCTTGTTTTGGCTGTCTGGGTTCACCCGATTTACACATGTGGCTTAGGACTAGATTTAAAGATAAGTTGAAAGATTTTAAATGTTACAAATAAGAACTTTAAGGAGATTTGATGCAGAAAAGCAAGGATGTAATAGTCTCCTGCCTTCATGTCACTAACTTTGATGAGAGTACCGACCTGGCGTCCAGAGGGCGGGCACCGGGGGGAGCAGCAGATCACTGACGCAGTTACAGTCCATGCCTCCACAAAACCTGGAACAAAACAAAAGAGAGAGAAGGCATTAACTTTTACAAATGAAAAACAGAGAATTTTGCAGAGATGTATTTGCTTAAGCCAGTTTCAACTACCCAGCATGTTTATTGCATTTATTACACCAAGTCAGAGTAGAAGAGAGTACATTTTGTTGAAACTGAAGGTATTGCATAAGGGTCTAAAGGCGCAACATGAGTTCAAAATGATACTTTAAATCGATGTGAAATATAGCAAGGTTATGTTTCATATGTCTTTGGTAGAGATCAGGTGTTTGATGGATGTGGCCACCTGAGGCTGTGTCTGATGCAACGTGGTGGACATCCCTATAGTGCATTTATGAACAGGAGGAATTAAATAGACTTTTGAAAACCAACTTGAAAACTGAGCCACATTATACATTAAAACTTGGGTTTTTAAATATATAATAGGACTTGGTTATTTCTTAGTGAAGTTTTAAAAGTATCAAAAAAATCTCATGTACAAAGTTATGTTCGGGGCTATTAGAGGTTAGGTTTAATTGTCTGCCAGATGAGGAAAGTTTCAAAAGGATTTAAAGGGCTATAGTTTTTGGTAAAATGTCTTTCATATCACCTTAGGTATCCTAGGTAAGTCAGGTAAGTACTACAAATAGTGCCAAATTGCATAAAGATTTGAACATACAAGAGTGTCGTTTTATTAGTTGATTGAGTTAGAGCTATTTTAATTGTCGGATGTACTGTTTAGTAGTCACTGCATAGCTGAGTGTGAACAAGCAAAAGCGAGAAAACACTTCACATCTGTACTTGTAATATTAAATTATACCCCCTATAATTATAGTATATGGTTATATAAAACTACACGTTTTTTTTAAAACACACAAAATTGTTGGAATAAAAGTCAGAAATGATGCAGTGAGTCCAGTGAACACGTCCATGTTTAACATCACAAGAAAATAAACTGTCCAAACTATTTAAAAACCTGATTTTGTTTTTACTTCTGTGCATTTAGAAATCTGAAGATTTACAAAAAAACCCCCAAACTTTTATTTTTTCACCCCATCACATCGCTTCATGCTCTGCATTGAATGTTGAATGATACGTGCACGTGTCAGTGAGGTAGGGTAGGCCTTTTTATAATACAAGAGCTTATGATCATAAGGCCTCCTAAATATATTCATATAGACATCTGCTGATGCGAGAAGATGAGGAGATCTTGGTGTTTCTGTGATGAAGAGGGGAACTCTGAGATGGAATCTAGTTTGGATATCACAGTTTCATCAGGGTTGTTTTACAAAGCTCAGATGGAAGAGATAGCCTGCTGCTACACTGGTATCTTTAATGCTGGCCTCTCTATCTCTCCCTTCACTCTCTGCCTCTATTTAATTATGCTCTGTGAATTTTGGATTTTCCCTCCAGCATTGAAATGAAACGTGAATTATTAAGGTGTGTTTGTATAAATTATTATTGCTAACTCCAGGCATTTCTCACTCTCTCACTCTCTGACTCTTTCTGTCTCACGTTCGCTCTCACCCCGCTTCAAGCCTTTGGATTGTGGCCCCGCTCGCTGTCTCCTCTCTCCCCTCCCCTCCCGCTCTTCATCTTCCTTGTTTTCAGTCTGCTCTCTCTGTCTATGAGTGCAGAGCTGACATTAATTCTATTTATTATAATAATCATTATTATTTTTACTCTTATTGTTCCTTTTCTCTCTTTTTTTTGGTCATTAAACTATCTGGAGACTCTGTCTGCACTCATCCCGTGCGACTCATTTTTAGAAAAGGATCAAATATTTTGATTAGACCGTTTACCAGTAGGATATCAAAATACACCCCGCTGTTCACATGTTTGGAGATTTTTGAAAACATTTAAAACTGTCATCTTTCCATGAAAATGTTGACCTCATCTGACAGGAAGGCCGTTGCGAAGATTGGTCTTTACAAAATGAGATATACGTTGTGTTGGAGGTAGCAATCCATAACTTTCCTCTGCCCCGTGGGCTACAGGTCATCAATACTGCATCATCTCTTTCATTTGCCGTATTCTCATGGTCCACGGCATGTATAAGCTCATCTCCTCTGCGGAAAACATATATGTGAGCTCCTGTCTTTCACAGTCTTTCCAACTTCCTCTCATACCACCTACGCATTACCTCAAATCTATACTCTTCCTTCCCTTTTCATATCCAACAGCATATCTATACAGGTGACTCCTCCTTTCCTCTTTCCCACCTCCTTTCTATTCACACACCTATCCACTGTCTTCTCCCCCGCCCTCCCTTCCACTCCACCCTTCTCCCTCTCTTCTGCTCTGTGTGTTTTGCTTCGGCGCAGTAATTTTCCGTTTGATTTCGGAGGTAATGCATTTTTTACAAATCAAAGAGGAAGCCAGGCTACCCCCCCCTTCTCCTCCTCCTCCTCCTCCTCCCCTCACTCTCTCCCTTTCTCTCTCTCTCCCTCCCTCCCACCTCTTCTTCTTTCCCTCCCTGCCCAGTCTCCCGTTCTCGCCCCCCCCCTCGGCCCCCCAGGCCAGAGAGGAGATAAAGGAGCCCCCATCATTTCCTTGTTAGTTTTGATTTGGGCAGCACAGGGCTTTCAAGTTCCCCCCATCACCCCCAGAAACATTATAACTAGCAGCCCAGGGAATACTGCTCCTCATACGCACACACTCGAACACACACATGCATGCACAGACTGTCAGATACAGACACTCGCAGATTGTAAGGGATTGTGCATGCACAGTAAACACAGTCTCAAGCAGATATGGCACAAATACGCAGGCATTCAGGTAGCCGTCGCACACACACTGTACGACGCAGCACACAAAGTAAGACATGGAGCCCATAGATATTGACTGAATCAATATCGGCACACTAACACAGATCTCACCGAGCTGAAAAAGAGAATGCACTTTGTTTACTAAAGATTCTGGTTTACTGATAGAGAGATGTGGGCAGAAAAAACACTGCTTTATTTGGACAAAGAGACACAGAGTCCAAACAAAGGACCCCTCTCCCACAAAAGGTCACCTGTGAAACCCAGCGTGGATGATGGATCACACGGCTACCGGTGACAATAGTAAGCACACTCAATAGATTCACTAAGTTACTTCACACAATCACATCTTCACAAAAACACCTCAGCTGTGTTCCTACACATAATCTGAAGTGTAGGCCTGCACTAGATCTAGCAAATGGATCATTACTGCTGGAAAATCTCTGGTGTGTTGATGATTCAGAGGCTTTTCTATAGTTTAACGCTTGAAAGAGTGCACTTTGTTTTTTGTGACTTTAGGACACAACAACATTGCAGGGATACACAAACTTCCTGTGTCATGGCTGAAAGGTTAAAGGTTTCTGCTGTTGTCACTGCTCAACATGTAAACCTCAGAAATCCCTCCACATTTGCTCTCTGTACTTACTTTTAGCCATTTTCAAAGCCTTAGAGAGTGAAAATTATGGACAAAGTCCCTCAAAATTCATACAGTATAAGAAATTAAGCTGTCTGCTAGCAAACCCACAGTGCAAGGTACTATACTGTTATACTGCTCGCTGCAGATTTAATAATGATTGGAGAGGAGATAAAATGCATTTTTCACTCAGTTTATTTCTCTTCTTCTTGAATTTCACACAGTGCAAATAAAGTTCAGTCACTTCCTATAAATAACCTTTCAGTCATGTAATGCCAAACCTGTTTTGATCATTGGAAAACTGCTTTGGAAAAAAAGGACAATAGGACAAGCAGATGGGTCTTCTAAAGACAAACTCCTACATCAACGAGAGCAATCGTTTCCATCTATTGTAACTGACGAGGGACAAAGTCCAAAGAAAGAAAGATGAAAATTACTACAGTGTTGCAATGACCAAATTGGTATGTTTGCATCATGTTCAGGTAAACGTGTGCGTGAACCATCCTTCTTTCAGCAGTAAACTGAAACTTGTATTTTCTCAACTGATGAACTTCCTGTGACCTCTCGACTTTCTTGCCCAAGTGGGGACTAAGAGTAAGAAAAGGACTGAAAAAGCATATCCAAGAGTCAGGATTGGACCAGTCCCACTGAGTTTTAAGAGGTCAGTCTCGCCACAAAGGTCACAGATTTGTATTTGTAACTTTTGCATGTATCTCCCAAACATCAACTCTGTAACAATGTTGCTAAAGTAAAGGCAGAACTGGCATACTTGTGACGCCAAGGTTAGTAGGACACTGACGGGAGTGAAAAGAAACCAGTGTGAGGGATATACTGTAGTACAAACTACGTTTTGAAATTCTGCAGAGTGACTGGGGTAGAGCGAGGAAGGAGGGCAGCCTGACATTCAGGCAACATTATGTCTCCAGTGCTGTCTAAAGAAGGAAAGAGTGATGGGTCACGATATAAAAAGATAGAAAAATGTGAGAGGCATGAAAAGTCTGGCCTCTCCCGCTTTCTTTTTCCACTAGATGAAAAGGACTCTGTACATCTGTCTCATCTTCCTTTTTTTGGTTGCCCCTGAAAAAGGCCCGACTGAAAACTCTCTCTCTCTCTTCCTTTCACTCTGCTTGCCTCTCTCCTGCTATCTCTGTCTTTCTCTCTCTGTTCCTCTCCCTGGTTAGCTCTGACACACTGGTCAGCCTCAGGGTGGAAGAACAGAGGGACTCTGCTATGGGTTTGTTAGAGGAGATGGAAAGAAGGAGAGAGGAGAAATGAGGAGAGAGACAGAAGAGAGAAGAAGGAGGAGGAGAGGAGGAAAGGGGGTTGGTCAGGAAGAGGGAATGTTGAAGAGAAAAGTCAACACAGAATTAAATTCTATCCATACACTGGGCTATAAACCTTCTTATTTAGCTTAAGTTCCATCTTAATTACCAAAAAAACATTCTTTATATGATTTTTAAAAATAATATTTAGTTACATCTTAAAATATCAAGCTACAAATTTTGTTTTGAAGCCCAAATATGCATCTCATCTACATCTTGTTTGAGCATCCAATTAAAAAGGTTCTTTGGATTTTGTATGTGACAAACAAAAAGTTCTACGTGCTTTTTCAAACTAAGACAAACAATGACTGAAACCTTGCCATCAACAAAATTAACTTCCCCTTTACATAACGAAAAAAAGAGTCAACCTCAGCATCCCAAAGACTCTCAAAACTTCACAAGTTAAAAATTTGGTCTCAATTACTAGGTTTTTCAGACAATTTGACCTGTTCGCAGGATATTACACACTCGATGAATCATAAAACATTAAAACCATCACTGGTTGTTTTTTTTAAATTATTGATATTTATTTTTTTTGTTCTGCATTTCATGTTGTACATTAAGGTTTTCACTTTTACCATTTAAGCTTTGAATCTGTGAAAATCCATAAAAAATGAAAAAAGATTACATTTTAATCACTGAAACTGCGCAGATAACCACAGCAATACTGATCATGTTGCAACTTATAGCCGCTAGATTTCCCCACAATCCCTCCTTTGTACCTTACACACCCATCACACTGCAATGTGAAAGAGTGAGAAATCAGTGCAGTCACTATAATAGGAGCAGGCAGCGGTGCAGCAGCATCAGTGTATTTAACCAAGACATATCGTTACAGGAGTACTGGCTGAATCTAGTTGTTCTCCCACAGAGCACCCATTACTCCACACTGCAGGGGCAAAGCTAATACTGAGTCCTTCACACTGAGACAGGCTATCATCTGACAGGACTGCCCGGCCAGAATATCATCCAGTGAAATGTACTTTGAAAGATACAGTAGAGCAGCGGTACAAGATGTGACAACAGAGGCAGGGAGTAATAGGGCAGAGAAATATTAAAGTCCATATCTGAAAACTTAAGAAACATAATTTCACACTGAACTGTTTGGTTCACGGCTTAAGGGATAAGGCTGGGTTTAGAATTTGCATCAAGTTCCTAAATCTATGAATACATAGCTTAAAGTCAACGCTGAGCACAGATACCCCTGCTGAAAATATGAGTGCTTTAAAATGAGTAAGAGCTTTATGTGTTCTTTCATGAGTTGAGCTTTGGAGATTTTACTACATTATAACACTACTTTAAGTCACAGAGTAACACCAGGAGTGTGTGAGAGGGATTGACTGTAATAAATGAAGTGTTAGCAGAAAAAATATGTTAAAAGGTCGAATATCATGGCTCGTTTCTTGGGCTAATTGTAATGGGGTATGATGTGCATATTTGGCTTTTATGACAAACACAACACCTTGCGGTTTTAAAAAGAAGAAGAAGAAAAGGCCAGCTCAATTCACGGAGAGAAGTTTAGACTCCAGCTCGGGTCATAAATAGAGTACTTTGATAAATAAGGAAACCTGATTTTTTTTCTCCAGACTTTCACGATCCGTGGTGAACTCCAACAAGTTTAAGAAGAGGTGAGTGAAGATGAGGATGTTGAGCGCGTGAAAACGGCATTAGTATGATATAGAACGCTGGCCTTAAGAAAATAAGGAAAAGAAGGGGAAAAAGGATGAAGAAAAAAGTATCAATCGATAGGGTTAAATTATTCATCGTCATTAATTATCGATCGCTCTCCGCTGCCGGCTCGTCCGCCTCGCGCCAGAGTTGAAAGGAGGGAAAGCGCGCTTTATTAAAACCGGCTCGAGCCTCATTGTTTCATGTCCCGCGGCAAAGAAAAAGCTCGAGTTTGGCTCTGCCCGCGCCAGTAGAAAAATACACACGCGCGCGCGCGCACACACAGACACCGCTCCATCTCCCTCCTCTGCTTTCTCTCTCCCTCTCTCTCCTGACGCGCGGGAGGAGCTTTTGGGAGCCTCGCGCGGTGTTCACGGGGCGGCTGTGTCTCGCGTGGATCGATGAGGGATCAATGGCTCGCGCTGACTAATAGCCAGAGAGCGCCTTTGATCTCGCGGCTGAGAGATCAAAACCTGCGCGAGAGGGAAGAGAAATAGGAAAAGAAACTGCGCCGGCGAGCTGACCTTCACACACACATGCGCACGCACGCACACACACACACACACCGATGCACGCAAAACCCACGTAGCGTCACTCGCGCGCGCAGCTTTTCGGAATTTGATATCCTATCCAGGATATCCTACCAGCGAACAAACTGAGAGATGCATTGCAAATCAAACTGCGGGCGAATATGCATCGGACACATTTGGAATAATAACCAATCTGTCTATAGGCTATTACTGAGAACCTTCACGCTCACTACACTACAAACACGTCCAACAAACGCACACACCACCCTGTTTCCCACTCAGAGTTGTTGCTCTTGACTATTTTTTCCTCAGACAAGGTGATGCAGTGAGACCAACAGATCCTTCTGTGGTTTCCAGCGATCGCACGAGTGTCCTATAGGCTTAAGTCCAGAGAAGAAACTGTCTGATCTCGCTCAGTGTTTATGTGTGATGGAGAGCGGAAGGCTTTAATTGAGTTGAGTATGTTCAGGACATGAACGCAGGTTGCTCAGATCTTCAGTTAATTTCCCAAAGAAAACCGTGTTGGGACTGAAGCAATACTAAGGCAGATCAGAAGCTGTGTGATCATTATAACTTACACAGTGTTTGAATGTGACTGCACTGTTTTCTGTGTGTTTGGGGTCATAGAGACCCTTTAGCAGCTCATAATGGTGTTTAATCACCTTCATGCTTAATGACACTTCCCCTCTAAATTAGTGATAACTGCTTTGGAACCAGTATGATTGAGAATTTAGATTTGAGGTAGAGACTCCAGCTCAAAGCCTGGTTATATGTTACTCTAAAATCCATCCAGCCATCCATCTCCTTCCCCTTATCTAATTCAGGGTTGCTGAAAGGGGGCTGGAGCCCATCCCAGCTGTCATAGGGCAAGAGACAAGGAACACCCGGGATGGGTTGCAGGGCTAACACGTAGAGAAAGACAACCATTCATGCTCACATTCACACCTACGGCCCCTTTGGAATCAGAAGTTCACCTAAACCAGTCCATGTTGTTGGACTTTTGGAGGAAGTCGGAGTACTTGGATAGAACCCACACATTCATGGGGAGAACATGCACACATCACACAAAAAGCCTCAGACTGGATTTGAACCCTTCCTGCTCCGAGGTACCGTGCCCTCTCTAAAACCCTACACAGGTAAATGTGAATTTCATTTATTTTCCCTTTTAGTTGCTGTTTTGTGCCAAACAGAAGGAGCATATATGCATAATCCACATAATAAACAAATCTTAAGACTTTTTTTCTGTAATAGAAATCCTTTAAATATTGGCTGAATTTTTTTCCAAGTGTTTGTGTGAAACACTTGGAGAAAAGTTCAGCAGTTTTGAGAAGGGTCAAAAGACAAAAAAACAAAACAACCCTGCTTCATTCTTTCATAAATTGCTCCTGTTAGTAATCATGAACCACAAATTAATTCCTTGCCAAATAGAATCTTATGTTCCACACTTTTAACTTGGGGAAGTCCACTTTTTTCTTCCTCTGTATCTCTCCTCCTCCTCCTCACGCTCTCCTACTCTATCTCTCTCTTTATCCCCCCCATTCACTCTCCCTCCCCTCTCTGGTCAGTGAGTTACTCTCTCTATCGCTCTCACTTCCCGAATTAACCACTCAAGAAGTCACCACCGACTCAATCAATAGCTCATACATAAACCCTGCTATAATCGCTCCCCCTGCCTGTCTGTCTGCCCCCCACCCCCCTCATTCCCCTCTCCTCCTTCACCACATTCACCATCATCCCCTCACAATCCCTTTCCTCCCCTTCCTTCATCTTTTTGTGTCTTCTTCCTGTCCTTGTCTGTGGATTTTAGATGCTCTTTTCTCATAATTATAAAACCTGTCATAAACATTAAGAGCAGCAATTCTGATATTTCTATTTAAAAATAACTCCTCACACCTTTCCTGCCTTTGCACCCTCATCAGGCAATTTGACATTGTGATAAAAAAAAGAAGTCTTGTCATAGAAGTAATGTATCATATGGGCACTTGAGAAACATATTTCCAACCACAAGAGTATAAACCATAAGTTTTAAAAAGGTTATCACATGTTTTATGTACAACACCATGTCAGATTTTGTGCGTTTATGGATTCTAAAATGACGCAGTTTTGGTTCTATTTGGTTCGGCTACTTAATAAAATCTTAGTAAAATAATGCACCCAAATTGTATACCACCAGCACTGATTGAATAGTGTTCCTGGTCTTTAAACAGTTCAACAACTTTTAGTAAGACAGCAGTGACAAGCACCCAGCGTTGGACTTCAGAATAATGTCCTTGTTTGTTAATGAACTAAAAAGTCTGAAATTTTAATTACGTGAACAAGTGATGCACAAAATGAAGCGCAAATAGCCTTCATAACTCTGAGGACTTCCAGAGGCCTCAGCTAACACAAAGTCGCTCAAAACTTGGACCAGTAAACATGTCTCAAATCACTCCCTTGAAACCCAAATGCACAAAGAACCAGCTGAAAGCTAATACAGCCCAATATTACTATGTGCCTTGTACTGAATACATAATATGAAAGGTGACCTGATGCTTCTTTGGGAGTGTTTTTTTTTTTTTTACTTCTATGTTCTCACAGGCTTCTATATTCCTTGTGGGACTTCATATTTGTGTAGCATCCCTCTAAAATTTATTACAGGAGCAGAGTAATTCTTTTAAGTGCAAGGGCACTATCGGCCTATGTTAGCGTGTCCAGCCTGAATGGGTCTAGTATTGCGTTATAGCAAAGACAAGGAGACATCAATATTGCATTATCTCATGTTTAACTGTGAGACACAGATAGTTGTTTTGGGGGCCTTAAAGATATTGTATTACCAAAGGAGATGCAGACGCACACACAACTACATGAGGAGGAAAAAAAGTGAGAGGGAGAGAGAGAGAATAACACACAGAGAATTTTAAAATTATAAGGCCTCTACACACCCTCTGCTCATACCCCTTCTATCTCTCTTTCTCTATCTTCCCTCGCTTCTTTTCTGCCTCTCTCTCCAAAGTCTTTGATTCGTCCGTACGGTTTGATCTGCAAGAGAGCGAGTTTTGTAAACACATTTTTCACGATCATATAGCCACGGGCAAGGGGAGCGTGAGGCGCGGAGGAAGAAGAAGGAGAGGGAGAGACTCAGAGAGAGAGTGAGAGAGGGAATGTGTGTGTGTGTGTGTGTGTGTGTGTATGTGTGTGTGTGTGTGAGTGAGAGAGAGAGAGAGAGAGAGAGAGAGAGATGGTGTGTGTGTGTCTGTGTGAGGGAGGGACGTTTAATGAGCGTGCAAGATGGAAAGATAGACTGACAGAAAATGCAAGGATGAAGCCTCAAATATGACTTACTGCACAGAGCAACAAAGACACACAGACACTCACATGCATACACATGCACACATGTGGAACCACACAACACACACACACAGACACCAGGGAGCCCAGGCTGATGGTTTTGGCACAAGTAAAGCATCACAGGGGTTGATGAAATGTGAAGCAACAAGGAGAAGAAGCAAGTTATTCAGTTTTCCTTATCATGCAGAGGGGGGTGACACTCCAACACTGCATTTCCCGATATGACACTTCCTGACTGGTGAACCCACGGAGTTATTGGAGAAACACACACACACGGGGAGGGGAGGGAAAGGGGGGAGAGAAAGTGATGCATCTCGTTTGGGATGATGAACACAGTAAACAGAGAGAAACGGCGTCTGAAAAACAGATTATGGGGAGAGCCAATAAAAGGTTGCGCACAGATGGTAAACACACTGTGGTGTAAAGCTGAACTAATAAAAGTGCGAGGCTCTGGTTCCCTACATTTTTTTTCACTTGGTTGGAACGATTTCGTTTTTCATCTGGCAGCTGCTAATCCGGTTTGGTTCGATTGGCCCCGGTAATGGCGCTAACCCGTCGTCTCCATACCGACTCCTCTCCGCGGGACGCGACAGAGAGGAGGCGACGCCGGCTCGGAATGAGCATCAGAGAAGACACCGGTTATGGCACAAAAAAGGGAAAAGAGAACGGGTGCCATAGTTCACACAAAGTTTGTAGTAATTTAGACTTTGAGTTTCCAACTGCCCGAAATATTCGCCTTAAAGGGAGAAAGGCAAATGAACGATTGCTCAATTACTGAAGGCTAATTTCAACAAAGTTTGGCTGCTATTAAACGCACGTAGAGGCTCTTACACTTTTTTTCATTGAAGTTTGCATTTCGGACTAATGCATTAATTACATACGCAGGCCCCAAACGCTCAAAAATAGAAGCCCGATGCTAAAATAAGAATACCATTGCAATAGAGGCTCGGCGCACTGGATTGTTATAACCTTGTGATGAATTGGCTCCTTCGACTTTTGGCTAGGGTTAGATGCAGGCCATCACATTTAAAGTGCTTTTCCACTTCGAGGTTTGTTTGTTTTCCTAAAAGACGGGGAAACAGTCCTCAACAATTCTGCACAAATCCCTCGCGTCAGTCGTTAAAAAAATCATTTTCTTTTCATTTTTCCTTTCCTTGCATTCTTTCTTTTCTGTTTTTTTAAACTTAGCCTACTGCTTTTTTAGAAAGAAGAATCGCTGCAAGCAGTTAAGTCGGTTGTCAGAATCTGCGCGCTCGCGTGTGTGTGTGTGCATATAGTGCAGTGCGGTGTAGTGTAGCGTTTCCTCTTCCTCTCTCTTTCTTCTCTCAGTCTTTTCTGTCCGGGGAATTGTTCTCAACGTCCACAAACACATTGCAAATACCCGGCGGCCAAGCGGCATCGATTTCTAATTAGACGCCAGGATAATCGTTGGAGAGAGATGAAAAAAAGAAGAGAGTGATGGCGAGACCGAGTAAATAAATATATAAACGAATTAGAGCCCAGATTAATTGAATGAATATGAGCATTAAAAAGAAACAAAGGTGATCTTGGCGGATGAAACCTTGCGTGGATTGAACGGGAAATAAGGATTACATACACAGAGGAGAACAGGCTGAAACATATTCGAGGGGGAGAGGATGGGTGGGGCTTTCTTTTGAAAATTAGGGCACACTTTTGCCCAAAAAGTAGTTTGTAATTACTGATCCACGCAGCAACATTTCAGGCACATTCGCACGGCTGATCGATTCATTCAAAATGTTCTGTTCCCGCATGTGAGATGTCATTGCGGAGAGCTCGGCGGGTCTCACACGAAATCTTGGATGGAGCCTGCGAGGAATTAATGGGAAATACTTTAATAATAATGCACAAAAAAAACGTAAATGATTAAATGATCATATTGAAGTCATATTTATTCACATTCGCTGGTGTGCACATACATGATATCTGTGCTAGAAACTGTGACAGCAATCAACCTTGAACTATAGCCACAGCTGGATTATCCAACTTCTCTCCTCTCCAGTCAAATTTCCACCGCCCCCCCCGCCCCCCCTCTTTCCCCCCTTGCCCCCCACCTCCCTCTTTCTGTCTCCTGACAGAGTGTGACAGGGGGTTAGCCGGGGAGCTCAGGTAGCTCGTTTACTTTAATTAACGTTTCATCATCCTCGGAGCGGGACCGCGCACCGTATATACTCTTTCATGCTGCTCCGTCTCTCATCCCTGTTCTCCTTCCATTCATCACCGGCCCTCCCTCCTGCTCTCTCCTCCCCACCGTAGGCCTCACCTCTCATCTTTTCTTCAACAACTCGCCAAATCGCCCCCTGCTCTCTGTCTCGTGTCCACTCGAGCATATACAGGATAATAATTCAAACACTTTCCTTCCTTCCCTCCTCCTCCTTCTCCTTTTCCAACTTTGTTCTTCCCACCCCCTTTTTTCTCGCTCTCCTATCTCCTTTTCTCTCTCTCTCTCTCTTTTACAATAATGATGCCATTAACTGCATAACTCCAGGCGGTTTTGATCAACTGATGCAGAGGAGGAGAAGTAGCTCATTGTGCGCTGGCCATCATTTGGTGGATGCTATTGTGCAATTCAGCTCCTAAACAAAGACAAAGTAACTGTAAAACGCCAGAGGATCAACAGATTACATATATATATATATATTCCGACCATCTTATAACCATGTCAGCAGTGTGCGCCTATGGGTCTTTCAACATGGAGACATTGTGGGGCTGATAAGAAGGAGAAGGAAGACAGTTATTGAGCGGTATTGATCACCTCTGATTATTTAATACAAAATAACTCCCCAGTCGATGATCACCATCAGGCAGGCAATAGATAAAATCAAAGGGCTCTTTGTCAATAGGTTAAATGATCCATTGGAGATATAAGCAAATAAGCAAACCTTCAGATATTAATGACCTTTCAGTGTAGCGTTTAAGTCAAAATAACTAGTTCATTATAAAATTAAGATGTTTTGACATAACATTTTTTGTCTGCTCTGTGAAATCCAAAACAAACATCTCCTGCCATTTCATTCTTTCAACTTTTAAGCATGTTTTGTTTACAGTTCATGTTAACCTAATAATATTGTATAGTAAAAGGTTTTTTTTGTAATTTAAATTCAAGAGCTATAATTTATAAACCAACAACAATGAGAAACTACCTGTTACTGTTTATACCACATTGAAGGATTAGCCTCATATACCTATCTCTAATTCTCTGGCTATATGTGACTGAAAGGCTTTACTCTTGTCTTTTGGGTGGGTGAAGGGGAAGAAGGCCTCTGGAGAAAAAACAAGTAAAAGTCTAACATCTTTAACATAAAAATCTATTTTTCTCTCTCTCTCTTAGTTCAATTGTAATTTCTCACCTCACTTTCTTGAACTGAATACTTTCTCGGATAAATTAGCGATTAGTAAACAATCAGATGCAGCGACAGCTTTAAATTGTGCAGTCGATGTCTGTTTGAAAAAGTGTTTTGGTTTGCTCCTGATGTAAAAGAGGATTGGTGATTTAGCTCAATCACATGTCTGAAATTCTACTGATGACCAATGACAAAATAATTTCTAAGAAATGGCAAATAAAGACATACTGTGATGTTTTTTCATTGTTTTCATTGGTTGAGCTGTTGATTCTGAACTGGGCTCATCATAGTTCACCATACATTTAGAGTTATGCAAATTACACTAATGAGTAGTAATTAGAAAAATCTTGCAATTAACAATTAGCAACCGTGGCTATTAGTATTCAGTGTATAAACTGCATTGCCCTACTCTGCATCATCAGTATCACCGAGAGGATCTCACAATCTTACAGTAAAATCAGCAGCAGAAATTTGGGGTGTAGTCAAATCACATAAAAAATGTCTTCCATATGTTCTTAATGAAAAAAGGAATGATAAAAATGAATCAATAAAAGCAGCTGTAAAAAGGTTTCACAAAACAATAGAAGTGAATCCCCTCGGAGTCAGCTTACAGCCGGGGTTTGATGTGCTGGTGGAAATGGCAGGTGTTATATAAAGCAAAAATAAAATAAGAGAAAAAAGTAGAGTAAATGCAGTTACACTCATATGCTTCGGTGTGATCTGGGCGTGACTTGCACACGGGCTGGGACTCAGCATGGAGTGCTGTGATAGTTTAAACAGTTTAAAACACTTACAGTGGTAACCGGATTTGTAGCCTTGTGGGGTTAAGAACTTGATGAAATCCACTGTGTCCGCTGGGACTCCAGAGGTGTGTGCTCACATACAAATTGCCATTGATAAAGAGAAGAGGTGAAGCTCCATCACATCTTAAACCCTATCACCCTTACACTTGTTCACATAGAATAAAACTCTAGTACCCAGAATGTAGGGGGCACCATCTCCAACCCCAAGGGAGGTGGGACTGTCAATGCTGCATACAAAGCTTGGCTTTGCCTTTCTTTCGATTGGACCCACCGGAGCACCAAGTTGTAGATAGCTTTGACTTAGAAGTGTGCCAAGTTTGGACTGTATGCACATTTTTGTGTGCAGTGCAGTGTTAAGCTTCTGCCTACTCCTGTTTTAAGATCCATTCATATCATATTTACATATCATACATGAAGTGAAAGGATTTTCAGGGATGGTACTTCCACTTTCCTTTGTTTTTATCGGACTTTGCCTTTGTGTTTATTTCCTTGATATGAAAGCATCCAGCTGTATATACTACATGCAGAATAAACTAACTAAAAAATAAATGAATAAAATGAACTTGAATAACAGCTACCAATACCAAGCATAAGTCAAGTTGATAAAGTGTCTGACATTCTTGCATCTAAAATGATATCTATGTGTAAGCTGAGGAAAGCGGCACTAAAAACGCTAAACTACACTTAAAATCATTTAAACTGATAAAGCACTAACAGGTTAAATTAAAAAAAAATCTGTACCAATATTGATTATTGATTGATTGACTGATTGATTAGCCATCTGTGATGCCTATACTGGCAAAAACAAACATAAATATGGGCGAGACTAAAGCAGATAAAATCGGTGTTTGACTTCATGGATAATGGATCAGTCTTACAGACCACAACCCTGACTGCAGCAGGGTTCACCTCACCATGTCTAACTTGAATCTAGACTTGACCGTTATATAAAACAAACATTGGGTTTGGAGATCTATCTAGGTGCTTCTAAGCATAATCTCAGGAGAATCCATAATTTCACACTGTAGTGCAGAAGTTAGCAATGCCGCAAGCTGAACAGAGATCTGGGAGACTTAGCAATCATATCGCTTTATGGATTTTTTCCCACTATAGCAGGATGAGGTAGGTGAAAAGCACAACACATTATGTTTTTGTACAATGACAATGAGTCCATATACTCTCATAATTAAATCTAGAGAGTCCAGGTGAAGTCCAAGACGCTGACCACATAAGCTGGATGTTCCTTGTCTTGCATGTCATTGTGTCTATTCTTTTTCTTTCTCCACTGGTAGGTAGAGGCATGTGGTCCTATTTGTGTAGTGTAGCAGCTAAATGAAAATACTGGAGAAAAATTGGCATTAATGTGGTTTAAATAGCCAAGCAGTTCAATTGGGAAAAACATAATAAACTATAAGTTTCACCAAACTTAAAAGTCAGACAACTAATTTATAAATCAGACTGAATTGACTTTCTTGGCTGGTCAGCCATCATATTCGCTTAAGAAATAAAAATATTACTTTCTAATGAACTGCTTTAGAAAATGCTATGAGGATAAAGCAAAACTTTTATAGCCAAGTAAAAGTGTTGAACAACAGAATCATGGAAACTCAATACCGTGTTTTGAACAGTAGATTGTGTTATAGCTTTGCTTCCAGGCTGGGTTATAAAACATATTCAGCCCTCAGATGAAGACGTAAACTTTGATTTGATAATTGCAGATTGTAAATGAATGGAAAGCACGCTGTAATAATATATTGTTGGATTTTGTTCATTTTTCTTTACTGCAAATATCTTCTTTCGCATCTGGTCCCACACGTGCTACCGCTCACAGTCTCTGCTCTGACTCGTTCTGCTGTCTCTGTCCCGTCGCTGATGTCTCGTCCCACTACAGAGACATCTTAGACCGCTGTATTTCTATTGAAACTACAATATATCCACAGACATGCACACAAAAATTCAATTTCTCCATCTTTCTATCTGTTCCCCTTCCACTTTCTCCGACACACAGAAAACAAAATGTACGCACACAAACACACACATTCGGTGCCCGTCTGCTACGGCCCCCGTTGGCTCTCTCGCCTGTGTGTGCGTGTCAAATCGAATCTCCACCTCGGTGCGTAGTACACCTGCTGTGCTGGCGTATAATGCGCTGCATACAGTGAGTGCACGATGACGGATTACTGAATTAGACCAATAATGACAAGTGACACTTCTGTTACCGCTCCCTGAGCCACTGCAGAGAGCAGGAGAGAGGTGTAAATAAAGAACAGACACAGCGACAGAGAGAGAGAGAGAGAGAGAGAGAAAGGGGAAGGAAAAAGAAACCATAGCACCGAGGCAGAGGAAGTCATGGGGATAGATTGGAAATTTGGGGCTTATTTTTAAAAAATAAATAAGTTCTGTTTCATTCCATTTCAACTTCTGTGTCCTCTATGTTCCCCCTCCCCTCCTCACTTTTTCTGTGGCGACACAGGTAGGTAGAAATAGAACTGAATGTTTTTCTCATTGCCAAGTCCCACCAGGACTTTGGTGAAGTCAAAAATGAGGGCAACATTGTAGTACTCTCACTTACATGGCAAGACAGAAACAGTTCGGAGAAGTTTTAATGTATTTTCATAATAAATATACATGAAATGTAGAGCAGGGTAATTTGTGAGTGTCCACTAGTTGTGCACTGGGGTAGTGTATCTGCAGGATGCCTGGCCCCCCCATGGATCCAGGTCTCCACAGACCTGTGTGCAGGATACTAAACCATGCCAAATGAGGAAGAGGAGGTGTAACCCAACGTGGGATCACATGAATAAATCAGCCTACCACCCGGTGCTTCTGTACTTGGAGAAACACAAACTAGAAAAGTGGATTTACAGAAAGATGTACACAACCCGATGAATTCATTTATCCCCGCACTTATGCAAAAGAGAAGCCGTCTTAACAGGTAAGACGGCTTCTGTTTGAGAGAGGGAACCAGCCGTGTGTGTCTCTATGTTCTTAATCTGGAGATAGACTTTAAAATATGAACCCCAATGAGAGTATTTGTGTTGGTGCTCTGTTGATGTAAATTTAACCGCAAGCCTCATCATCCTGCCTCTATCGCCTCATAATGGAGAATGACTGAAGAATAAAACCTCAATAAGTCCTCAAGTTGTTGCACCACAGTCGTGTTTGGCTTGCAAGCTCAAAAGGTGCAGGTGACTTCTACAGCTTATATCTCTTGTATGTGCTCTCACTTCCCAGAAAGAACAGGAAGGTGGACAAACAGTGCTGGAGATGGAGTGAGCACTTAACTGGGACGAACACACACTCGTAGTAAGAAATGGGGAGACAGTGGAAGCACAATTGGAAAAAGAAAGTCAGGGAGCAATAGGGAGAGCACAGAGGAAGGAAGACAGAAAGAAATATTGACAAAGCCTAGATATACACATAAGTCACCCGACACGACCCGCCTGCTCCCTGTATTTTATAGAGCCGCTCTGCGCTGGCGGAACAGCATGACAGGCCAGTTCCTTCAGCGGAAAATATGGTCCCTCTATACCCTCCCGCCTCTCGCTCCGCTATCACTCCTGTTTTCTGTCTATCCCACCTGATATCATTCTGTCACCTCTGCGCCGGGCTCTTTTTTCCATCATCCCCCTATTTCTTTGCTCCCCGTTCTTGCCTTTTTATTGGTGCTCTACATTCCACCCGTCATGTTTCACTCCTCCATTTCTATCCATCTTCCTGTCGCTCTCTTAATCCCCTCTCATTTGCTCTCCTCTGCCCTCATCCCTCCCGTTTCTCTTCCTGCTCTCCTGAAGCCACTTTCGCGTGCAGTCCCATTTCCACCTACTCTCCCCGTTTCCCTCATTCTTCCTGATTCATTTCCTATCTGCTATCCGTTCCATTCATCCCTCTCTCCTCTATTTGTGCCACATACATTGCCATTCCTCTCCACCCTCTGGCTCAGCTGTCTCCATCTTATACCTTTCTAACTGTATTTCCTCTGACCTCCCAGGTTTTCCTCCAAGGTTTTAAGTTCATTCGTCTCTCTTCCACCACCCTAACCTTTATCCATCCATTTTTTCAAACTCCATACTTTATCTCACCCTTTTCAGTTTTCCATTTCTTCCCACAGCTTCTTTTTTCTTCCTTATGGAAATCTTTTCTTTTCCTAGCCTTCCTTTTCACATATTCCTGCTATTTTGTTTTTTGATGCTGCTGTCCTGAGGTTCCTTCTCTCCCTCCTCTTTTCTTTTTCTTTCTTTCGCCTCTCTACCTCTGCATTCCAGCCGGCCCTCCCTCTCTCATCCGCAGCCTGAGCACAGAGCCCCATGTGTCGGAATCAATTAGGGCTGAGAGCCGTCGCGGCCGTTCTTTCACGGAGGTAAATATTAAACTGCACCAAGCACCGAGGAGGAAGAGAAGGAGAGAGAGGAGGGGAGAGAGGGAGCCCTCCGTCCCTAATCCACCGCATCGATCAGGCGGGGATGAGGGTAATATATTATTTTGACAAGATACGATCCTCCGACGCGCACCGCTATCCCCGGCGATCGATTTCTTTTTTCTCTCCTTTTTTCTTTCCTTTTCTCCCCCTCAGTGAGTGGGACGAGTTTGTGTGTTACTGTGTGTGCGTACGCCTGACACAGGGTGCGCGTGTGCATTTGCGTGTTGTTTTGCCGGGCATCTTGGCGTGTGTATGTGCACTGGAGTGTGGATGGGTGACAATAGGAACAGCATTAGGAAATGTGGAGAAGAGATGAGGATGGTGCTGCTAGTAGGTCTGTGCTTTTACAAACAAGCTCCTGTCTAAACAGCTAAATCACACGCTCAAGATGGATCATTGAAAGAATCTCGGAATCGCATTTTGTGTTTATTTTCTGGGGAATATGCACAGAGCGGCATATGAGGCAGGATGTCAAGATTCCAGTTAGTAAGAGACTTAGCAGCAGAGCTGACCTATTGTAAAGTTAAGTGTCCTCCCCCGCACTGTCCCCTCTGCTCCTCTGCCTCCCCTCTATATCACTTTGCAAACTGTGTCTAAATGCTAAATTCCTAGATCAATTTTTTTATTCAACCTCTCCCCCCATCATCACCCTCACTCTGGCCCCTGCCTCTGTCCTTCTGCAACAGCTTCAAGTCCCGCTGTCCTCCAGTGATGGAGGGTGTCCTACCAGTCTCGTGCACATCTACCAACTTATTTAACTGAGCATTTGTGTGTAACCGTGCAGCAGATCACCGATTTGTACACCACACCTTAAAAGCATTGGTAGGCTTTGTAGCCTAACCAATGCCAATAGTTATATATTTAAGGTATTCTATGCAGAATATTACAATTTTTAAACTAGTGGCATATTAATAAAATAAAAATACTAATGCACGGACTTGTTCGAGTCCATATGAGTGCATTTTTTTTACACTGATAGACAAAACTCTCTGTCTTTCAAGGTTCAGCAGCCCCGTGACTGCGTCAACACTTAGCACAGTTACTTAACCAAATTCTATACATGTTCAAAAAACATGCTTGTTTTTTATGTGGATCACACATTTCAGTTCCAATCTGTCCTTTTGAGTGTTATAGTGATACAAATGCACACAAGTCATGCACACACCACCCTGCCCAACAAGTTTCCTCTCTTAGAAAGCTCCATCCGAACAAGCACGGCAGCACCTGCTGGGTTCTCCTCCAGCTCATTCCGTGGTCTCTTACTCCTCGTCTCCCACTTTCTCTGTTTCTACCTGCCGCGACTTAGTTTTCCTCTTTCTTTCTGTCCGCTCTTGCTTTTATTGTGCCATTTTCTGCCACTTTGGTCCAAGAAAGGGGGGCCGTAATGCAATCTCTCCCCCTCTCTGTCCCCTGCTGTGAGGGAGAGTAGCTTGGCCTGTGTGCTGGGCCAGGGAGAGGGGGGAGGGATGGGGTCAAGGTGAGCTCTAATACACTATTGATCCGCCCCAATTGAAAACCTGATGGAAATTTTAGTCCCCCCCCCCACTCCCCTCCTTTCCTCCTCATCCTTCCCAGCACCCCCCCCCCCCCCCCACCACCACCACCACCTCTGTTTTTCTCCCCTCTCCTTTCTTCCTTCTACTCCCCCTCTCCCTTCCTATCTCCCACTCGTCTCTTCCCTTATGTCTTTTTTCCTTTCCTGTGTGTATCCTCCCTGGTGTCTAGAGCCTTCCTCTTTTTCAGTGTCTATCCCCGTTCCCTCCAATCTGTTTTCTTTCCCAGCTGAATGTCTCTTTCAACCACTGACCACTTTCTCTCCCTTGCTATCTATCTCTGTGCTGGGCAACACTCTGCCTCCATGTCTTTTTAAACCATGCCTCTAATCATTTCCTCTCTTCTTTTCTTCATTTTTAGGTCTCACCATTTCCCCCTTTTCAAGTCTTTTGCCTCTCTTCCCTTAAATCCCTTGCTACCCCACCCCTCCCCGCTGATTCCATCTCTTACACTCTTTTTTCCTCTCATCCCCCTCTCTGAGTGTGCATCAGATGGTCCATTTCTCTCTAACCCAGTGCATATTGATCCCTATGGCAGTAGCACGCAGGGTGAGGGCTGTGAGGACCACTGCTACAGTGTATTAAATGCCACAAACGCTTTGGACGTGGGGCCTGAGACACGCCTCCCCGGCAGGGCCCTGTCAATAGCTGCTGTCTCCTGTCAACAGCAGCCAAATGGCCTCTCAATCTGTGACTTGCGATGGTCTACAGATTGGTCCACAGAAACTGCAATAGATGTGCCACAGAAATATAGAGAGAATCTTAATAGGAGAAAAGCCAGGACAAAACAGAAAATGAAATAAAGAGATGTGTATAAGTGCATTTTCCCAGTAATGGCCGAGTTCTTTTGAAAAACGTGCATTTGTGGCTGATGTAAGTCAATGAAATCATGTAAAACCATTTCCATTCAGATACCTAAAATGTTACAAACAAAATCTATAACCTCACTTTCAATTTGCTACATTCTTTGCCTTAAAAGACTTCATAATAACATGCTGCTGTCCTGCAGTTATGTGGAACAGCAATTATGTACGTAGTTGAGTGTGCTATATACTATTGAAGCACATCAAACAAAAGAGGCACAAACACTGGAAAAGCCTGAACAATAGAGATGGCAGCAACAGAAGTAAACCTTTTACAGCTACCTATTACTTTCCCACTTAACAAGACAGACCACAACCTCTCCCTCTGTCTGACTCTATGCAGAGTTGGCTGCTATCACCGCACTGTTTGAGTGGGAGATAAACGGAGTGAGGGTGTGTATGTGCGCCTTTGATTTATGTACTGTTGTGTACGTGTCAGACGGCCAAGCTATCAGGACCACCATCTCCCAATAGACATAGAAACACTACAGCAAGTGGAGGGACCCCTCTGCTGACCCCGAGACCCCTGATACATATCTGGAACAACAGAGCACACCGAGTGGGGATTGGAGGGGTTTGTTGCAGTAGGAGGAAGAGGAAGAGGAGGAGGAGGGAAACTCTTCATTGCTCCCGTGCTTTTCATTTTCATTCAGAGGAGAGTCATCCACTTTGTCTTTCACTCTCCTTCTCTCTAACACTGTCTCTTTCTCCTCTTTGCCCTTCGCTGTCTAATGTTGACTGGAGGGAAGCAGCCGCTGCACTTTCACCTGAAATTCAACTTCACGTCTCCTGTCCACTCTCACAAAACAAATCTCACAGATAACTGAGCTATAACACGCAGACTTTAGATGTTAGTTTCTGTTAACAGAGTGTGGAGGTACCCTTCTATGATCCCAATGTCACGGAAAATCCATGGTTTGATCAAAAGGGAATGTGTGTTAGTCAACGAATGCGAGAATACACGAAAAGCCACGACCAAACTTCTGGAGTGCCTTTTGAAAAATTTATTTCACCTCGCTCCCTAACCTGTGACTTTTAGCAAGTTTTAGATTTGTCCAATTTTACATGACAGTCAAATAAACAGATTAGAGTATTCTGCCAGTGTTCCTGTTAGTTTTTCAGTACATTGCTTGTAATTTGTCCACTAACTGACATCCAGAGTTCAGGCACCTGTTCTATTTTCCCACTTTTCTCTTTCAATCACTCCTTCCTTGTCTCCCTCCCTGTCTCCTCTTTTCTTCCCCCCTTCTCTTCACCCTCTCCATCTATTTCTTTCTCTCTAGGAAGGAATCAGTCTCACCTTAATTGCTCTTAAATCGGATTAATGACTGACCGGGGACAACTTGACTTAATCTCTCTTCTAGTAAATCTCTTCCTCTCCCCTCTTCTCGTACATCACTCTTATACATTTTATCCTTTCTTGCCCCCCCCCCCCCCCCTTTGCTCTCTTTATCTCTTGTCCTCTCCTTTTTTTCGCCTTCAGCGCTTTCTCCTCACTCGCTCCTTCTCTTCTCTCGCTCTCCTCAGCATCGCTCACCTCTTTCACTTTGTCACGTCCTCCTCTTCCCCTTTTCCTGTCCTTCCTTCTTCTTCTCTCTCCATCGTGCTCCCCGAGAGTCAATCATTCTTTCATCTTTTTTGGACGAACTCTGTCATACATGAGCTCTACTCATCGTCCGGGTCCCTTTATCATTCCTCTCTCCTTCTTTTCGCATTTTTTAGACAAGTTTCTATCAGCCTTTAACTTCATCATCCCGAGATTTGCCAAAACCTCTTTGACTTGACTGTCACTCTCTCGCTCGATCCTATACTTTGTGTGTGCATGTGTGTGTCTTAGTCTCACTACAAGGTTGGCTGGTCGTGCAGCGTTGTGTATGTGTTAGTCCACATCGATGTGGTTCTGTCATTGCCTCCTAAGTGCTTTGGCAATACTACGGATCTGCTGTCATGCCAGTTCAACTAATCTCAATTGAATTACATTGAACTTGTATTGAGATGGAGATAAAGGACATGAGGGTCTGTCTGTGTGATTGCTCAAAGAGCTCCAGTTCTCTTGCACCCATGTGAAAAAAAGATAAAACACACACGGCAAGGAAATTCCATTCATGCCCTCAGATTCAAGCCATCACTTTTGGTGACAGTAATGCTATTTGGATTCTTTAACTAAATGTGATGTATGCCAATATAAAAACAGGAAATAACAAGGTCCTAGCAGTTCAGTATAGAAAACAAGTGACGACATGTCCTACTGAGGTGATGTTTGTTAAGGGTATAAGGACAGAGAAATTGTTCCCTCTTCCAAAACCCCTGCAGTTTAAAAAAAACTGAAGGAAAAAAGAGGCCAGCCTTGTGGACAAAAGCTCATTTTCCTCTTGGTTGCACACTGCTGCAGGCAGGCTAACATGCCACAGGAGAATTCAACCACTCATACACCTTTGTTTTCCTCAGGTTTTTCTCAACTTTACACACAGAAGCAGAGCCATAACCGAGAGTGAACCAGGATTTCTTTGTCAGACCAGAAGGCATGTGTTCGGCCTGTCCAGCCTGAGGCAATGTTCTGTGATCTGAGAGCCACAAAGTTGCACATGTCCTTTGATTGCGACAGACAAAAGTATAATCTGTCATTTCCAAAAGCAGGCACATTTTTCACCTTCCAGTTGTTGCACTGAGTCACTTCCGAATCTCTTTCTTTCTTCAATTTCTATCTCTACTTGTCAACTCTTCCAAAGTCCACTGCCCTCCACTACCAACCCTGGCGTTCAACCTCTCTGCATGCCCATCTGCTTCAGAGCGCTCCCGTCCTTGTCCTTTCTCTTTCTCGCTCTCTCTCTTTCACTGAGCACTCAGGATTAAGCATTTATCTCGGTGGTCCTCCTTTCGGCCCTAAACACCCGTGAGGATGATAAGAGTCACTGGGATTTGTCAAATTGTGCGCCATTGATTAACTGACCTTTCACGCCTGCAAGTCTCTCAGCCACTCCACTAACTGTCGACAGGCTAGATAGAGAGATAGATGGATACATCTGGCTGTTATTATTGTGTACAAGTTTGTAGTTACCAGGTGTGGCAGGGAAAGACGACAGGAGGGGGTTGGGGGGCGGAGAAAGAGGGAGTGTTTGCAGATGATGGAAAAGATATGGAGAAGTCCTTCAGTTCCCCTATAAGGCTACGAGAGTAAGAGGTAGAATTTTCTCTTCCAGCAGACACTAATGAATATTGAATCATAAATACTAAAATACAAATTTTAAGAGTGTAATATCAAACGGGAAGAATTAGACGGGTGCAGAAGAAACGAAGGAAGCATTCATTACCTTGATGGAGAGCAATCTTGCACATGGCCAAGGGTTACTGGATAGTAGACTGGACACCTTTGATTATTTGTAGATAGTTCTGTGCCACTTTGTCACTGACACATTTTCAAAATCCAAAAAGAGGTGTTTGGATTTATTTATTTATTTTTTAATTGCAGTGTTTTTTAAAATAGAAAAACAGGACAATCTTGAAATTTTGAAAAGCATTTCCACACATTAAAAAAATTATTTTCTTTTCATAATTTTTAGAAGTTGTTCTTCTGTGAATCTTTAAGAAATAGGTGAGTCTGAAAGATTTCATAGAGTGCAGAAAGCTGTCTTATAAAGTTTAAATTACCACTTTGAATGGTTACGTTGGTTTAACGTTGCATCTCTACACGGACTCTCTTTGTAAAATACAGTTCCGTTTTCTTTTCTTTTTTTTTAAATCAGCAACAAATGACTCCACCCACTGGAAAGCATCTTGACTTAAGTGACCTCAGATTACCTTAAAAACATTTTAAACTATTTTAATTATTATAGAAAAAGGTTCGACTGTAATTAGAAAATGCAACCGCAGAAGAGAAGCAATGGAAGAAAATAAACACTAAAGACACACGGTTAAAAAAAAAAAATTAGAAAGAAATAAAAAAGGAGGGGGGGGGGGGGGGGGTTGAATTCACCCACCTGGACCTCCGCGTCGCTCCGCCTCAGAGATGCACCTGAGGCCGAAGCCCGATCACGGTCTCACGGACTGGACTTGAAGTTTCTTCGCTGCTTCGCTTGATCCGACCGGAAAGGAGGAAACAAGGAGGAAAGTGTCGCTGTCGCACGAAGGCGTCACTGAAAAAAAAATTATATATATATTAGTACGACTGGAAGATCCTCCGTTAAAAGGACAAGTACGTACGCGGGGTTGCCCTCAATTCAAATAATTAATGAAAATAAATGAAGTAACAGGAAACAGGGGAGGTGGCGCTTTGGCCCAGCTGACTGGAGTCGATCCTTTGGCTTGTGTTCTGATGTTTTCCCGCAGGACCACTGCTGCTTCATAGACCACAGATCAATCACCTTATTTACTCCTTACTGTCATACAGTAACCGTGACAGCAAGAGAGAGGAAGAGCCAGTTAGAGCTTATAATACTCACATAATGACTTCGTGCGTATTTGCCACCCATTTGTGGATGACCTTATCGCACTAGACAGCATTTCCTCGAGTTTTTCTCTCTGCAGTATTCCTATAAAATCCTTATAAATGAGGTATATTCTTTCCTATATTTATATTAAAGCTTCCTGAAATGTATATGAGGCTATAACGCATTTTACGCACAGGATGTACCCGGGATTATCGGCACATACAGGGCCTGAATGCAGTTCGGCGAGAGGCTTTGCTGTCTTGTTATCGATATATGAGATGCTTGCTGGAAAGAATATTGACCGCACTAACTAGCCGCACTTTGATCATACGAAATTGCTTTCCAGATGACAACACATTAAGGATGAGAGCATTTTTTAAAAATCAAACCCGCTTCTCGCACCTGTCAGAAGTTTCTCCTCTAGACGAGATGGAGATGAGGAGAGGTGCGAGACCCCATAGGTGGATTGTCTTGATAAATAAAATGAAGTCAATAGTCTATTTCAGAAACGAGTAAAGGAAAAAGGCGAAAAACAAAGGAGAAAATGAGGAAGCGAGGGCGCATCCAATATCCAAATTCCTTATCAAATAATTATGATCATAAGCCTGAAAAGTAAGTTTGATTTGATGTAACTGACATTAAAAAGCTGGGACGGCTTAAAAAAAACTAACGTAATAATAATAAAATATAATAATAACAAAGCGAGAAACGAATAAAAACACGGACATAAAAGGAAGAAACGATATTTATATTTACCTTTTAGAAGTGACGGCAGGTAAAATACAAATGAATTGCAGAAAAAAGAGCAAGAGTAAATGTATTTTTTTCTGTAGACATAAAAGAAAAACTAAAATATGAATCCGAGCAAATTAAATTAATAAACAATTGTCCTAACAACGAAGTAAGATAATCGGAAAGAGAAATTTGAAGTTTTAGGCATTTAGGCAAGGCATGTTATTTGATGTAATAATAATAATAATAATAATAATAATAATAATAATAATAATAATAATAATAATAATAATAATAATAATCGAAAATGTCCATTATTTTAAAACGAAAATACACTAGTTATTATTATTATTATTATTATTATTATTATTATTATTATTATTATTATTATTATTATTAGGCAGGAAGGAACGGAGACATTTTCTTAATTACTGTGTGAACCGTGTGTTTAAATAAACATTTGCGTTAAAGTGCTGGTATTATAATAAATTGGACACGTTAACAAGTTCAAGCCGTGCAGAGGTGAACGATTAAGGAGGGGAGGGTGAGTGACGTGGAGAGAAATTTCCCCGAATGGCATTTAATGTCGGAAACATTTCCAACATTATTATGTTATTGTATTGACAGCAGTGAGACGGATGAGGCGACTGGCAAGGAGCGGCGCAAAAAGCAGGAATATTATCCAATTACCGAGGTTCAACACGTTGGTCTGAAAGTTCACACACAGGAAACACAGAGAGGGGAAAACTGACGGAGGCCACGAGGGTGACGAAAAATAAATACAAAAACAAAATTAATTATAAGAACAAGACATTATTATTATTATTATTATTATTATTATTAACATTATTACGCACAATCTGGGCATATTTAAGTAATTTCTGGTTATTATAAAATAGAAAACTCTAAAGTTTCCTCAAATGTCAAAAATGTTTTTCACAGACACAAACAAGCACTTTCACACGCATTAAAACGTCTTTTTAGACAGATGTGAAAAGTTAGATGTGAGTTGTAACTGACTCGAAAAAAGAGAGAGAGGGAGGAAAAAACAGCACTGGTTGGGGTTACGGTGGATCCATTGATCGATCTCTTAATCTGCAATAGTTACATGCATGTATTGATTTACAAACACTGTTTATCTAGAATTATACTGGCACAAATAATTGATGGAGTACACCCACGGCGCGCATAAATATGCATCAAAGTTGCAAAGGGGCAAACACCTAAAAAGAAAACACCATATGAGGGAGAGACCAGCGAAATCAAATAAAGATTATTCCAAATATATATTTTTTTAAGCTAGACTCCGAAATGTATCGATGCGCCCACTTCTGAAACAAACTCCCATGTGAGTCTGAAAACACATATACAGGCAGATACACGCGCGTGCGCGCGCGCGCACACATATCGCCGGCTTCATTCCTGCTGGAGTAAACTTCAATATTTTTCTGTGGTGAGCACACTGAAGGATGGTCACAGAGAGCAAACCACTTCTTTGCTGCTTGGTTGTTGATTTATTTATTTATTTTCTCTTGTGGTGTGTGTGTGTGTGTGTGTGTGTGTGTGTGTGTGTGTGTGTGTGTGTGTGTGTGTGTGTGTGTGTGTGTGTGTGTGTGTGTGTGTGTGTGTGTGTGTGTTGGGCCAAAACTTGGAATAAACTCGAACAACCTAAACGTTGGTAGCTTGTACTGAGAAATTGGAAAACTGTCGATAACCGTGAAAGCTGACTCTAACTTAAAGACGAGAAATGAAAGAAAACAAAAAGTCAAATAATGAAATAAACTAAAACCAAATCAAAATATGACCACGTGCAACACGTGCACGTCCCAAAGTTGAGGACATGGCACAAGCATGCAGGCAACAAGACGCACTCGCACAATGAAACCCCCCCCACAAAAAACAAGATCCAAACGTCACACAGGCACACTTTATTATACAATATTTATAAATTGCATGAGGCCACTCGCACACACACAAACAAATGGAGCAGAGCGAGAGAGAGACAGAGAGAGAGAGAGATACACCGGCTGAGGACTTGTGCAGCTCGCCGCGTGTGAGTGGCTGTTTAATTGACTGATTGATAAGGCGGTGTGGAGGTGAGATCTGGACGCCTTAACAAATAGAGACATTTAAAGGCTAATCCGGGCCAACGCAGACAGCTGAACGCATCCAAGTGCGCCCGAACAGGCGAGGCTTCACACATGCACTGAAGAAGTGGACTATTTAACCACCTTTCTGGTGTGTTTGTGTGAGTGTCTACTTGCAAAGGATGCAAAGAGCACTTAAACGTTTGCAATATTTCAAAAAAGACAAATATTTAAAAACAAAAAACAACAACAACACAAAATCCCAGTAATGGTGGCTAAAAGAGCCTGTGTGAATTACGTGCAGTCCAACTTTTTTGTTACAAGATTACACTGCGGAGAGAATGCCATACAGGAAAACATAAACATCTTATTTATAGCAAAAATGACAGCCGTGAAGAATAATATCGCCCAGCGCAGACGTATCGTGAAATGCTTTTTTAAAAACACTTACTAACTCACTAGAACCCCAACTTTTTTCCTCGAGGGGAAAACCCCCCAAAACAAACAATAAAAATATCAAATTCAATGTCTATAAATATTACACGCAATAAATAAAATGCACAAAGAGGAAAACATACCTCCAGTATGATTTTTTTTTAGTAAATTGTTTTCTCACCGGCGACCAGTCTATCCACACGCATTCACTCTGACGGCGCACCGAGCCAGAGACCGGAGAGGCAGCACTACTACCAGCCTGAACCCGGGAAGGAGAGCAGAGGGAGGGGGGAGGAGGGAGGAGAGAAGGTGTGTATCTTTCTCTCTCTCTTCTCTCTCTCTTCTCTTTCTCCCTGTGTGTGTGTGTGTGTGTGTGTGTGTGTGTGTGTGTGTGTGTGTGTGTGTGTGTGTGTGTGTGTGTGTGTGTGTGTGTGTGTGTAAGCAGTTAATTAGTAAATCCCTATTCGCTGTGCCTCGGGTCGGTTTGTTTTCCCCGGTCGACAAGCCGAGAGGAAAGAGAATTTGAAGTAGGATTCGACCCGTTTCCGCTCCCGTGTCTCATATATGAGGTCTCTGTGTGTGAGAGAGTGTGTGTGTATGTGTGTGTGTAGTGTAATTGTGTGTGTTTGTGACTGGGTGTGTTTTTCTTTCTCCCTCTCTCTTATTCAGGGCTCTCTTTGCTGCCACAAGAGGAGCCCCTCCATCGCGTCTCCCCCCGCCGGCTTTGAAGAGTCACAGTACTCACCACCCTGTTGACCTGACCCTAAAAGTTACTCACATTGAATTGGGCACCAATTCCCCAAACAAGCAATGAAAGTGGCCACTTCAATGCGTTTCCAGTGCCAATGCGACTGGGGACTGATGTGCCTGACAGTGTTTTCTATGACACAAAAACCTTCCACCTACAGCTGAAGTCGGATTGAAGTCTGAGACTAGAGGAATCACTGTGATTTCCTATGTGCTAAATAAAATGCTACCTAGCCAAAGCAATATTTTCTTTGTTTTCAATGAATATAAAGGAAACCTTAAACGACACTCACTAAAGGTCGAGCCCCACCTGTCAGTCTGGCTTAAGCAAACTGTTATTTGTTTGCTGTCCCTGTAGCAAAATCCACACTACAGTGAAACAAATCGTCTTCCTTCAACTCGTGACTTCCATCAAGTGTCTGCATAAATGAAAATCACACACCCGCACAAGCACGCAGCGCAGCGGAAAGAATGCCCCAGCTCTTGTGCGACTGAATCAACTCTGCCCTTAACAAACTTTAATTATTTAATTGATCCTCAATAAGCAAGTTAATAATCAATTAGGTAAACCAATGAAACTCACTTGAGTGCAGAGAGCCAAAGCCTATGACAAGGGTATCAAGGGAAGGGGTTGGAGATGGAAGCATGGGAAAGAAGCTGAAAGCCACACGTTGGACTCTACAAAAACACGGTGAGGACGTTTCAGTGTTTTCAGAAGCTTTCAAAGGCTTGTTGATTGATTAAAAAATCAGCCGTGAAGCAAAATATTATTAGTTTTTGTCCTAATCAGCAATTAGAAAAATGCAAATTGGCTCTAATTCCCGCGAAAACACACAAACAGAAAGATCTTTCCAAAAATATTTGGAAGGGCCAAAACTACTGAATGAGCATCAGTTGCACAACACGGCTATGGCCACAGCCACGCACACACACGGAGTCCATACAATAAATTCAGACAACGACACACGGACCTCTTTATCGCCCTCTGGTGTCCACTTTTGATCTCAGCCTTCCATCACAGCTTGTTAAGGCTTCCAGCAGACACCAGTGCTTCTCAACTTTTTTGCCCGGATTTTCGGCTCACATTGGACATAACGCCATGCTGCAACACCAGTTTATGAGTGTATTTGCTTGTGCGCATAGCTTTTGTCTTTAATGTACATCAGCTTTGTATGGGTGGCCATGTCAGGAGCAAGGACACTCACACACTCTGCAGATAAAAGCTTCGCCAGTACTCTGAGTCCCCTGAGGGTCACAGCAATATTGATGTGACCACTGGTGTGTGTGTGTGCGTAAATATTGCTGGTGCATGTACATGTATACGGTGCCTGCTGCATTTCTCCATGTCACCTCTAAAATCCAAAAGGGCAAAAGCACATAGAGAAACACTGAAACATGCTAGTAACCTCCAGCCACTGATCTCAGACCAGCCCATTCATCCATGTTTTTTTTCCTCCCAATGATATCTGCTCAGCAGCTGGAGCGTCTGAGCCTCTGACACCTGGGAGGTATATGTGACAGAGTGGGGAGGCGCTGGAAGAGGATGAATAACTGACCTATCACATCCCCATTGACTGAGTTAATTAATATAAGTAGAGCTGGGGATTCTTAGCTCACTTTTCACTGTATGGATTTGCTGTCTCCTCACATTTGGCATGTTCTATGTCTATTCAATGCAAACTCAATGTGTTCCATCCTGCAGCACAATCATGACAGCTAATTTTGGTATGCGAGGCATTTTGATAGGGCAGATTTTAATTGTGGTGGCACAACACAAGGCCTCCCTGTGACTGACTGATATAAAATCTCATGTGAATGGATGTCAAATTGCTGCAGAGTGAACCGTTAAAAGGCTCGAGCTCTATGCCTTTTGAGACTACCGTAGTTATTGGATTCCGTGCATTCTTTGCTTTTGATGAAGCTAAAATATTATGTTTTTGGGACATTGAGTTAGGAGAGGCGTTGTCAGCAGAGAAATTAGAAGCGGGAGGAGCCGAGATAGAGAGAAGGGACAAGGAGGAAAGGACAGGAAATCCTCATAGACTCTTATGCATGCAAACACTCTCTTCCTCTTTGAGGTTGAAAGACAAGAGAGAGAAGTGTGCGTGTCCGTGTGTGCGTGTGTGTGTATAGGAGGGGGTGACACAAGCAGGACAGACAGGAAGACAGGCAGTAGAAGGTGGGAAATGGAGAGAAAAGGAGGGGAAAGAGAGCAAGAAAGAGCTCCACTGCCTAGTCTTAATCTGAGCTGTTCTGATCAATAGCCCATTTCCCATTGTTGCCAGAGCTGTTCGATCGCTACACCACGGAATTAACACACCCACTTTAATCTAGGGGGAGAGGAGTGAGGGGAGGGAGAGGAGGGGGAAGGGAAAGAAGGGGGTTAAGGGGGTGAGTGAGGAGCAGCTGTGGAGGCATTCTCAAATGAAATCAAATCTAATTGTTATCACTGTAGCTGCTGCACTTATTACTACCACTGTTACAATTATCCTCCGACCATATAGCTCTTCTTTCCTCCGTCTCATACCTTGCCTCCTGTGGTGTAAACTGGACGTAAATAATCCAAATTAGTGTTTATTTGTTTCATTTTGCCAGCTGTAGATTGGATTGCTTTGGGAGGATGGAGGGGAAGCGTGCAGGGAGGGTTGTTGATGGCATTGAAGGCTCGGCCCATTCCTCAGTGACAGAGAATGGGATCTGTGGTCAGTTATATTGTCCTAGACACACTGCAACATCTGGGTGTCTCAATTCCTCTCAGCTGCTGTGAGGTTGTACCAGCAGGGCTTCAATAGGTACTGTTTTGTTACAAGAATGTGTTCACGATCTTCTTATTGGTGGTTGTGTTCTGGATCTTATATTGCACCATTATTTTTTTTTAATTCTGTCAGGCATCTCAGATCCTCGGCTTTAATGGTGGGGGCGCACCTAAACACAACAGAAAATACTCTGGATAAAGTGTTGTGGAAGAAAACGAGGCACTTTTATAACCTTTCTCTTTAACAAGAAACTGAAACTCTTGAGATTAAGAACATTTTTTACTAGACCTACAATGTTTTTCAGTAGTGGGAGCTCCTGGAGAAAACCCACTTAAGCGTGATGAGGACATACAGGGTCCATACAGGAGGTTCTACCCAGGTTTGAACCCAGGAACCCATCCTGCCAGGCAACCATGCTAACCACTCATCCACTTTGAAGACTACTTACCCATTATGCAATATTATTCGCATAAATTATTTTTAGTTTGTGCTTTAGTTTTTGGTTTTAGGAACTGTTTCACAGTACTCTATTTTCTGTCTTACGTCTGTTGACTAGTCATGTGTATATCTTCAGTTTTTGTGGCCTCATATTGAACTACATGGGTCTCAAATCCCAACCCCCCAAAAATGGACTTGAATGGAATTACAGCTGTGTGCTGACAGTGATGAGAAATAGGAGAAATAACATTTTAGATCAGTATCTCTTCCCAACAATACGTTTCTCAGCCCACACACAACATGTGAAGAATTTCATTATTTTCTATGCTTTTCTTAATAAAACTGGTGAATTTTCCAGAGTGACACAACCCTTTCTCTAGAAAAATGTATCCCTTTGTGGTTGGTTGATTACTTTTTTACAGAATAAATGTTTTTCAACAATTAGTACATTTACCATCCAATAATACCATGGGAAGAAGCCCCTTCGCACTGGTTATTCCCTGAATTTTCCTCAAACACCATAGTAAAATCCATGTCTTCCAAACTCGAATAACTTGGCAGTCCCTTAACTTTAAATTTAGTTAAACCTTTTGAACATTTTTAGTTTGTATATATCAAAATACTGACAATAGCTTTTGTTCAGCATGGCGTTAGGTAAAGAAAGCAGATGTTTTCTAGACAAATGTTTTAAAAGAGTATATTTGCCCTTTTTTTTTTTAATCGCTAGACTAGTTGCAGATTCCAAATGTTTCAGTTTTAACATCTGAGTGAGCTGATCATGTCAAATTCTTGACTGTGCAGCATTATATTTTGTTGTAGTTGGGAAAAAAAACATGTTTTTGTGAACCCTCACCTATAGGGTGCAAAACTCTGCAGCCCTGTGTCCAAATACGTGACTAAAATCCTTTGCAGCTGTTTCTTCAAAGATGCACCTGCGACTGATATAGATCGCCGGTCTCCCAAAAGTCAGATACTGTGAGGGTAGCTTAAAAAAAAACCAAATACACAAAAATAGCAATAATTTGAACAATGTACCTAACTGCTAAATAGGGCATAGGGACATGACAGGAAACATTTTAACAGAGAATGTGACTGTTTTCTAACATATCACAACAGCATGGAGCCATGCTGTTGTGATATGAGGTTAGTCTGCTTTGGCGTTGTCTTGTTGAAATAAGCTAGGTCTACGATATATTAGATGTTTGTGTGGCAGCATAAGTTCTCCTAATGCAGCCTTCATAGATACGCAAATAACCAAGCAGAAAAAGGATTGCACTTATACCTTTTAACTTTAGCTTGAGTCTATAAAGAGCTTTATAATGTGTTTCACCCACTGAGACACAGGCTCACACAGCAGTGGTGGCAAAGTTACCGTATCAAGCCTAGAGGAACACAAGGAGTTGATACACATTTAAAAAGTGTGTTGTTAATAAGCTGGATGATCCGTCTCCTCTTCAACCCAGAGGTGCGCTTTCCACTTCACCTCTATTTGGTGTACCAAGAGCATTTAATGGAATTTCAGGACCTTATGTAAATACGTTTTTGTCACTGTATGGAAGATTAAACTTGCACTCATGGATAGAGTGTTTCAGAGCTCATGTATTGATCTTATATTACTGAATTGTCTTTTCTGGCCGGTGCCACATGAGGAGCTGTGGTGGTTAGCACTGTTGCTTTGCAGCAAGAAGGCCCTGGGTTTGAAACCAGGCAGAGACCTTTCTGTGTGGAGTTTACATGTTCCTCCAGGATCTGCAGGAGTTTTTCCCTGGTGTTTTCTCACAGTCCAAAGCTATGCATGGATCAGGTTTACTGGCGATTCTAAAATTCCAAAATGAATGTGAGCATTACGGGCGGCCCATCTGTCTGTATTAGCACTGCGAAAAACTGGCAGCCTGTTCAGGGTGTATTAGCTCCACATTGTACCTGAACTGGATACGCTGAAGATACATTCACTTGATCTTTTACTGTAAAACTTTAATTGTTGCCACTTGATATGTTGTTTTGGTACTGTTTTCAAATACACATGGATGAAGGTTTTTAATTATTATAAAAACACTGAATTCTGTGATTTACATTTTACATTTGTAACAGGGTTACACATCATGTATATCTTTGAGAGTTATTTATGGCAAACTGTTGGAATTCATTTGGCCACACTTGTTCCGGTGACCATGATTATTCCTGTGCAGTCATGAAACATGATCCACAGTATATTTTTTTTAAGTGAGACACATAAGACGCAAGTTAAGCTGTCCAGGTGAGTATATTTTTGAACTGATGTTATAAAAGAAACCAAAGATGAAGCCAAAGTTTCCCTTTTCAAAACAAAGCTTTCACAGAGTCCTTCTTCCATTAGTAAAATGAACAGCCTTACTTGTGCTTTCTCAGTACCAGTGCTTTAATTTAGCTGTTAAAAACTGGAGTCTACAGCTTTGGGTATTGCCAACAGAGACTTTGCTTACTGACTTCCACTGAGACAGCTTGAGGGGAAAACACAGCAGAGAATCTCTTCCCTTCCACCCGAGGCTACCACCCAACTTTTCCTTCAATCTATTCTACTTACTCTAGTCCTTTTGAAGTCATTTCATAACAGGGCAATTTTCTTGTTAGCGTTTGGCTTTAATTGTGGGTAATTAAGCGTGCTCCAGCAGTATAGAGAGCGTTGTTCGCAGGACTGGGGGGAAATTAACCGTAGTTCAGCTGTGAAATATGGGGTTAAGTGGGAGACGGGGTATGGAGAAGAGAAGCCGAGTAGTGGGGTCAGTGACTCCAAAACAGGGTTCAAATTGTCTAAAAGAAATGCTGCTTTAGGAGCAGAAGAAGATGGCGATGATAGAAAATGAAGCAGGAACACAAATGGATAGTTTTAGTAACATTCAGCAGGGCTGAAGAAGGTAAAGCAGGAAGTGTAAGAGAATAATAATGATGTGAGAGAGGAATTAGTATACACAAGCTGCAAGTTTAAGTTTACGTCTGAACACATGAAAGGAAATAAAAGTGTGTGTTAAGACAGAAACTACATTTCAGCAGCACTTGCATGTCAGAATACATATAAATAGTATAAAGGAGTAAAAGTTGACTTGGGGCATTCAGGGATTTTAAAGTGTTTATATTTAACAAATACCGAAAGTATTCCCGAAAAAGCTTATCAATAGATGAAATTGATGCAAAATTATGGATACTTATACTTTTGTCTGTATATATTTTAGCTGGTGAAGCTTTCAGCATCAAAACTAGACTGAGTATAAGTGATCAACAGTGTTCAGGACAGCCCCCCCCCCCAAACAGTAAAATGCATTTCAACAATTGTCAACAAAACAAAGTGTGCACACAGTCAAAACTCTGGATGGCTCTAGCTGTCACCAAGTGGATTATAGACTTCACACAGAGTGACCTTTGATTAAATGCACCACCTTACCCTTTGCATCCGTTAATGCTTTATTTTAACCCCATAACAGCTATAAACATTGATGCAGCCATAAAGCAGATGAGGAATGATTGGAGCCATTGACTGTACTGTCAAATGCTCAGTGGATAGGGACTAACTCTGCTGGGCCCTTTATGAGTGCTTCATCCCCCGGTGGAACTGGCTCCTCTGACTATAATGAACCTGTTAAAGCCTCTATAAATATTGGCTCCCATGCTTAGTGATCGTTTGAATTACCTCGGAAATAGAGCACCGTTTGCAAACAAGTGGCTGGGCGTTGGAGGTGCTGAAGCTAATACTTAATCAATGGAGGGGAACTCTCTTGGAGTGGGCCCTCGCAGAGCCTTGATTCATACTGTGGGTGCGGATATAATGTTGTTTAGAATAAGCACAAAACTACCATATTGATTAACACATTATCAGTGTCAATAGGAAAGGGTTTTTCAGGAAGAAGTAAAAACTGCAGGGGTACTGGGATAGCTGTTGAAAAAAAAAACATGAAAAGACTGCAGTGGGAACTACACACCTTCCTGCCTGCCCCTGAGAGAAATTCAGACTTAACTCTACGGCAGGGTCACTCTCCCATTGTTGGGTGCCGGTGTTACAGATTAGTTGTGAGTCCAGGTTCTACAAGCCTAGGAAATCAAAACATTTCCCAGTTCACAAAAGGAAGGTTTCTCGTGTGATTAAGTGAGATAAGATGGTTTCCGAAGCCTTAAGCGAGGCACCCTGTTACATTTCAAATACTTCAAGGAGTAAAACACTAAGTTATGTGAAAACTTTCATATGAGCAATCTGAAAATATGTTCAAATGAGTTTTTATCTTTCAAAACAAAGTAAACACAAACAATACAGAAATACAACAAGAAAAAGCTTTTTTTTTCTACTTTTAGTCACGCAAAAGTTTTCTCTAATATCTTAACAGGTTTCTTTCTGATTAGACATGTGACAGATGTCACTGATAGGCAGCATCTTGGCAACAGCAATGATGCACATTTATGAAAAGTAATAATTAATATGACTCTAAAATGGAATTTGTGCATGTATTCAAGATTAATTGGGGGGGGGGGGGGGGGGGTTAAAGCTCATGCTTTGTCTTTGGGTTCTGCTCAACGATTTATAGGGAAAACCAATTTTGTCACATCTTAGCAGCAAAAACATATATATACACATAACATATATCAATTTGGCTGAGATTAAACACTCTCAGCCATTTTCAGGCTGTTTGCACTGATTTTTTTTATTACACTACTTCAGAATATTACCTAAACACTGTAAATTATATATCATCTAACAACAGCAGCAGCAGTCTGGCTCTCTCACGTGTGACTGCACGGCTAACACAGACATGGACGACATTTCTTATTTTCCAAAATAATTCCTGGGTGCTTTATGTCTGTTGGCACAGACATAAATATATGTAAACTCTTCTACATTCTTAGATTAGTATCTGAGAGGATCTGTATGATTAATAATACTGATTGATTAATAATTATGCATTATAGAATACATTATTATTAATCCATAATTACATAGATAAATAAATTGCATGCAGTTGCATAGGCTACTGAGACGTGCACACATGTCGATGTAAATGCATCATTTCGAGTGTATATTTGAAAAGCACCCGAGCCATCAGTGTGATGCTTTTGACCTTGTGTGACGTGAAGTTGAAATCAATGCAAAGGTCAAGCTGACAGTATCCAGACTGCCCTTCAGGCCACTGTGGACCCACAAGCAGGGCAAAGTGTGAGAAACAGTTTTTACACTAAAATTTTCGCAGCGCTTTTCAGTACATTTTTCATTATTCCACATAAAAAAGCCATCACCTTAAATTTATTTAAGGACTGGTCATAAAAATTATCATAATAAAACTGCACATGTTCAGGTTTGGGAATGTGAAAAATTGTTAGATGAAAAAAGGTTATACACGTATAGAGGAAAGGTCCATGTGACCTTGACCTTTTGGCCAACCTTCACTGATTTGTAACTAAAATTAACACAACAAAATGCATGAAAAAGTATTAAAAGTATAAAAATTCCAGCGCTGTATGAATACACAAAGTCAGTCTGATTTCCTGCATCAAAGCAGCAGCTGCAGAGTGACATCAGTGGGACCTCAAAGATTAGAGTCTCATTTCTCTGCTGTCTATGTTTGGGTTGTTCTTCATAATCACAAAAACACGAAAACGCACGACAAAAGCACGAGGATGATGCTGGGATCTTGAACTGTGTGAAATTCCCTTTCATCGCAGCACCCACACACATTACACTTGACATAATCCAAAAGGTAAATATTTTTAAAAGTAATAAGATAGGCGTTTGTGAAGCATAATACACAAAAGAAGGAGCTGCATTTGAATTTTCAGCTGGTAAAATTATTGTGGTTTAGCTTTACGGACATAAACTACTGTTAAATACCCCCGTGTAAACTCTTCTAGAGGTACAGGTTAGCATCTGAGAGGATCTATGTCTTTAGCCACTTTTACGATTAAAATGAATCCATAATTCCATGCATATGCACACTGGAATTAAATGCATGGAGTACTGAGATATGCTCGCAAATGGACACGCTCCATCCTGGCTGAACAAGTTTTTGAAGCGAATATCTTCATTTGCCAAGTTCATGTTTCAGTTCCCCGACAGCTGCTATACTTTCCACCGCACATTTGTTTACCTTCATCCCCTCTCCTTAGCGTCTGAGTCCCCGAAGCCGCTGTAGGATACAAACCCACGAATTCAACGCATAAACACGCTTTCACTTTAAAGCAGGAACCTTTTAGGAGTTGTTGCCGATCTATTTGAGGGGAAAGTACCGCGTACAGCGAGCTGTTCGACAAACTCCGGCGCACAAGCGTACACAGCCTACATCAATCAATTTCTGCAGTAGGTGCGCATGTTTCCCTCGCACTAAAGTGCATTATATTTCTCGTGGGATTCTTATTCCTGACGCTTTTCTCTATTATTAATGCCACTTGTCTGTAACAGAATGGGAAAGTAGGATGCTTACCTTCATCGAAGCACCTTCATTGACTTGTCCGGCAGCTCCTACTTAGGTTGATGGGAATCCTGTCGACGTGCGCAGAGGACTGGTGGTAATCGAGCAATTTAACAGATCGGACAGCGAATCCTTCCTCCTGCATTAAACCACATTGGTGAAGTGTTACACTGGCATGACGTATGAGCGGCAATATGAGTGAATACCGCCCGTAGGGCGTCAGAAAAAAAATCAAGATGAGCAAACAGCGCGCGGACTATAGCCGGAGAAAAGTTATCCTCGGAGCGGGAAAAAAAGTTGACGAGGAAAAAAAGGGACCCCAATCTGCTTGTGTCCCTATTCTGTTATGATATAGTTTATATTAGCAATGTTAGCAAAACATGAAAAGGAAAACAAGGAGAAACGGTCAGAGGTGCGAGGGGAGAGCGCGCGAAAAGGTAGAGATCCGGGCGCTGGGAGGGGATGTAAGGATGAGAGCGCAGAAATAGGGGGAAGGTTTAAAAAAAACGAAGGTGCAGAGCCTGAACCTCCACCTCACATCAGCCGGACTGCATTTAAGTTTCTATCAGCTGCAGACGGTGTTCTGCACGTGTTCATGTGGACGTGAGACAGAAAATTGACCCACACAGTGAAGAGACCGCACAAGGAAAATATATGTAGACGGGTGGTGGCCAGAAAGCGGATCGATCGGGTTATAATTTTGTCCAAAAGTCGAGGGAAAATAAAGTTCATGGAGGAATGAAATTTAAAAACAGATGGCGAATCCCGTCGCCCCTAAATAAGATTCGATCTTCGGGAATGGAGTGTAGATAATATTTGGTTGGACGTTTGATGAAAATGACGGATTTTTCATTTTGGACAGGTGGGGGTAGATAGAGTGGAGTGAGGTGGGGGGCAGAGTGGAGGTGATGGTGGGTGGATATGATGTGTCTAGGGACAGAAACTAAACTTGGGCGAGGAGGACGCAGTGTTTTTCCCCCCTTCAGAGTCATCCAAGGATCTCATCCCCTTTCTCCATTTGCCCCCAGTGTGCGCACAAGACCCCCACACCTCCTTTCACTTTCCTCCACCCCGCAAACAGGGGTGGTGGGTGAAGGGAGGAAAAGGAGAGAAAACAAGAATACCAAATAAATGAGAAATTTTCGTACAGGCCCCGCTTCCGTGCGTTCCATGCTAGCAATAACAATTAAATATCGACCGCTTTCCCGGCCGGAGAGAACCTGAGATACCCAGAGACTGCCAAGTACCGAGACCCCCTCCTCCCTTCCCCTTTCCCCCCCATCTTCCACATATGCACTCACTCACACAGTCCCTCACTCACTCTCCTCCTTTTCTCGTCATCCCCTCCCTATATACCTCTTTTCCTTCTAATCCAAGTCCATCAGGCCAATCTCTTCTAATTTGGTGTATCTCATTTCTCTTGATTCCATCCCACAACCCATTTCAGCTCCACTTTTATCATTGCTGATTTGGGGGTGGCCTCTCGGACACACTCTCATTTTCTCTCAGTGCAAAAGGACTTCCTCACACCATGCATGTTAGTTTATCAAAATCAATTATGGGATTGAGATTCGCGTGGTTCTCTCCCGCGTAGATGTTAGAGCAAAGGCTCTAGCCACTGCAACACATAGCAACTCTTTGACGTTGTCTCCTGGTGAACTCTTTGGTTTTTCTTTATGGGGTTTTTAATTTTATTTTTTTGGTGCGTAAAACTGTGTGAAGCTCCTTGCCACAGTTTCCAAAATGTAGAGGCAGGTCAAGAAATTAACAATACATTTGGGTTATTTTGGGCTATTAGATGATAAATAATGAAAGGATGAGTTCATGACAGATCCACTTGACCTTTGAGAGACCCTTTCTTGGGACAGTAGGGCCTTCTTTATGATGAATTAACACAAAAACAAAAGCTTAAAAGAGCCCAGCGAAAAAAAATCTAAAGGATAAAAGTGCACAGGCACTATTGACCAAGTGTGTTTTTGGGGCGTCTGTTTGGATCTTTCAGTGGAGTAGGTGACTGCACCTTTTTGGCATTTATTAGAAAACCTCTATGGATCCCTGTGCAATATGATGGCCTATAATCTAGCGTTTTATACCCAACATGGGACAATGGAGTTTGCGGGTTTGAGACTTTAGACCAAAAGACAAACAGGTAGGCTCCATTCCTTTCCAACAAACTCCTTTTGTTGATTGACGGGGACCCTGGATTTGTGCAGCTCGTGACAAGACTGCCAGAGGAGTGGCATTATGTTGGACTTATAAGTCTTGAGCACGCCAATGCCAACTTTCCAAACGAACTGCACAACTATCAAAAGTTTCTCCATCATTGTCGTTGTGTCTTCTCTCACTCCTCTTTATATTTTTTTCCGCCTCAGAACTTCTCTCTGCTCGCACCCAAACCATTCAATTTCTATTTATTTCACCCCTCCACTCCTCAAGCTCTCCCACCCGCGCCACCCAACACCTCCCCCGTCTCCCTCATCCTCCTTCTCATCTCTCCCTTTTCACACCTCTCCGCATCTCCCCGCTCGCCATTAAAATCCATTCTTCCCCCTGTTGTCGCCCTAATTCTCCACCCCGCTGTCTTTTCCCTTTCCTTATACTTGCCTCCACCTCGTTATCTCCCCCATTTGGCTTTAATTAGTTAATGCATTAATTATCTACGCCCCAATACCTGCACCATTAACATAGCCTCTCCTTCCCGTGGCTCCATCACTGCCTCACCCCGAGGCCTCTGGGCAGGAGATGCCGTATGGACACACGGCTATACCCGCGCACACGCACAGACACACAAAACCGCTCTCTCTTTCTCTCCCTGTTCCTTTTTACCCCATGCCTCTTTTTCACTCTATTTCTCGCTCTTCCACTCTTTGCCCCCTACCTATTTCCCCCCAAGTCATCTCTCTCCCCCCGTCTATCTTTCTTCTGCCCCCCTATACTCTCCCCTTTTTCTCTCTGTGCCTTGCAGTCGCCTCTGCCGGCTGGTCTCTCTCCCCGGCGACGGAATTATGAAAAATGCGCCCATCGACAGAGCGCCTCAGCTTCGATTAGCCGAGATGGGACATGACAGGCCGCGATCAATACTTATACCGTCCTATAACGTGTCAACTAATGAATCAATCTCGGCTAAATTTTCCATTTTTCAAAAGCCGACGCGAGAGACTGGAATATCCTCTTTTGTAAAGATATTATTATCGATTTCGTCGGCAATTTGACATCGGGGGTAGTTAATTCCACTCTAGAATAAAATTGAAAACACTTGAGATTGAAGTGAGAGAGGGAGAGAGAGGGAGTGAGCAAGAGAGAAGCGAGGAGAGGAGGGAGGCAAGGGCAGGCAGGAGGGGAGGGGGAGACTGCTGTTGACTTGATAAAAGAGAATGGGAAGATGGAAGGAAGGGGAAAGGGGGTAGGAAGAAGAGATACTACTGGTGGTGTTGCAGAAACAGCAGCAGTCTATCTATCTTTAAAAGCAGAAGATAAAGGCAGATCTACACAAAGGTGGATAAAATTAGACGTACAATCCACTTGAAATAAAAACTGCCATATTTGAGAATCTTATGTGTGTCTCTATTTTGTTAAAGATATGTTGCAATAACTCTGTAGTTATTTTTGATGATGTTTCCTGTTATTTTCTCCCTGCCTAGATTTAGATGCTAGGGTAGATGGATGGTACACTGATTAAATGTTGTTTGGGGGGGTTTTTTTGTGCATTTTAAAATGTTATGTGGTAAACTTTGCAGTGAGTCACCATCATTCAAGTAACGTGTATGGACTTAAGGATCACTACAAATGAGAAATGCTCTTGGAAGTGGGAAGTTGCTATTCAGTGATCATTCATATGACAGTAGCTTAAAATCATTTCAACAGCACTCTTAACATGTGCATTTAATATAACATAAGCAAACTTGTGCGCATGCCATTCATGTGCATAAATGCGTGTGTGTTTGTTTATGTGTGTGTGTGTGTGTGTGTGTGTGTGTGTGTGTGTGTGTGTGTGTGTGTGTGTGTGTGTGTGTGTGTGTAAGCAGAGACATGAGAGAGGCAGAGAGTCAGCATGTGTGTCAGAGTGAAATATAGATGGAGGAGGCCGGTGTGTGTGAGGGTCAGCGAGGTGCAGTGTAACTGTCGACAATCACAGCCTTATTTACCTGTCAAAAACACTATCATCCCACACAGCCCCAGCCAAGCAATTTCTGCTGTCTCTTCCTCCCTCCTCTCCCTCACTCTCTTTCTCTCCCTCTGTCCCTTTCTCTACCTCCAATTACAACCTAGAGGGCTATTTCTCTCCAGGACAAAAACACTCCCCGCAAGCCCTCCCTCTACTTTCCGATAGCCCCCTTCTCTCTCCCCATCGTTTCTACCCTTCTCTCTTTTTTCCCACTCTCCCCCGTTCTTTTTCCTCTGCTGAGAGCTGGAGAGTGGAAATGAACAAGCTGTAAACACACACCACTTATCACAGTGTATGCTGTTGTGTATTTGTTGGTGAAGGCTGGAGAGGTGAAGGCTGTGGTATATGAGGCCAGAGGTGTTGGCTGCCTTAGCAGACGGACAGACGTGAAATAAAGATGCACAACAGGTTGAAAAGCAGTTTGATCAGTGCGCTGCCGGTCACTCTCGACACCCTTTTGCTCTAAAACTGCAACTACCGCAATGTGGATGGTTACAGAAAACGCTGAATATTTATACAGACGCTATGGAATAAGGCTTGTGGTGTCTGCACTTTTATACTGTCTGTGAGCCTCGTCTGGCCGTTTCCCACTTTTTACACGTCACAACTAAATCTCAAAATATTAAAAAGACATTTTAAAAACCCACTTGTGTTCTTTAATGAGAGGTTTTTTGTTGTTTTTTAAAACCAGGTCCTGGTGATGTAAATATTGTTTCATGTACGTTGATCTGGATTAAATGCGAGCTATATTTATTAAAATGGCAAAAGCATTACTAGCCTCAACCTTTAAAATAGCTAAAAGCAACTGGATCATTACATTAAAGATACATTTCCCTGATCACATTACGAGGCACGTCATAATACTGTAAACACACTAGAAAAATTAGGATGTGTGTTCTGTTTCCACAGTTTATAGCATCCAGTTTTGGCCCCACAGCAATGACAGTTCTAAGTGGGATCATAGCACTACACCGCAGAGACGTAAACTCTAACTTATGTGATGCAGATTTGTTAAGTGACCTGGTTTGGGAAGTAATTTTGCTTTTAGAGGAAGAATGTATCAGACAGATTCCTCAGTGCGATGGCAGGTTGAATGACAGTGACAGAAAAGAATAACTGTTCTGTGGCCTGACTGAAAAGCCACTCTGAGGAATTTTGTTGATACATGACTGGCAGATATTTGGGTGGTCTTTTATTTCCTGAACAGATGCCAGTGAGTGAAACATACACATTTACACGCACGCACACAGGGACGCACATGCACGAACTGATAGAAGGTCCCGTCTGTCTTCGTGAGTGGCTCTGTGAAAAGGCCATCTGACAAAGCCATTAACAGGGTGGTGTAATGCCTGTGTCTGTAGTGAGCTGAATGACACAGAAAGACATTTATGGGCACTGCCATGACAGGAGAAGCACTGTGACATCTGACTGACTGAGTGAGTGGACTGCAAGCTGGTTGACAGATAAAGGCACACAGAGACACCGACACCACCGAAACAGCGATGGAGACAAGAGATGGGACATGGATCACGTCCGAGTAAGGGAAGAGTCACATGTTCTACAAGGCTTACACATGGGATAGCAACACACAGGAATATGTCAACATAATTTTACTTATTGTACTGACACGCCGACTCCAAGTTTTTTCAAATCGATCATAAAAAGAGCGGGCCAAGATTTCACACAGCTCGGGTCAAGTTTGAGCACACAAGATTTCCAGTTAATGGATCACTGAGTGTTGTATCTTGAAATTTCACCACAAAATGAATTTTCATTATCAGTAAGTGTAGCACTTTGCTCTAAATTATGGGGAATTTTGTTGCCATTTTAGGATTCAGAGAGAATGGATTCGCCACCACAAAGAGTAAACCAGAGAAGGCTGTAGAGACCGTTAGAGACAGTGAGACAAAGAGAAAGTCCAAACAAAAATGTAAAGTGGGAGACAGAGACAAAGCATGAGACCGAGAGAGAGAGAAAAAAGAATGATCTTGAATTTAGTGTGTGTGTGTGTGTTATAGTGTGTGCAGCCAGGGCAGCAGACAGAGGCAGCTAAGCAGAACCAGCCAGCCCTCACAAACCAATCAGGCCTTCATTAGGCTGGGCGGGAGGGATCGATGGCCAGCCCGCATCAATTAAACAGCACCCGCACCGCACTATATATACACACACACATATACCTATTCTATCTACTACCATCACCACCACATACAAACACACACACCTTCCACACACATGCCTTTTCTGTTACCGCAACACTCAACATAGGCGTGTGCACAAATACAGCATACATGCATATCAAAACTAACACAAAAAAAGCAAAATGCAAAAAATAAATGACTCTATCTTTAGTGATCTATGTTTCATAGCTATGCTGGTTTGTTATATGTTCCCAGCGCAATTGATTTCTAAATATATACAAAAAAAGACTGACTTTGAAATGTACCTGCTCTTAAGTCTTTTGTGTTATATGATAAATTAGTCATTGCCATGTTCTCACGCAAACAGAGCACAGAGTAAAGGTTACTGCTATTATTTCTAATCTGTTAACTGTAAGTTCAAGAAGATAATAAAATATTCCTTCCTGGAAAATATAAAAATATCCTTCCAACTATATATAAATAAAAATAAACTTTCGACTTTTCACACAGCAATCACACTGTAACCTGTCCATTTGGTCTTTCATCCCCGACATACTCTCACAACATCGATAACACCCAATTACACACAAGCTCACACATGGTGGGTCTTGAAAACACACAATTACACGCGCTCCGGACACACTTTTTATTAACACTCAATTACACACACGCATAAATCACTGACGAACCGTGCACCCATGAGTCCCCACACAGACATTTGAGGGATGGATCATTTTCTTTTTCCATTCTTTTTTCTTCTTCTTCTTCTGCAGCTAGAAAAGAACAAAGATTTTCAGACGTATATACAGTAGAAGGAAGAGCACGGCTGCAGGCAAAGTTGGAATGGTGTGAGCTTACAAAGTATTTATTAAGTGCATTCTTGGTTTGAAAATACGAGACCATGTATGCATAACATATGTAATAATATGTTATTTGTCTGGCCGTGTCCCAAAATCAAAGTTCCAGTGCAAACAAAGTTCACCTTCTAAATAAAAACAATTGTTGGATTTATCACCAAAATGAGCTATAAACCTTTACGAAGGGAGGTTTTACTGACTCTCTGTCCCACTGTCTTCCTAAAATGCAAAGATATGGGGCTTAGATAAAAACAATATGGAAAAAATATGGAGTCACTGCAGATAGACCGGTTTGGGAATCAAAATGCTATCAAAATATTGTGTATAACATTACACCACGTACCTGTAAGCAGTCTATATACCTAGCATGCAGCAAGTTATGAAATGCAACATATGATACCTCTTTGTTAGGCATGCCTATTTGTCTGCTCATTAATACATATATGTAATCAGCCAATCACATGGCAGAAACTCAATGCATCTAGGCTTGTAGACATGGTCAAGAAAACCTGCTGAAGTGCAAGCCCAGCATCAGAATGGGGAAGAAAGGTAATTACAGTGACTTTAAGCGTCGTGTGGTTGTTGTTGTCAGATGGGGTGGAAAACTGAGGCTACAATCTGCTCAGGCTCACCATATTGAACAACAGAAGATTGGAAAAACATTATCTGATCTGATGAATCTCGATTTCTGCTGCAACACAATTTGACGTAAACAGCATTAAAGCACAGATCATCCTGCCTTGTATCAGTGCCTCATATGGTGTAATGGTTCTTAGCGCACTTCGAGCCCCTTAGCACCAAGCGAGGATTATTTAAACTCCACAGCCTACCAGGTATTTCCACAGCTACCCGTCCATCCCATATTCTGATGGCTATACTTCCAGTAAGATAACACACCACGGCAGAAAGCACAAATCATCTCAAACTGGTTTCTTGAACATGATAATGTACTTAAATGCCCTCCACAGTCATTAATCCAATCCAACAGAGCACCTTTGGGAGAAGGGGCATCAAGGTGATTTATATTGTAAAGTAAAAACCCTACAATAACAGAGCGAAAACCCCAACAATCAGACAATCCTCTATGAGCAAGCAATTGGTGACAAGGACAAGGAAAATCTCCTTTTTAACATGAAGAAACCTCCGATAGAACCAGGTTCAGGAAACAGGAGCCATCTAGTGCAGCTGGTTGGGGGTGAGGGGAGAGAGACAGGCCAAAAGCAGAGAGTCAGATTATTACCAGTAATCACGTCAGTATGTGAGTATAAACCTCTGAGGAATGTTTTCAGCACCTTGCTGTAAAGGGGGTCCAACTCAGTATCAACATTAGTACCTAGTAAAGTGTCCCATGAGTGTATATTGCACTACTTAATATTGAATGTGAAGAACTTTGCAAGACTCACAAACAAATATGATTTCTCAAACACCCCCAACAATCAATATTAAAGTATGAAATGTATCCTGTTACATGTTATCTTATCTGGTAGAGCACCAGCTGATAGTTTTAGGAGTTGATACTGCTTTTAAATCTTTGGATGGTTGAGGTGAAAAGAAAAAAATGATAGTGTCATTGTGTATAAACTTACTAAATTGCTGTGAAGGCAACACTTTGCTTTATATCACCGTCTGTTCAGCTGTAATGCTACACAGCTACATGTGCTGCAGCCTGGGCATGTTGTAAACAATGAAATCAGGAGCCTAAGTAGACAAATTATGGGATAAGACCATTTTTAAATAATTACTCCACGGGTTATTTTTCTGCATTATGTATGTGTAAGGAAAATGTTTGTATCTGTAAATAGCACTATCGCTATGTGTGTGATAATACTGTGTATTAATAAGGATTTAATACTGCCTGTTTCCTTCTGTACATGTTGTCATCTGCAGTGTTTAAATATACTAGGAGTGACACAATTTAACCAAAAGCAGCCTTTTAAGGTCTTCTGATGCTGATGATGTTTTGCGTAAAATAACAGTATTAGCACTACATGAAAATCCAAAGAATCACAAAGATTTTGCTCTTTTTTTCAGCAAAATCAGGCAAAATTCACCATTTGTGAATTTTTCCAATCTAAAATACAATTATAGCAATATTTTACATTACAGGACCTACAGTTGGGCTTTGGATTTTTATCAACATGAAAAAGCAAAAATGCTAACCAGGCTGCTGCATTTCTTGATTCAAAAATTCAGTTTCAGACCTGTAAAATACAAATGCTGTTATACTTTCTGATACTCTATAAATCCTGTAGTTATTATAGTAATCTGTATTCACAGCACCACCTATGCACTGCAGAGAAATCACAGAGATTTCAATTTTAACCAGCTCAAGAAAACAGAAACCTATTTCAGAGCAGCTAAAAAGTTTATACCAGAAGGAGCTGTGCCTCATCCCTGGACAGGCTGACACAAGTTTCCCCACAAATACCTGCTGCGCTCCTGCAAAAGCAGCGTGGCGAAATATTCAACTCTAAAATAAATGTGTCTGTATTGGACGATTACCGGGCCACGCTTCCTGAGCCCCGCGCGTCACCTGCTCGCCGTGGCATTGACACGTCAGTCTCCCGCAGCTAACGCAATGTGACAGTGTTGAGATTATAATATCTGGCCCGTATTACTGGGGCATTAACGCCATTATCGCGCTCCGCCCGCTCAGGTGGGCCACTCCGGGACCAAAAGAGAGAGATCAGGAAATTGAGAGAAGGCGCTGTGGAGAAGGAGGGAGGGTAACGATGAGATAGATGAATTTGAGAAAATGGGAGAAGCAGTTTAGATTCAGTAAAGGCCTCTACAGTTGTGCAGAGGAGGTATAAACATCTGACAATCAAATGGGGAAGATGGGGCGTTTGTCTGATTTTATGGCATTTGTGCAGGATGCGTTTAAAGAGGAACTGTGGCTTATTGTGATACTGCCTGTGGCAAGTAAACCATTTACTGAATAATGATGATGAAATCTGCCATCCCCATCACCAGAGTACAAGTGTTTGGGAATGTGTGTGTGTTCGTCATGACTGAGGAGGGGCTGCCGTGTGGTATAATAACAAAGAAAAAGGGTAAGAGGGGGCAGCCCAATTGGATAAAGCTATTCTAATAATGAACAGCTGAACAAGCACCATCACTTCACATGATTTAATGTTTACACCATGCCACGCCTGGTTTCATATCGCTTTTCCAGGGCCTTCATTTGTTTCACCCAAAGAAAACACTTCTATTCCACAGCCTTGTTGTTTTAATTAGGGAAATTAATAAATAAGAATAAATTAATGTGGCCTCCTCGCCTCCTCCTGTACCCCCCAGAACAGTGGCAAGCACCATCCCTGCTCGCTCGCCTGCATGGGATGTATTTGCATGCCATAATTAACGCTTAATAAGTAAGTGATTCATTATGATTAGCGTGCGGATTCGCCGTAATGGCCCCTCTCTGTGCTAGCAATCAAACTCACTCTGTTTATCCACACATAAGCCCCCCTGATCCATCTCTGTCTGCTCTCCCCCCAATCTACATATCCGCCACTGTACTCCATTCTTCTGGTCCTGAAGCTGGGCCATTTATTGGGCTGCTGGTGGAGGTCTCTATCAATCTGAGTGTCATTAGGCAAGCTCAGAGGAGGAAGGGGCCCCACTGTCATCAGAAAGTGGGGGACTGTCAGCAGACAGGAGGATCACTCATTTTTGTGATGAGGTTTAGATGCGGAGGTCAAAGATTTGTTTATGTATGAAGGAATTAATATATTTACCAAGTGCGGCAATAAGTTGGTAGAAAGAAGACTTTGTGTGTCAAGGGATCACTCATCATCCCTCATCAAATCCACAACATAAACAAGAATGAGATTAATTCATTATGTTGTAATTTTAGGTGTGGGGTTTAATGGGGGAGCGCTCAAGGAGTGTGACTCTTGTAATGTGATGAAAACGAATTTATTTGAAGTCTCATGGGAGCAGTTTGTTTATCGTTTCGCATTCACGATGGAGGTGTTTAATACAACACTGATAGCTAAATTACATGAGCAATACTAGTGATGCCACTCTGGGCCTTTGTTAGTAAAGACATATGTATATATATGTATAGTGAAAGATCCATTTGCCATTGAGATCATTCTCACCTGAGTTCCCTTCCTAGTGCAACTCCAGGGGAAATGCAGAAAATATGAGGTAGAAGCAGCCGATGATAAAGATGTTCATAGCTTTTCCAAAAGGACCACAGTTAAAGGATCGTCAAACAAAAGGGCCACGATATGTTCAGATGGGGATAAAACTGCACACATGTGGACATGTTGGAAATAGCTTTTATGATGACTAAAAAGGGAGCAAAGTTAAAACCATGTAAGAGTCACAGCAAAAAGCTGTTGAGGTTATTGTATTTTCTTTAAAGACTAGCAAGTGCAGCATCACTGTTTGATGTCTGAAAGTAAATGGTAAGTGTACTAGTTCTTATACAGCGCTCTTCTACTCTACCTGTGCACTCAAAGAGCTAAAACATAGATAATATGGCAAATCAAAATTCATACTCCTTGGAATTTATAGAAATATAGCCTATAGTTCACCCAAAGCAAATATTTCAGCAGGGAGATTTCTCCCACATTTGCACTACATTAACAGGCATGTTTGCCCCGTCCTTCGGTGAAAAGAAGAGTTTTAACTGTTTCCACAAATTTTAACTCAGGCTTAACTTATTCTGTGCTTAAATAAACCTAAACCGCAGCAGTGTCCATGGATTTATGTTGGGAAAAATGATCTGTAAAATTTCAGAAGGTGCTGACAATTCAGTTGTCACATGAGTAGGGATGGGTATCGAAAACCGGTTCTTGTTGAGAACCTGTTCCCACTGATTCAATTCCTTGGAATTGTTTGCCATTTTTGCAAACGAATCCCTTATCGATTCCAGTCGCCCCAAATGATGTCACCACGTTGCGGAGCGTCATTTACCTGGCAGGAAACATGGCGGCTCAAAAGTTTGGTTATACTTGCAACAGGGCAACTTGCAAAGTAGATATTTCATTTAAGGGAGGAAACACTACGAATATGCAAAAGCATTTGCTCACAAAACACGCGATGACCTTAAATGAATGTCATGTTTTTAATTCCGCTCCGGACTCGTGAATCTCAACCCAGCAGCAGCGGTAACGTTTGCACGTCCTCTCCCGTTAATGCGGCAGGTAAATAATCAACTAACAGTGCATATTATGTTAGTGAGATCTGCCTTATTACAAAACCTGCCATTATTGTGCATTTAGGTGACCATGATGAGACAGACAGAGTCTGGCTCAGATGCTGGCAGTTCTCCCTGCAGTCTACCGGTAGCGTCTCCTTTCAGGCCAGGATAGACGAATGTCACCGAGCAGTGACTAAGTTTGTGGTAAAAGGCTTGAACCCATTTGCCACAGAAGATGCCCCCGATTTTCAGTAAGTGAATGTGTTTAATTGTAGGCAGGGACATTACTGGATATTCTTGTGTAATTTCTACAGAATAATTTATGTTATACTTTGTTATTGCTACAGAAGAATATTTATTTTATTATTTTACATTTACAATTTTTTTCCCTGGGGACCCTGTGACACCCCATTGAAGAGCTGTAGGCTGATCTCTTAAGATCTCACTGTTGGGTTTGTAAGGCCATGTTACTCCTAAATTTCTATCTTGTTCAAAGAGAAGATATGAAACAAAGTTCTATGCTAATCGACCTTAGTGTTCTCCTTTTTAAAAAAAAAATCGATAAGAGAATCGATAAAGAATCGAATTGTTAAACAGAATCGAAAATAGAATCGGAATCGTGAAAATCTTATCAATACCCATCCCTACACATGAGTTACAAAAGATAGATGCTATTTAATACCAAGGCTCTGCTGCAGTTTGGATGAGGTATCTAATAATAGAAGACCCCACACAGCCTTTTTAGACACCACACCACCTGGTGTGTATATGTACTGTACATACACACACTTACACACATACATGCCCTAACAACCTGAGCTTGTTGAGGATCTACCTGAAGATACACTCATTGGGCTTTCTCACCAACAACTGCACTTGACAGCAGCTTGCTTGAGCCATTTTGTACCCTTTGAGAAAGGTTTGCACTTTCCCCCAGCGCTCCCCCCACCACCACCACCACCACCATACCTCCTAGAATGTTCATTGCCCAGAAAATAATTTCTCTAGTCATTTTAGTGCCTTTGTGAGCGGCAATCAATTTCTCTTCTCTTCATGATGGTCCCGCGTGTGGGCACAGAAGTTTGACCTTCTCTAAAAGATCTATCAATTTATCCGTCCATCCTGCAACCTATCCATTAATGTTTTCATCTTTCCCTGTTCCCCCCCCCTTCTCTCTGGGTGCCGGCTGTTGGGTGGAAAAGTGGCTTTAAGCTCATGTGCTCATCAAGACACAAGGTGTGTGTTTGTGCAATTATACCACAGTCTTAGAGCTGGACCAAAATCAGCTGTTGGAGAAAATGAGGGTCATTTTGACAGAGGAGAATATGCACTTGAGACAAAGGGAAGGGAAGCCCATTTGGAACATGGTGATGATGGTGAACCCTGGGAGGGGACAGGGTCAGGCTAAGGCTAAATGACATATCACATTACCAGCTAGGGGTCACCCAATTTCTCCCAATCTAGTAGCAGCATTTCTGTGGCAACAGCTCTGTTCAAAACTAATGTCTCGTTTATATGTCTGTCTTTTAGTGTTCTTCTATTCTTCTGCCCATGAAATCATCTGATGTGCTATAAAAAAATAAAAGCAGAGCATCTTTGATCCGTAAAATGATTTATGAAAAAAAAGTGTGAATATAATTGGTCTACTTTAGAGCAATCTTCTACTTTACTGTACATTTCTCTCACTAAAGACAAATCCTGCCAGTGTCAGAAATACTGAGGAAATTACCCAAAGATGGATGTAATCGATGATCACATTATGTTGTTTGAAAAGCAGCACCTTACTTTGTGTCCGTTCCACCGGGAGAGCGCTGATAACATAAGGAGCTTTTAAGATGCTCGAGGGTCATGAACCCAGGAAGTAAAACCAGACAACAACTGCTTCAAAGTCTCCTGCCTGGAACTTAAAGCCAGACAAGGCATTTTTGACAAATAAATAAATGGAAGTGCCCAAAAGTTTGTTTTCACCGAAGAAGTTTCCAAAGAGACAAAACTGTCCTAATTGTTAAAGTTTTTCCTTGTTTAAAATAGAGATATGATCCTTTTAAAGATACAATTTCATCTGTGCATTTCCATTGAGCTGTAGGATAAATAAAACTTTTATTTTACAGAGCCTCCTCCTCTCTATGGGCCTATTCTGCTGCATCCTCTGCGTCTCACCCATCCCCCCCCGATCCCATCCACCTACCCTGAACCTTTCCATTCTCATCTCTCTCCCTCACTCGTTTTTTCTTTCCCTCATTCACACTCCTCGCTCTGTCCCTTCCAATCTCTCTCCTCCCCTTGCCTCCCCCTCTCTCTAGCTCACAGGACAGTATTATATATTCCAGTCTCATGCTTTGCATGATTTGGGCAATAGATGAAGCCATATCCCTCTCTCCTCTTCGGGCTCTCCCCTCCCTCTCTCTCTCGCCTTGTTGTTTAATGTTTCAATTTGGAGGAAGCAAACATTCAATCAGACAGATTAACTGTTTAATGCATGTCATCAGTCAAACTGTCTACGAGAGGGGGGCCCCTCGGCCTGGCCTGCCTCCCCCCCCCCCAACTGCCGCTACGTCCTTCTCACTCCCCTGCTCTCCTCGCGCACACTGTCTACTCTCATATACACAGGCCCATCCAGGCTTGAGCCCAGACGCGGGGGCATCTGTGCGCACACACACACACATGCACACAAGTACGAAAACACACAGATTTACTCCTGCATTTACACGCACACGTTGGTAAACACAGACATATGCACGACACAATCGCATATGCACGGATGGACTCGCAGACATGCATGTATATATATATATGGAGACATACACATATGTATTCACGAAAAGCTCTCTCGCTGATATCAATATCAACTCTTTTTAAACAGAGCAGAAAATGTTTTGGGACATCTGCAAGCAAAATAAAAACGTGAGCGTGTGTGTTTCTGGGGTACATGGATTACACAAGACTTTCCATGTAATTCCAATGCCACGTCTACTGATGTGCTAAAGGACACATCCACTGATTCACTTACAATTGTGAGACTGCTTTACACAATTAAGTCTTGCTCTCTTAACACACAATACACATGCACACTCTTTCCTTCCTCTCTCTCTGACTCACTCACTCACTCACACACACACACACGCCACAGGCCAGTGGATAGGGAAATCAAAGTGACATGGAGGTAGAGCAAGGGGGAGCGAGAGATTAGAGGAAATGAAAAGAGTAAAGAGGAAAGAGGGGAAGAGGGAATGGGAGGCCGAGCGTGTTGCAGATGGAGTAGACTGTAAAACAGGGAGTGACGCCCACATAGTTTATGAACGATACTTTATGAATCTACGATGACAACCGCAAACCATGATTTGGGATACCTCATACCAGATACATGTCATTGTTTACCTCAGCGTACACCATGAATGTGTGTAGAATCAGTGTGAACAATAAATACTTATTACCAGCAATCATTATGTTTGCCTTTCACTTATTCTCAGTATTGGTTTCTTCTGTTTGGGTGTGTTTTACTTTGGTTTTTCCACCAATCACAACAGAATTTCCAAACGTTGACAAATATTTTACAGTTCTTATTCATTTTTTTCTGACTGACCTTGGACATTTGGATTGTTAGAATGTATTACTCCAAGATTTTTAGCTTAACCGAAATATATATGTTTAAATTCTTCAGATATACTTGAAGTTTAAATTACATTTAGCCAATATACCAGTACTGATTTATTTCCACGAGGCTACATCACAAAAATATATCATATTTAAGGTATTTTCATATTTAAGAAACATGAATAGGGGGGTGAGGGATTATGTGCGTCAGTGACTATGTGAAGCTAAGCTAACTGTAGTTTGTGTGAGCAAAAATACAGGCTAGCCAAAATGAATCCAATCATGTAACCAATCATTAATAAGCAATATAACAGCTGTTTGACTTGTAACAGTAATTTTAAAATAAATATTGACTAAATGCAGCTGTCTGCCCATAAACTGGCTAAGTTAATTGCCGTTTTAATTATTTTAAAAATGGTCGATGTCATATTTCTTCATTTTGTTTTTATGTGCCAGACATAATCTGCTGCAGGGTAAGAAGATGTAGAGTTACAGTTTGCCACCAAAGTGTAACAGCCTTATAAGGTTGCTGACCAGCTGTTTCACACACAGCCTCACTCTGTCATTTTCTTCGCCATCGCTCTTTGTTTTACTCTCCCTCACATTCATTTTTATTTTATCTCCCGGTGCTGTGGAGCATCTCGTGTATCTCCCTCTCTCCCCGACTCTCTGACCACAGCGCAGAGGGTGGCCAAACCTGGTAAGTATTGACAGGGAGCTCCAGTGACACGGAGAGAGCCAGTCAATGCCCAGACACCCGGGGCAGGGGGTCAATGACAAAAGGTAGGCCGCCTGGAAAGAGGGAACACAGAAAGGAGAGAGAAAGCTGAGGGGATAGGAGGGGAAGAAGGTTCATAGATAGGGAGGCACAAGATATGCACTGAGATAATACAGCTGAAGAAAAAGACGTAAAAGGTGAAAGACAAAAGAAACAAATGGGAAGATGGCAGACAGAGGAAGAAAGAGAAACATGAAGTAGAGAAGGTGTCAAGACCAAACAAGACAATATTTAGTAATGGTTCAGACTGTAGTAAATGTGATTTGACTAATTTTATTGCCAAAAAGATTTGAGCAGGAGGTAACAAATGATGAAAATTTTATTTTGCCAGGTCTTTTCTTTAAATTCAAGGTGGCAATATGGAAGTTTGAATAGGAACTGAAGAGCAGGGATCAAGCAAGGCTGACATGAAGGTTCTTGAAGAGTCTGCATGGGACAGCGATGAGATAGGATGCTAGACTAGGATTAACAGACCTATACCAGCACGCACACATACAGTGTGTATTGACACAGAGAGAGAGAGTGTCAGCATGTATTGAACGGCGGGCGGTAAGTGAGCCCTCCTCTCCCGCCCATTCTCTCCTTCATGCTCCTTCTTTCTATCGGATATCAGTCCCTTCTCCTCTAATCATTTCCTTCCTTTTGGGCCTCTCTTCTTTCTAATGCAATTATCCCTCATTCATTCTTTCCTACCTCTTTCCCTCTCTTTATACGACTTCTATCCTTCTCCTCCAGGCGCTACTCAGATTCACTTTCTGAGATTTTCTTTTCTTTTCTTTTTTTAGTGTCTCTTTCCTCTTTTTCTTTGTCTCTCCAGTCATGTTCTGCTAACAACACCGTGTCTACCATTGTCAGTTGTACTTATTGTTCCTGGTTGTTTGCTCTTACCTGGCTCTCTTCTTTGTTTTGATCTTTAGTGATCAGTCTCCCGTATCCTCTGTGTGTGACAACAAGGTTCTCATTAATCAATATCACTCTCCAAATGTGTAACATTCTTCTCTGAGCCTCTGCAATCTGGCCAAGAAAAAAAAAAGAAAAAAAAAACATACATTACACTTGTGAACAAATGTAGAGGTGAGAAAAACAACCACCAATTTACTACTCAAGATTTAGCATTGAAAAGGTATGCTACTTTAGGATACATGACCATCTGCAGTGTCTGCTAGGTCTATATAAATATATTCATCGCATCCCTTTGTTGAATAAGTAATTATTTGATGCTATTTGTCCAGATTTTAAGTTGTTTCTGAAACGGGGAAATCATTTTGCAGTTTTGTTGACTGAAATGTTTGTTTTTTTTTCACAGATAGCCTGACTTTTCTGTTAGCTTCTGTTTCTTTGAAAACTCACAGATCAAAGCGTTAATTGCCAGACCTGTTTTTGGCTGAGGATACCTGCTAATTGGCATTGTACCTGCAATGATTGTTGCAGCATTTGTAATTGTGATTAAGTTATTTACAGGTTGTGTGTATTTAAAGTCTGTTTCATTATAAGTTTGCACTGTTTTATCAAAACCCTGTCATTTATAGGTTTAAAGAGAAATTAAAAAAAATCTATACAGTTTAAAACAAGAGCACTGTGTGGATTCTGTATGTGGTAATTTGAATTATTTAATTAAAAAAGCAGCAAATACAACAATGAAATCCATTCGCAGCACAGGAATGGAATAATGTGTTCTGTTGAATATACATTAATTGGCACTGCACGCTTCGACCTTAGGCTACAGACCTGTTAACACTTTCCACTCACTGTTAAAGTGTCTGTAGGTTACTTTGGTCTCAGGTGCCACTTCTGCAGGGCACAATCAACCCGAGTAGAAAAAAACTTGCCTCCTAAAGAGAGAACGAGCAAATTTTCCTGGATTAGCCCCAAATCCAGCAACAGAATGCAAAAGAGATGAGGGCACAAAGGCTTTATTGCTGTATGCTGAAACAAGCATGCTATTAGTCACCGTGCTGCTGACAGTACTCTCCGTATGTGCGTAAGCAGATCCGCAGAGCAGAAACATGGATCATATGTTTCTTGCATTGATGGACTGGATGTTGCAAATGAGGGGACTTCATCTGAAGTGTATTTACGCCCATGTGTAATATCGTTAGCAACCTAGGACTTGCCCTAACACCTGTTCTGTGTTTGCCTGGACCAGGCCAAACTGCCATTAACAGGTTAGTTGCTCACGACTGTATGCAGTCAACTACTCTGTAATATACTGCACTGTGCTTTCACCCTCTCTCCTCCTGCAGAGTTATTAGGCCGATGCTCTGTTCTGCAGCACTTCATTGCTCCTGTTAGGTTTATAACAAGACTGATAAGAATTCAAGGGGAGGGGTATTTCTCAACAAGCACATTGGCAGACAACCACCCTTTCCTCGCAAATTTGTGAGCCTCGCTTCCTGTATGCCTCGCGCCCGGCACTCTCCCGGAAACAGATGGTTCCCGGAATGTCCTCGAGCAGACTTCAGAGGAGCTGCGACTAGCCCCCGAGGCGCGTGAAGGAGGGAGGGAGCGCGATGTCTCTCAGACAAACTTAACTTCTCGTGTCTCTCTCTCTGTGTAGCTCTCCATCTTCCCGCTCCATTAGGATACTTAATAATAGTTCAATGTGATTATGTTGCCACGCAGTGAGCTCTTAAAGCAGATTCAGTTCACTGTTATCTTACTCACTTTACCTTATCATCTAACACCATTGTTGTTTAGACTACAAACAGTGATGCAGAGCTGTAGTGGAAGCACCTACACAACATTTTCCCAACTCATAAAATCTGGGAAAAAGACAAACAGAGGTAGCTATATTATGTCTTAGACTGGGAATGATAAGCCACTCTGTCAGGTTAAGTTTACCAGTTTTTATTTCACCACTGCATCCCCGCTGATATGAACAGATTTCAGCAGGAAGCATGTCTTGTTTCATGGGTCGCTGATATGACAAAGCTAGAGAAGCTTGGAGTTAAATGACGTGACCTCTTCAGGGTGAGATGTGGTTTCCGGTTACTTGGTTACAGATGGGTATTTATTGGTTGTTTCAGTCTAACCTTTTTTTTTGTTATTAAAAAAAAAACCCTGGGAAGATAAACTGGCATTCTTCATCTGCGTCGAACTCAAGAAGTGGCTAAAAGAAGAAAAGAAGGCGAGAGTTTGAACTTGAAGAGTGTGCGCTGTGGTGGTTTCAGCACCTTGGACAGCAAACTTTATGTTCACGGTGGGGTCGGCAAATTCAGCACCGTGGACAGCGAAGCGAAAAACACCGATAAGTGCTGACCTTGGTGAGGTAATCACAGTACTGAAGTTGTGTCATTTATGGACAGAGGCGAACTAAATAGAGGAGAGCGACGATTGAATGATTGCGTGTCAGACAGAGTGATGCCACTGTAACAAGACAAATCGCAGTAAAACGAGAGAATTAAAAAACAAAATCTGTTAAAAAAAACAAACGAATCCAGGTATATTAAATATCATTTTAGATACATTTTCACTCAACAGACCATTTTACGACGTGGTAATTCCACTAAAGAGTTTCAGCACTTCGTCCACAACTGCCTGCAAATCACCAAACGCTTATGCTGCGAAATGCAGCATATTTCCGGACCCTTATTCAAAATCTTTGCAAAAGTAAAAGAAACATCAACAATTAAGGAACCCTGATCCATATAAGAGTACCAGCAAAGGGAAAGTACCCTCTCCAATTAGCCCCCTATAATCCACAGCTCATCCCTGTCTTATGGCAGCCTTGTTTTACAACCAGTACTTTGATCCGAACTTTGAGGTACCTGACGATCAGGCCCTTTGTTACACAGCACGCCGGGGGTAATCTCACTGACCCGGCGCAACCTTGACCACCCACTCCCCCCAGCATTGTGCCTGGCTCATCGCCGCCCCGGACACACAAGCTTCCCAGGAGAGACAAAAGAGCCCGCTTGATCGTTTCATCAAATGCGTCCCCGCTTAAGCGCAAGTGCGCGCCGCCGACCTCCCACACGTCCCAGCAGCGGGGATGGGGGGGTCGATGCAACATAGTCAATGATCCATAAACAGGAGCCAATAGGCGAGCGGGTAATGAGGGACTTTATATAACAATAAGAAGCTATATTTGGCTAAATATAAATATATAAATATAAAGACTAGTGTCACTGTAGACTCGCAGCTTATAAAACAAACAAAACAGGCGTACGAATGCATAAATAATAATAATAATAATAATAATAATAATAATAATAATAATAACAATTTCAGGACATATGCTTTTGCTCTAGCGATGGACAATAAAATGCACACAACACTTTAACTCAAACAGAGAGGAGAAAGAGAGGAGTGATGCACCTTTCACCCCCCCCCCCCCTCTCCTCCTCTCCTCCGTCTCCCCTCTATCTCTCGTTTTCGCCCCCCCCCCCCCCCCCCCTCCCCTCCTCCACTCCCCTAACTCCCTCTCTCTTTCTCTCTGGAAAAAAAACGGCAAGGAGGCGCGACTCGCAGGGCCGCACATAGCTGATCAATATTCGATTTAGTTGCTAATTTAGGGCCTTTCTATAGCTGTCATCCCGTGATGTATGAGTCCTAACCCGAGGTCGCCGCGGAAAAGAAGAAGAAGAAAAAAAATAAGAAAAAAATCAAACACCAGTCAACTTTTCACTTAACAATAGAGGGACTTGAATATTATTTATGGGCGAAAGACCCACTTTATGGGTGAATTGCTCCTATCGCTGGTGGGATGATGAAGCGCCTTGTAAGTACATGCCACACAGGCTTTGACACCGGGGTAAACAGACATGCAGGCCGGGGAGAAACATGTAAACACGCGGGGAAGCGCGCCGCTTTTAAAACAGGCGCAAACAGGGAAATATTCATATCAGCAGACGTCAATATTTCAGTCTGGCGGAGTTCACGGCGCAATTTGAACGCACGCATTTGATTAATGGCGTTCGCGTGATAAAGAGATGCCTCCGCCCCGCACTCAGTCACCCGCATGCGTGTGCGCGTGCACGGCGCGTGGTTTCGCACGCGCACGCAGGCAAGTTTAGAATGACACAGAAGATATCCTCTTTGACACGCGGACTAATATTATATATTATGGGCCTAATTGTTTTTGCACATTGCTTTGCGCGCGCACGCAAGGACACCCATCACATCTGAATGCTGCTGCTTTATTTTGCCACTTAATGTCTTCCCGATCGATCACTGTACTAAGGATGTTATCAATAATTTGAAAGCTTGATTAACTTCAACGTTTCCATAACAATCCTACCACGTTTATTCTCTCTCTCGAATTTTTAATTAACGCTTGCTTAATTAGTTCGAGATCGTTTGAGAGTGAGATACTTTGTTTTGGGGAGGAGGGGGAGGAAATTAACATAAAAATCTCTGCTGATAAATTGATATATTATCAGGAAAGAAATGTTGTAGGAATTTCTAGGCGGAACGAGTCATAAACAGACATCCATCAAAACAAGACAGCTTGAGACAATGTATAATTCTTTGGCAGTATAATTTAATTATTTAATGACTATACCATTCTAATTTCTTCAAATAATGAGGTTGTATGTTCTTTCTGCCTGAATTACTCATAGACAAAGAGAACAATGCAGCATAAACAGGAAACTAACTTCCTCAGGTGACAAATTATTTTTAGGAAAAGCCAGCCAGTGGCTACATTCACGCTTCATGTGGTCCTGGCCTGCTACTCGCTTGAACCAGAATCTTCTCACTTAATTAAATAGTGAATTGCCAAACAAGGGTACAAACAAACAAAAAAATCTGTACAAATGCAGAGCTTTACCAAAAAAAAAAAAAAAAAAAAAAAACCCACCAGGCAGACAAGCAGACACTGAAATTGTTGACAGAAATTTCTGTATATCTGAGTGGCAATTGATCTTTAAATGCAAGCAGTAGGCTGGCATGTAAACCACTGAATGAATAAAAGGCATTTTAATTAGAGTGATTAGTTAAGGAATCAATGAGCTGGCACTAGCAGAGCTCAGAGGGAGACCTGGGATCAGCTAATGGAGCAGTAGAACTCCAAAGTAAGCTTTTACACCCCTGCTCTGACTACAAACTCCTTTTGTTATTGGCTCGTTTCTGCAAGCGTAACCTCCCGATCCAGAAAGCAAGGGATGTTTTAAAAAGCCACTCAAGTGCCAAATAAAACTTCCAATAAATATTAACAATAATGGATGAAGCTCTGGATGCATTTGGGTTCCCTTCTCCGGTGTGTTTGAGAAACAGAACCAGTGGCTGTTTCTGGCAGAGGAGCCACATATCATTTTTTACATAGTCTATACATAGCAGATCAAGTGTGTTTACCAATCTCTTTGCATATAAACTAGAATATGGAGAGTGGGAGTGTGCTTATTGGCTGTTGCCAGCTGCCATGCAGCCTCCTTGTTGTTTGGTGAAAGTGAGAGTGTGATTTCCCCAGACCCTGCTCCCCAGGGATGCCTGGCTCCCACTGCCATCTCCCCAGAACCCCACCGGTTAAACGGACAGGTCATTGATACACACAGGCGCACACACACCCCCTCTCTGCCTATCTTTCAATCTCCCTTCCCCTAGATAGGCCCCACTCCCACATAAAGGCCACATTTCCCTGGTCATTACTAGTGAGTCAAAGAGAATCTCTCACCTCACTGTATGCACAATAATCAGATCAAACCTGGGATTACCATCATTAGAAATATTGCAGGAGGCGAATCATAAGGAAAAGACTCTGTGAATAATAGCCAACACTGCCAATGAGAGTTGTAATTGTAAATCTGATTCTACCCCTAAACCACACGCCGTAATGAACACCCGGCATTTTTTAAATGACTCAAATTAAATTGATGCCGATTCACCAAGCATGAATGACAGCTCATATGAAGATGTGTGCTGGGAATGAGATATGATGGGGGATCTGAGAATGTGGGTGTGTGGATTTCGGTTGTGTGCGATAGCGCGTGCGGATAGTGGTGGCCCCTGAATGGGGTGTTTAACAGTGGTATTAATAATCTCCATGATCTATGAGCTCGTCTGATGTCAGTCAGCCATTAGAGAGACAGACTCTCTGTGTTCTCCACACCTCGTTTCCTCCCCCTCGCCCGTGTCCCCCCCCCCCCACCCCGAGATAATTGTGTGTTAATGGGGGAGAAGGGTGGGCGTGAGGGGGATTAGAGCCTGGGGAGGGAGGAATAGAAGGATTATCAGGGAGATGGGTCATTGTTAACAGACAAGATGATTAGGTGCAATGAGTGGCCCTTCCTGGTCACAGAAACAGTGGAAGAGTTGTTTGGCAATAATTAGAGGTCAAACTCTGCACCAGAACTGGAAAAAAATGACAAAGGTGAGTACAAGGCATATCTGAGGCTGTGATAATGAGGGAGTGAAAGGTAATAGTTTGCTTGTGTTCCTGTGAAATGGGGAAATCCAAAGCCAGGTGAGGTAGTCTAAAGCCATTTACAGGTCCTAATCTGGGTGGAATGAGCCGTGAGAGGAAGAAGGAACTAAAGTACACCGACTAACAGGTCTCCCCTGACCCTTCTCCAACTCCTGCTCTCCCAACTCTACTTTTCCTCTTCCTCTCTCCTTCCAAGCCTCCTTTCCACCAATAACATCTACAAAACAAAGTTGCCTGGCATTGACGGGACCCGAGAGGCTGTCAGCAGGAAAGAGAGGGACTCACCCCCAGCCAAGAGAAAGGGGTAAGAAAGGAAATGAGTGTGTGTGTGTGAGAGAGAGAGGGGGGAGAGATGGGAAAGGGGGATGAGGAGACTGAAGCGTTTCTAATTTAAATAAACCCTTTGGCAGACTGAAACTGGCAGCGAGCTTCCCCTTTGCTTGCAAGGAAAAGATGGAGAAGAAAGCAAAAAGGGAAAAAAGGGAGGGCAAAAGGAAAGGAGCGATAGATAGATGGATATTGAGATGTCTCTGTGCTGGTTTGCTTATCCGCATGGGATCGTTAGAGGCCAGAGGAGAGGAAAGGAGAGTGGAGGAATATATAGACTGAAGTGGAATAAGATAGGGAGCTAGAAGAAGCAGAGATAGGACACAAATAATGGGGAAAAACACTGACAAGATACACGGGTTAAGGGAGAGGAGAATAGGAAAGAGCGGTGAAAGTTAGGTAATAGAGGTGTGTGTGTGTGAATAGATGGAGGTACGATCCATCTGTTGGGAAGAGTTCATCCATCCTCCCCCTATTGAAGAAACAGTGAGAAACAAAGAGAATGAAAGAAAGTAAAACAGGGTTTCTCAGCAGTGGGTCCCATCAGTCTCATCTCATCAAAACTTGGCTGAAGTTTTTTGGATGGCTCCCAGCTCCAATCTACTCAAGGCGCCACACTCTTCTCCGTCACACTGTCTCCCCCTGTCTGTCCCTTTGGCTCGTCACAGCAGTGGCCTGCTTACTGGGCTATACGCTCCTAATCGGCTGCCACAGAGAGAGGAGCTGCAGCAATACAGGCTATAATCTAAAGTCTCACTTCTGAACAGCAGAGGATCCCCGTGTTAGTTTGTCTGCTGTTTGTTGTGTTGGACGAGAAATATGTGGCAATAGGAAAACTGCACAGGCAGTGGATGAGAAGGAGAAATGAAAGATCTGAAAAAACCAAAAAGCAGCAAATCAAGTGTTGGCAACATTTTCTGTTCTGATCTAAGGGGATAAGAAAAACACACTTATCCACAATACAGATTTTTCTTAAATAAAGAAAATGTGGTCGTTTTTTTTCTAATGCCCGACTTACTGTTTATAGTTTACCTTACATCATCTGAAGGTCATCTAGATCCCTTTTTTATTTCCCACCACATCACTTAACATAATGTTTGATTAAGGAGCATGCTCATATGCATATAGACTGGCTATTACAGGTATATTACTTGACATGAATGACTTGACATGAATGTTGACAATATATGACAAGATGCGATTACACAGTCCCTGGATTAAAGATGCAGTGTGTGTGTGTGTGTGTGTGTGTGTGTGTGTGTAGGCCCACAGGTAGGGGCAAAGTCTACAGGATAGATGGAAAGGAAGGAGAGAGAAAGAAGGGGAGAAAGACTCCCGACCCCCTCCTTCAAACATACACACCGAGAACTGGCTCCAGCTCCAGCTTCGCTGGAGTGGAGAACCATAAATCTTCATATAGCGGCTGTTTTGATTAATGCAGCCGAGTCGAGCTAGGGGGCTGGACCTATCCCATTACGGCCTAATGGAAGATGGAGCGGCGCTGTCTCCACCACTAGGCCCCTGTCATTTGTTCCACTTTGCAGTCCATTTGGCCGAGAGACTACAAGCCACTCCATCAAAAATATTTTCAGAGTTAATTTCCGCCCGCTTAATTCGCCTTGATTCGGATTGCGTATCGAATGGCAGGATCGATTTTCGCCTGGCGTCTAAATTAAATAAAAGAGAGGGGGGTATACTTTAAGTCTGCATTTTCTTTCTTTTCTCTTTTCCATTCCATTCTTCCACCTCTTTTCCAGCCATCCTTTACCGTCCGCCCGCTCATTCCTTTTTTACGATGCATCTCATTTCCTCTTTTCTCTTAGATTTTGATAGACCCGCGTTTGCGAAGCTGGTGGCGGCGTGGATCTGACTGTAGTTACAGATGAAGGTAGGATGAGTTAGGTTGGATGGATTTACAGGTTTTCCATTCATGGGAAATTCGTTTAAGAAAGAAAGAAAAAGGAACGAACAAAAGAAAGACTCAATGATGTCTCCACAATGTGTAGATCCTGAAGAAGATTAGGAAAACATGAAGTGAAGAAGAATTGGACAGGCCTGCATGAGAAAAGTGGGGTAAATTAGGGGCATCGGGGTATAGAGGGGGTGAAAAATAATAGGGGGGCAAAGTATCAAAAAAGAAATGAAAAGAGGCAAAAAGCACAGTGACAAATTGGTCGAGTGTGTCGTGAATTCCCTTTTAGATTTAAAGCCGCGTGTAGCCTATCGTCATATCTTTCCAGAGTAATTTATTTTCTCATTTCTCTCTCTCTCCCCTCACTACCCTTCTCCCTCTCTGTGTGAATTTATCTGGTAGTCACGTGGCCAGAGGAGGGGGGAAAAAGTCAATAAAAGTCTCTGGCGACAACTGTTTCCCCCCTTGGTCTCTCGTCTCCTTCTTGCATTATCTCTCTTGCTTTGCTTTCTATTTGTTTATTCACTGAAGGTGCTTTGCTCCTCCCTATTTCCTCATCCTTTGCCTGTGTTTCCTGTTTCGGATCCTCTCTCATATCATAGGACTACAAGCCTATACCTATTCCTCTCAAGAGAGGCCTATTGATTTTATTCTTCCACTAACAGCAAGCTCCACACTTTGAAATTACAAAATCAGGAAGCTGTAGAATCCATCTCTCGTATCCACCTCAGAAATATTTCGATAATCATCAGAAAGTTCTCAAAGGCTTACAGGTTGGAGACGAAGGCCGGTGAGTTTTGTCTCAGAGAAATGAATCCACTTTCAGATCCAACTTTAGATCAGCAAAGTAATTAATGTTGAACTAATTTGATTTTATTTTACACTGATAAATTTAGGAGTTCATTTATAGCCCTGAAAGGCAATCTATGGCCAGGCAAAGGGACCACAGTTACCAGTACTTTGATATATCGCAAAATAATTGTCATTCAGCTAAAACATCATCAATCCTTGATTAAAGATCCAAAATCATGTATAAACAGCATATTCATTCATTTATATTTATAGACAGATTTTTATGGTTTTTAAGTCATTTAAAAACTGTGACACAATTAAACTTCACTCACTTTATATTATCTTTAAAATGTGTTAAAGCTCAACTCTTATTAAAAGGTGTGTTTCTCTTTATAAAAGGTGCACTGGCAGATACATTTGTATGAGAATATTTTAAATTCAAATACCAACTTCAAAAAATCTGCTCCATATCAGTCTTGCTTCATAGTTATTGTGTTAAAATACATTTGATCTTTTGCTCAGACTCTTAATATAATATATTATTGACTATAACTGCCAAATACATGTATTAAAAGTCCAATATGTGGCTATGAAGGGAGTAAATCAGTCTATAACAGAAAATTAAATAATTGTAAAACATGCAGGTTCTATGTTATAATGATACACTGCTACATTAAGTTCAAACTAAAGCATTTATGCATGGAAACTACTGTAGGACAAGCTTAAGGCTCGTGCTACTGATGAGCTGAAAGGCTTGATAAGATGGAAAGGTCTCTGTACTCTGGATATCCTTGGGGGGTTTGCACTTCCACAGCAAACAGGACTGATGGCCGACCCACCCAATATGACTTGCTCACTCAGCCCCTCCAATATCGCTGTCTCTATTTCAGTCGCCACATCTGTTATTGTCTGATTCTTAAGAAAAAAGTGGCTGAGCAGAGGATAATGAAATCAAAGCCCAACACACACAGTCAACAAGCCCCAAGAAACACAATGTGTCAATATTAATCTCCCTGACAGAAAGTCGAAATATGGCATCTGTCACACATCATCTTCCCTCTCTCCTGTCTTTCTTTGGAGTGGAAAAAGATGGAAAGGAGGTGGTGCTGGTGAGAGTGAAGACGGGGAAGTTGTTGGAAATTGCAGACATGGACCGGAAAGGGCAAAGGACTATATGGGGTTTCCAAGAAATATTTTGTTTGAGGCATATAAAGTACTGGGAGTGCTTTATGCATGACTTACTGACAAAAATAAAACCTGGAGCATTGTTAGCCTTAAACTTTAAAAACATGAAATTTAGATATAGACAGCTAGTACATTCTCCTGACTGAGGCCTAACTGGAAATATACTCATAATATGGATGAAAAAAAAATCATTGTTTCCAGTGATGAAATATGACCTAATATCCAAACGCATACACAATGTTTGTCAACCCTTTAATATTTTCTATATTTCTGCAGAGATATGACCTAAAGCATCCTTAAAGTACAACAAACGAGAAAACCAGAATGTCAGTGATGTAGTGGCTCACCCTGCTCATGATCCATCACAATTCACAGGTTTGTAATTTGTGGACTACAGAAAGAAAGTTCTAAGTTTAGTTATCACTAGTTTGCTGAATTGTTCAAAATGATGAGAATTAAAATCCACTGAGAAGTGAAGGAGGCTCACAAACAGTCATTTCTGTAGCAGGAGTAGCAATTCTTGTGAAACTCCAAATGTGACTTTCCCCTTTAAGTGCAGTTTGGGTGAAGACCCAAACTATGTGAGAAGAAGTGAGTCCTGTGAATTGTAGAGATAATGGCAGATGGATACATTGTCATTACATAATCAAAATATCTGTGTGTGTGTGTGTGTGGGGGGGGGGGGGGGGGGGGGATATATTTCAGTACCTTTGTGAAGCAATAAATGCATTTAAATATCTGTCAGTCAGCCCTGGATATAAGACAGCCTTTATGGTTGGTGTGCTCTCATGGACTGCTTATTTCAAATATTTTCAAAAGTCCAAATCTTTCAGCTAGATTACAGGCAGGACTTTGATTTTACATTTCCAAAGCATTATCTTCATTAAAAGCATTAAGGTAAAACACTGTCTTTCTACATGACCAACTTTATTCTTTTTAGTTAAAAGACATTTTCCATTAAAAGGTGCTGGCATATTTCACAATTCATTGCTCCACCATGATACTACAACCACCCCATTTCACAGATGAGCTATTTAAGGTATTTACCTTCCTCCCAACAGAATGTTTCTTATTGGTCTCATTCATTAACATAGTTAAAACAACCTTCCAATTTATTCCTGTGATATTTAGCAAGATGCAGATGGCCAATGATGTTCTTTGCTGCTCAGACTGACTTTATCTTTGAAGCTCATTGTTGTTTAGGGTTCTCCTGATGGGCCACCATAAGCATGATCAAATATGACAGAGGACTTCGGTGGCTTGAATTAGCCTTGTTCCTTTAGTTACCTCTAAAACTATTACACAAGGATCACATACTTCATCCACGCACAGATATGTGATACTGGCTTATTTCCCACATTAAATAAATCAAGACATTTATTTTTTTTCTCTTTAAAAAAAAGCAAACTAGGTACTCTTAATGTAATGTTAATACTTTTTTGAAAACCTAATAACTTCTTTTTTTTGGGGGGGGGGGGGTATGTTTATGCAGGAATTAATACACTCACTATGTAGTACAACTACATATTTAAGGTTAAAAAAAAAGGCTAAAAACACCAAGTCTGTGTGAGACGCAAGCTTTCTGACTGCAGGGCAGAAAAACTAATATTTCTGTTGTAACAAGATGCTTAAGGGCACCGATCACAACACAAGATCTCTTGGTGATGAGATATAAAATGTCCTCCTATATTTCATCAGTTTTCCCATGCTTGAGGTTTCTCCTCCCTTGCACATCCTTTCTTCCATCCTTTATTTATCCTTCAATCATCCAAGGCACTCTCTTCTTTTTCAGCCTGTTATCCCTTTCTCCCACTCACTTCTCCCAGAACACTTTCCTTTCTTTCATTCTCTCTCCATCTGCTTCCTATTCCTCCCACCTCTCCTCTTCCTCCCTCTGTCTTTCTGTCTTTTGGACACTTCTCTTGGTCCTTTCGGTATCCCTCCACCCTGCCTCTACACCCTCTTTTCCCCCTCTTTCCCCTGTGATGAATGAGTCTGTCTGCTGGGTGCAGTTCATATTTACTGAGCAGGGGAGCGCACACTGTCAGTCTCTCTTGCCCTCCACATCTCTATTCCTCCACTAAAGAGACAGAGAGAGCAAGAGGTTACTGTGGGATGAGAGGAGGAGGGAGGCCAATGCAAAGAGATCCACTTCAGCAGTCAGCACGATAGCAGCTGGCCTGGTGGGGACCACGTTAGTATGGACTAGCATAGTTTGTCAATGCTAGCATTTGGCGTCGGAGTGAGAGAGAAATCCCGCGTACCTCTCGACCAAGCTGTCAATGTGGTGATGGTAATAGGGAATAAACAGCGTCTTTCCATCCTTTTATGTGTAACTCAGCAGCCCACTCTCAGTTTTCTCTCCTTCCTTTGTGTGAGCCATGCTTTTAGGCAAAGTGGACTTGAGAGGGAGAGAAGTAAGAGCCGCTACCAGCAGCAGCTTACCAAAGGCCCACAAAATACCTGGTTTCATCTACGCCTACATGCAGCAGTGTGTTGCAGCGAGTCAAACTGTGTGTTTTGACCCGTGTGTTGACCCCTTCATGAATGAGAGGAATGGATGTGGGCCTACCAGAGCCCAAAGGGACAGGCCAAGAGCCGCCGCAAAGCCCTGCAGAGCCACCATCTCTTCCCACACACTGACCTCGGAGGCCAGCCAACACCAAAACCACTGTAGCATGACGACATCAGTGACACGCAGCGCCAACGCGCGCAATGTGTTCCTCTGCCAAATTGACAAAAATATAGACAGTAAATACAAGGAAAATTGGATAGCTCAAATTACATCACAAAAAGAAAATCCTCTCAACTGGACTTTTATAAGATTCAATATGGGGTAATTTAATTCTCAGTCTGCAACCTAAAACACTACCAAGTGTCTGTCAAAGGTGGCTGATTGAAAATGTTTTTGGCCATTTGGCTTTCAGACGGGGAAACCTAAATAAATGTAAGGTTTTACGTTGTCAATTTGTTGATGATTTGCAGTAGATTCTTGGCCATTTTAGTGCTTCTATATCTTCCCTGATAAAATGTAATGTCACTGTAAACATTGAAATAATACAGCTGCATGTTCGAATCCAAGAAGGACAGTGAAAGAGAATGAAGGGAAAATAGAAGCAGGGGAGGAAAAGAGCAGAACGCTGAGAGGGGGGGAAGGAAAGCATCCTGCCATAATCATCTGAATATTAGGGAAAATTGGACATAGGAAAGGCGAAAATTGGATATGGGAAAGATTTCTGAAGAGCAGAGGAAAGCCTGAATGCATCAAATGTGAAAACAATGACGGATATCAAAACGGATGGAAACAAATGCGGGCCCCTGTGGATAAATCACTGCTGTAAAATCTCTTTTAGAGATCCTAAAAGCCATCTTCAGCTGACAAATGAGAAGGTCAGAGGTCTTTCACGGGGAGCGCTGTAAGATGAAGCAGCACTGTTTATGATGAGGGAGGAGGTAAAATGTTACTTTACAATGGAACATAAAACATATTTTCTACATACAGTGCCAACCGCACGCTCACTCCATACGGTAGTTCAAACAAATCGCCTAAACTTCTGAGCAGGAGACATTTCCTGAGCTCACTCATTCCCCGAAGCATCCTTTCCACAGCTATCCATTTCCCCCTGGTGTCTCAAGAGAGGAACTACTGCCATTTCAAAAGGTGGTCTCTTTGGGGAGAAATCTTCAGCCAGCTCGCCCGGTCTAAGACTGGTGTAGGCCTCAAACTGTGACGCATCCAGCTGTCACTCAACTGGGGATAAGATACGCATAACACTGTATGGAAAGGGTAAAGAGTAACACCATTATTTATCAGGACCCATTCTCTCCCATCCTGTGTTTGTGTGCTCCATCGCTCCCCCCACCACTTTCTCATCCCTGGATCATATTTGTCCATCTGCCTGCCACGCCGATGGAACATTCCAAAAATGGCTGCTGTGCAATCTATCTCAATTTTCCAAATCTATTAACTTTCTTTGTGTGGCCTGCCTCTCCTCGAGCCCGATCTTTAAAAACCGTGGATGTTCAACAATTATGATAACTGCAACAGGGGGAATTAGAGAATCCACCCATTCATCTCTCTGCCCCTCCTCCACACAGACATGACGCGGCTAAATGAAAAATGGACACGCTTTAAGAAGTATTGATTCCAGCTTTAAACAAAGGTACAGTCAATATTATTTACTCCTAAATATATCTTTGTTATCTGTGCTGGAATCGTAGTTACTACTCTGTCCCTGTAATTGCGGACATAAAAATAATAGACCAATTCCCACTGAATTGACCGAGACAGGTTTGGTTGCGGCCCGTGTCCTAGTGATGCATATCCTGGGTGTAAATGAACGTGAACAAGGTTTTCCTCTGATGACTGCCTTACTAGAGGTAGATATACACACATATTTATATATAACAATCCAAATAGGAAATAAAGTGAAAAAGACACAAAGCAATGCATTTTACGCATCTGAAAGATATAAATGGAGCTTTTCTTTTCTATGCATTGTTTCAGAATATGTTTCCCTCTCACAGAGCTTTGTCATTTATTAAGTTTATCATTTATTTTTTTCCTACTAAACATTCCATTAGGCCCACTGGGTTTTTTTTTCTCATGTTCAAAATATACTTTTGTTTTGGGCTTTTAAATCAGATGTCTTGTGTGCCCTATAATAATCTAGCATTTCTAACTGGCAAAACAGGCCTTTATTATGCTAGTCTGTTAATCTTTTGCAGATATAATCATCATAATCAAATCCTTTGCATTCAGTGACTGTCTGAACTCGAGACCCATGGACAACATCAAGTTCTACATTTCCTACTGTGAGATGCTCAGCTGGGCCTTTAATGCAGTTACACCTTTAGGTCTGTCACCATCCGTGTGCCGTCTTACCACTGTGTCACCTCACACATAGAATAAATCCCACAGCCTGTCATGCACCTTGCAGTGATAAGGCATTTTCTCTGGTATTTTCATGCGAATATACTTTCAACTCCTGCACCTTTCTATCGTTTTTTGTAAACACACTCATGAGGTTTGTGTCACCAGGAACTATAGATATTACCTGTACAATGGGAGCAATGTAGTTACCACTATTCCCAATACCATGCTATACCTGGTGACAGCAACTCCTCAAAACAAACTGGGCATGTGTGATTTCCCAGAAACGACATGAAAACGAGAAACATTCTTCTTCTTGTTTCTTATAGCCTGTTGATCTGTTTTTACATACTGCTCAGCGCCTTTCTGGTTTCCTACACAACAAACATCAAATATCAGTGCTGGCATTTAGTCCTTTGGTATTTGCAAAAATAAAAACCCTCTTTCATTTCAGGAAACTGATTTTTTTCTCTTAGGTGTTTTTATTTTAGATGAAAGTTAAAACCTTGTGATGATGAAGTTATAAAGAACTGCTTGGAGACTGAACATTTTAATAATTCAGCTCTGCTTTTTATTGTAGTGCAACAATAGTGGCAGCATTAGGAGTTTTTTTCTCAATCTGGGTCTGAGAGGCCAGACAAATTACAGCATTCAAATCTTACTGTTCAGAAAATAATAACTTTGTGTTGACCAGCACAATACAACTACTCTGTTTGAAAAGGGATTTAGATGAGGAGTTGCATGAGTGTACATGGTTTACTTGTAATGAATGGTTTGAAAAGGTATCAAATGTGATTGTATGAGTTCTCCTGAACTTGATTGACTGTTTGCTACAGCAGGAACTATAACAAAAAATAAGCAGAAATGGCAAAACGAAAGCTGAATCTTGAAAACAACCCTGCTCTGATCTGAACAAATAAAAAAAAGATATCCCAATGAGAGTTCCAATTGTTTAAAGCTTAAAATACCTTATCATACATCTAGCTGAAAGACAAGGATCAGTAAAAGATTATGTATGAAGCAACTTACCAATGTTGCTTTCCACTGCCTCAGCTTGTGGTGTCACCTCATAGAGTCCAGTTAAGCATGCATCAGTATCTTCCTTAACAAATGCCTCCAAGCCTTTAAATTCCCAATACCCAAACTTTGTTAAAAGGTACGTTTCATGCATCTCGGTTTCTGCTGGCACCTCTTTGAATTGTTTACAGTTAACATTATTCCAGCCTGAGCTCTCTTGTTCACTCCTCAGCTCTCCTTTATATTTAGTACAGTGTGATTCTAGCTCATTTTGCAGACTTGACAAAGTTGTTATTAATGGTGTGTACTTCACTGCACTGTAAAGTATTCTTTTCAGTGCAAGATAATGTCTGTCATTCTCCCAAAGTGTGTAATGTTTTTTTAGAACTGCTTGGAGGCAATCCTGGTCAACATACCTCAGTTTTTGTGGGATTGAAAACTGTAGTTTTGGTTTTGGGTCAATAAATGATTTTGGGGAACAGAATCTCGCCAAAGATCCGCCTCATCTCCTGCAGTCGCCGGCTTATAATGGCAGTCTTGTATGTCTTTGAATTCTGCATGGTGTTTGCAATCTGACTGCAGATCTGTCTTAGCAAGCTTGGTCATCTTACCAGCTGCCTTCTCATCAGTGTAGACAAAAATAACTGCAGTGTACAGACATTTAATGTCATATATTAACCTAAAAAGGGATTTTATTATTATGTCATTGTAATGTAAAGTAAATGCTTACATTATTACAAAGAGTAGTACTGAGGTATATCATAAACAGGACCGACTCAAACTGAACTTCTGTGGCTTGTTACTTAATGCCTAAATCCCATGAGGTTTCAGTCTCTGAGGTTTTTGTTTGCTGAGATTATTTTCAGTGTTTCTACATCATCTGTGTAGTTCTGAAAGCAGAAGTGTGAACTAAAAACATATCAAATGAAAATATGTCACATCCCCTCGCTTCATTTTAAATACAAAGGGAAAGTTATTGATTATATGACAAACTGAAGAGGCCAATTTAAGCATATGATGCTCAACAGCACAGTCTTGGACATGTCTTGGAGGCAATCCTGGCCGGCATACCTTCTTTTCACAGCTGACAATCTGACATATCATAGCAGGAAAAGCACAGGTGTATTAACAGTGGTGCATGCCACTTAATGGGTAGCCGTGGTTTATGCATACTAGATTAAGGTCATTTTAAGGACCTAACGCAAATGCCTACTTCAAATGCCTGTACTGTGAAAAGGTCTTGAGCCATCCCTGATTTCTAGATAGTCTGCTTTCAAGGAGCCAGACTTTGTGAGTTTTTTAAAAGTGGCCTCGATTTATAGTTTTCCAGGCTTTCTACAGGTCCTTTAATGTTGGTCTTTGGATTTGATTGCTTTTTCACTCATTTTCAGTTGACTCCTTGCACCTGACCATTTTACGAGGCATGTCTTGTTTGTTAAGCCACTTAATGCTGACATATTCAAGCATATAATTGGGGCTCAACAAGGTAACCCTGGATTCTCCCTCTGCACTAGGCCAAGACTGGGGCCTTCCTACCTACCTTTTTCACTCACTATGTGCTTACACATCACTCTGCATGTAATCATTAGTCATTATTAATCTTGGGCTCTCTTCCATAGTGTGTATTTGGGCCTGTCTTTCTCCCCTAGCCCTCAACCAGTCGTGGCAAATGTCTGCCTTTCTCTGAGCTTGGTTCTGCTGAAGGTTTCTTCCTGTTAAAAGTGAGTTTTTCCCTCCCACTGTCACTACGTGCTTGCTCAAAGGGGGTCATTTGATTGTTGGGGTTGCAATATAAAGCCCCTTGATTGCTGTTGTGATTGACACTAAATAAAAAGAAAAAAGGGGGATGAACGAGTATTTTGTCTATGCATAACAGACAACCTAGCAAAGAACCAAAAAATGCCAAAGACAACACAGACTGGAAAAAAGTCGTGTTTTTTACATCAGCATGTTGATTCCCAAAGAGCTATTAGCCAACAACTTTAGGGGCTGGTCTACCTACATCAGATGAACACTTTCTATAAGTCATGCCCTTAATAGGTAAAGCTCCAGCAACACAGGACCTGAGAGATAAATCTGGCTATTCAATTGATCTGTTTTCTTGTCAGAAATGGTCTCAGTGGATGTGTAGCTGTCACAAAGCCATTCTTAAACAAGCATTTTCTCTGCTACACTGAAGAAAATGCTCCAGTATGCCAAATCACACTAGAACTGGACTGAAAATTAGGTGCAATAGGTCTTATGGAGTGGAGTTAATCCAGTTTAGAAAAATTATGGTTTAAATCATCTCAGGTCCAGAGAAAGTTGGGAGAAAAGTACAACAGCCATCTAATGTCTACAGCTATCTGCAATCCACAGTGGAGGCATCTATTACTTTACATGGACGTGTTTTCAGCTAACGTTAGCTTATAAAAGCCAGCTTGTCTATCTACCAATTTTGCAATACATAACACATTTGGTTATGAAAATATTTTTTTCTGGTTAATAATTTTTATATTTTGTTTGTATTTTAAATTAGATTATATGAATAGAAATGTGGATTAAAGGTATTAAATGCTACTTTTCTCAGCAATAAAACTGATAGACTTAACTTCACATAAAACTAAACCCACTTAACTGACCTACTGCGTCATTCACTATATTGCTTATTACTCCGGACTTGGTTTTTTGGTTTTCCTTGAACCTTTAATGATGGGTGCAGTACTTCGTACATACCTAAAATGAACTCGCATCTGGACACGGTATTCTTGAGCCTGGTTATTGAAGCTGGAATATCTTGGAAGGAGCGTCATTTCACTTGTAAGCTACACTGGCTTGTGTTATTGTTTTTTATCCAAACTCTACCTGCCGGTGCTCTCGGCTAAGCGGAAAAGGAAGCGGTCGTTTTAAATTCCCTCCAGCACCGCAGAGGCGTGGCGTTTATGTTGATCACTTGAAGGTTGGTGGAGAAAAGCACAAACTTACTTTAGTTTCACATTATATGAGAAGATTATAGAGATTAATGACAGAAAAAAAAACATTATGACGCATAAACTTGCACATGAAAACCCTTAAATATGAATTATTTACTGAGCATTTTACTGATTGCTGTGGATCGGTCTTCCAGGCAGCTACGTTTGTGGTGGACAGATGCTATAAGATAAAAAGACAATATTAACCGAAAATAATATTATGTTATGCAATGTATTCCGGAGAAGTGCGGATTTTAATGCAGGGGTGGATTTGTGGTCTAACATTTATTCACCTGTTTTCACTTTAGTAAATAAAAATAACAAAAGTTCATCTGCACTAAATCCTGCCTCTGCCCCACTTAAAGTGCCTCTATAATGTACTTTAAAAACAGCGAGCACTGACCAAAGTGCTGAACATAAAATAAGAAAAAATATCAAAATAAATATAAATACTAAAAATAAAAATACAGTAAACAAATAGAACACTAACATCAAAAATAAAATCCAAATAAATTTAACATTTCTATACTGGGTTAAAAGACAAACTGAAAAGGTGGATCTTTGATTGCTTGAGGAGGCCTTTCTAATTTGTAATGGCAATGCGTTCCACAATTTGTCTTTTTTAGGGGCATATAAACCTGCGTATCATCTGCATATGAATGGAAAGCAATTTTTTGCCTTCTAAAAAAAAAGGGGAGAAAAGCAGAGGTCCAAGTATTGATCTCTGTGGTACCCCACATGAGACTAGAGCTGGGGAGGATCTAAAATCTGAAAGGCTGACACAAAATGTTCTCTCAGCCAGGTAAGACCTAAATCACTTCAGAGCAGTACCATGAATGCCTACACAGTGTACCAAGAATCATAGTAAAATATTGTGATCCACTGTGTCAAAGGCAACTGTTAAGTCTCGGAGAACCAAGATCACATGATCCCCTATTTGTAGCCAGGAGGACGTCGTTAACAACTGTAAGCAATGCAGATTTGGTGCTATGCAGAGATTTAAAACCAGACTGAAAAATCTCAAGGACATTATTTTCATTTAAAAAGGTTTTCAGCTGATTATATGTAATTTTCTCCAGAATTTTAGAGAAAAAGGAAGCTTGGAAATAGGCCTAAAATTTGATAAAACAGAGGGACTCAGGCTAGTTTTCTAAAGCAGAGGCTGAACTATAGCATGCTTCAAAATTTTAGGAAAAATACCAGATGAGAAACTGGTAATAACAATAACAAGAATGAATAGCCCAAGAGTAGAAACGACCTCTTTAAATAATTGAAGTAGAACAACATCAGTAGGGGAACCTGAGGGCTTCAGATGACTAACAACCTCATAGAATAAAGAGAAAGTTACAGGCTTAAACTGGTAGAAAACAGCACAGCAAGAAACAGGGACTGAAGGGTCAAGAGCAGGTGGTGTTTTCTGAGCCCTGGTGTTATTCACCTTTTCCACAAAGAAATTCAGAAATTTCTTACATACCTCAGAGGAAGCTTCAATACAGTCAGACTGAGGAACATTCAACTAAAACCAAAAAAAATGTCTTAAAAAACATTAGCACAACAAATTATTCTCAAAATTCTTTTAATTTTATTAAGATTGGTGGGACAAGTGGCTGCCCACACAACATTGCAGTATAAGGATAAAAGAAACTGTATTAAGGCATTAAAATGCAAGACTGATTTAATAATAATCCAACTGTACAGGAAGAATATCCAGAATTTTTGTATGTGTCCTACATGCACAATAAGTTTTCAAGAATATAATCATCTCCCAAAATAATTACACAATTCTGGCCAATTAATTAGCCAGCTACTAAAAAAAATAACAGTCTACACTCTTACTTCTACTTCTGCTTATTACTTTTAAGGTGGTGAAGTAATTAGATTCCTTCTTTTTTCAGTGCAAAAAAACCAACCTAACATAACCCATTTACTGCCAAGTCGGGGGGGGGGGGGGGGGGGGGGAGGAGGAGGCAAAAACACCAATCATAAGCTAATTCTGCATTTGTAAGATGATCTGTTCTGCGTGTGTTAGGTTGATGCTAGATCTCACACGTGACTCAGTGTTAATGCATTCGTCACATAAACTGACTCAACTTCACTTTATTTACACACAAACATTCAGACAAACATGCAGCTTAAAGCGCTTCACACAGCAAAACCAAAACGACACAGAATGACATTAAAACCATTCACAACATTAATTATATAAATTATAGACAATAAAATATAATACTAAAAATAAATATATAAAAGCAATAAATACAGGGATACACCTTGCACTTCAAACTTTCATTGATGTATTACAGATAATTTAGTAATCAACAAGTTGAAGAACAAAAACAATCCATTAGCAGAATTTCATATGATTTGTTCAAGCTATCTTTATAGTGTTTTGCAAAAACAGATTATTGTTGCGACAGTGCCGTTAAAAGAAAAACTACTGGCAACCACCAGTTCTACCCAGCAGCCTCCTTGTAGATGGACCTATGCTATACATTTGAAAATACTAGATGATTTTCAGAAATGCTGACCTCTGACCTTTACATCGAGCTCACTGAGATTTGAACTTAGGTTTTTACACAAACTTGGTTCCCCACGCCGCTCCAGCAGCGTGACAACAGCCTTTTACTTTTGATGGGTAAAAAATGTCATGCATTACATTTACAGGTAAGAGTTTGCTTTAACACATTCATTTAAAAAAACCAAACAAAAACAGACTGGGTAGTGTACTTTTACTTGCAACTTAAAGTCAGCACTGTCCTATTTACAATCTTCTCTTTAAAGCTTAGCGGCATTTGGCAACGTGACCGGAAAGATGGTGAGAGCGGGCAAACCTGCGGAGGCATTTAGGGCAAGAATACGGCTTCTCGCCCGTGTGAGTTAACATGTGAGTTTTCAAATGGCCCGACAGGCGAAAGCTTTTCCCACATTCTTGACATGTGTAGGGGCGCAGGTTAGTGTGACTCCTCCTGTGCTTCCCCAGATCACCAGATGAAGTGTAACAGCGGTGGCACTCGGGACATTCAAAGGGCTTTTCCCCAGAGTGTATCCGTTTGTGTTTCACCAAGTCACCGGACTGTGTGAAACTCTTATCGCATTCAGTACATTTGTAGGGTCTCTCACCAGTGTGGGTGCGTTGGTGATTTCTTAAATGGGCAAGGCGAATGAACCTACTGCCGCAGACAGTGCAGTGGTAAGGCCTTTCACCAGTGTGTGTTCGTAAGTGTATTTTTAAAGCGCCAAGATCTCCGATCTTCAACCCGCAGTCTCCGCACTGATGAGCTTTCTCGTTGGTATGAAGTTTAGTGTGAACCCTCAGGTTTCTCTGAGTGTTAAAATTTTTCCCGCACACATTGCAGTGGAAGGGTCTTTCACTTGAATGTGTCCTCAGGTGTAGATCCAGGCTAGACTTCAATCCAAACTCCTTTCCACATTCCGAGCAGGAATATTCCTTCTTGCCAGAGTGTGTGGTTAAATGGCACTTAAGATGGTGGGACCTTAAAAAGGCTTTCTCACACACCTGACATTTGTAGGGCTTCTCCCCTGTGTGTATTTTCATGTGTTGTCGCCAGCCGCTGCGCTCTACAAACCTCCTGCCGCAATCCTTGCAGACAAACGGCCGGTCGCCTGTGTGGGTGCGCATGTGGTCTTCCAGGCTTTGAGGTGTGCGCACTTTCTTACCACATTCTGGACACTCCACACCAGTGTCCAGACAGATTGGTTTATCTTCAGGCTCCGTGCTATCTAGTTCATGACACAAATGAGGTCCTTGACCCCAGGTAGTTTTGAAACTCTTCCCACAATCAGCACAACTGAGATATCCTCCTCTAGTAACCACAGACATGTTGTGCCAGCGCTGACAGTGATTTTTTAGGTTCTTCAGGTACTGGAAGCTGCGAGCACAGGTTGGGCAAGGGTGAAGCCTGCGGGGAGGGGCAGAAGGGTGGACTTCACGTACGTGGACCCTGAGGTGTACTTTAGAGTTAAAGGTACTGCTGCATGCACCGCAGCTGTATTTGGGGATGAGATTTAGTGTGCGGCTTGAGAAGCACGTGTTGAGTTTCGCAAGGTACTGTTTCTGATGGACCCACTTAACATGCTTCTCCAGGAAGTCCAAGTCAGTAAAGGAGACAGTGCAGTGCGGACATGGAAAAAACTCAGATGACGACTCTACATAGGAGTGACAAAAAAATAGACAGGAGTCACATCAAGCAAAGGTAAGAATGTATGATTAGACTTTTCCTGTTACAGTAATAGGAAACTCTCTTGATTTATAATAAAGACATTTAAGCTGTGTCACCCAATTTGCACCCAATTTTTGTTTTTAAAGTTATTAAAGATGTATGCTGTAAGATAATTCCACTCTTGAAAAAGAGCAGTTCAAATAAATAATTTAAAGCCCTAAATTCATGCCCATGATGAGACTATGTAAACTTCTGACTATAACTATATATTCAGTGGCTGGATCTGGATTTTTTAATGTAATGTAGTTTTTGGTCAGAATCTTTCCATTTTCTTGTCTTGCTATTCCCTTCAATGAGGGTGTCTAGCTTAAGGATCACTAACAGTGCTCCTGTTATTTCTTAACTTTTTTAAAAACATATGTATTTAACCCTCAGCTGATTAAAAAAATGTAAATGCAGATACACCTCTAGAGCTTGCATTAATGTGTTTCTTATACATACTTTTCAAGCTAAAACTGGCTATTTGTAAAATTTGGAAAAGGTGAATAACAACTAAAAGCAAAAAGACCCAGACTTAAGGCCGGTCTCTACCTCTGCAAGCCTCCTCCTCTCCCTCTTCAAACCCCTCTCGGGCGCTGCTTGCATCCTCCACCTCTTCTTCACTCTCTCTCTCTTCTTTGACCCACGACTCCGGCTCCTCCTTGACAGCAGCTTCAGTGAATTCATAATGTGGTGGATGGTAGGAGTCAAACTCCTCCTTTATGTGTCCTTGTGAAATATAAGCATCTGTAATAGTGTCAGGCTTAGTGTCTTCTGTGCCTTCACTGTGCTCCTCGCTGATCTCCTGCGAATGTGGCTCCTCCTTTATCTGGATATTGAGGCCGTGCCCATTAGTGTATACTTCACTGAAGCCTTCCTCGCCATCACTCCCCTGCTCTAATTTATGCTCAGCTTTAATAGTGACCGCATCGCTTTGTGTCTCTTCTGTCTTTGCCTCCCCTTTTGTGGATTTCATCTTCACGTAATCACCATTAGGGTTTCGTCGTGGCGTGCTGTGGAGCAGAGGAAAACACCGTTATGTCGAATATCTCGATGGACACTTAGATTTAAAAAGGCAGTCCGAAAAACACAGGGAACAGAAGCAAGCGTCATCTAAATATTCCCTGACTCTGGTTATTTGATCTTTGTTAGCTCACATTAGCTAAGAAGCATTAGCCTAGCAATAGGCTAACGCCGTTTACTTTCCTACAGCTGTGCAACTGTCACCGTTTCGCTTATATTCCGCCACAAAGAAGAGACTCACAGTGTTAAATCGGGCGCTTAAGCCGCAGCAGCTTCTTCACATTTAAGCGACCATTTACTGGCAGCCTGCATCAGTTATAAATGGATAAAAACACAGGAAGAGCACCGCACACTTCCTCTGGTACTGGCCAACCAGAGCACACCAGCCTTGTTTACCTTGAACCCGCTTTTAAAGTGACAGCTACAAAAAACAAGCGTCACAACAAATCACGCCATCCTGCATCATAACTTATCTGTCATGCTATACGTGATGTAGATGGGTTAAGAAAGATAAAAAAGAAAAAGAAAAACTACAAAAAGAAAAATATCCTCAGTTTTAACAAATTCTCACTGGTCAATTCGTTAAGTTCACCTTGATAATACTGCGTTACAACCTCCTTTGTCCTAATTATTCATGGTATAGAATCAACAAAGTTTTGGGAACATTACATATTGACATGAGAGCATTACACAGTTGCTGTAGATTTGTCAGATACATATCCTTGATGGCAAGTGGTTATTTGATTTGCTGTTGCCTTGAATGCCAAAGCAGAGCCAGGGGAGGTAAAGATGCAGAGGCTTTGCAGGCCAGTCTCTGCAGGCACTAAAGTGTCTGGGCACTAGAGGACTCCAAAACCATAGAGCAATCAAGAACGACACAGATGCAGCAGAAAAGGTGCCAAGCAGCCTATGGATCAAGCGGACCAATCCATGGATGACAATTGCTACTTGGACAGTCAGTGCCTGGGTTGCACGGGTGAGGGTGTATGACGTTGAACGACCCGAAACACTCACTGAAACCAGATTGCATCACTGTTGATGTGTTGCATCAGAAAATGTATGCAAGAACTTGAAATACTTAGGCTTCTCAATTAGAAGCACATTAGTCTGTACCAGGTATAAATATGTTGTAGGGTTTTCCAGCTCTCCTCCAAAATATCATATTGGGCCAGGGGGGTAATTTCCAGGGGGGGGGGGGGGGGGGGGTGTTATGACCCCCCATAAAAAGACCCAACCAATATAACCCCCTAATAAAATTATGAATTATCTTGCATAAATAGGCTGTTTTCTTTACTCCTTTCAGGTTTTAACAGCAAATTAGTTGCATGTTTAATCATCTAGGAATTTACCCAGATTTATTTATTTAGACAGATCTTGACCCCCCAATGTTCAGCACAAAGTTACACCGATGTATTAGGCAGCACCTTCTGGGCAAGTCATTTGCAGTTTTGAACTCTTAACTGTCAGATTTAAAAATTTAAAATCACTGTAAATTACTTTTACCTCAACATTAAAATGTTACCATTACAGCACGCTTATTTTTACTAAAACTTCAGTTGTAAGCCATTGCTAGGTTTCTTGTGGTCAACGTGACAAGATTAATGTCTGAGCCACAAACACCAGAATTTTACAGCTTTTAAATATTAAAGTATTTTTACTTGTAACAGAAAAAAAAGCGCATAATCAGGTTCCACAGACTTTATTTCAGCTGACTCAAGACAGACTCCTCACACAATCCTCTGTACAACACTGTTCCCTTCTTTGAAAACGAAAATACAAACACAATATAAGTTATGTACAAAAATAAAGCATGTTAAAAAAAATTACAGAGATACAAGACACAACAATTTTAATGCTCATTTGGGCATGGCTGCTATAAATAGTGACAGTATTCATATGAGCTTTATTTTGCTGAACTACCCAAAAAAAAAGGAAAAAAAAGAAAAGAAAAACAAAACGCCAGTAGCACCATTCTGAGTTCGTCCACGACAATGTTTGCCATCCGAGCATGGATGACACCCCGCTCTTGTGTTTCACATGAATTTTAAAGCCCCATGGCTCTGTGCAGTGCAAAAAAGTAAATCAAAATACTCCCGTTAACACAAACCAGTGAACATGTAATTCAATTAAAATAATGCTGCAAAACCTTTACAAACCTCTCACCAGGAGAACTTTCTAATGTAACACTTTCCACTGTTAATGAAATGTAACTGTTCATACTGTATTTATTTATTTTTAGTTAGACCATAGTTTGATTGGTGCATACAATCACCTAAGAAGGCAAGCTGCCATAAAAAAGGCAGCTTAATGAACCATCTCAACACCGACACACATTTAATGTGAACAAAAAATAATCATAAAAAAGGACAATTTCTTCATTTTAATGGACGAGTTCTGTTAAGTTAGTGTAGTGTCGTGAGTGCAAAAACGATACTGAAAACATTATCCTTCACAACTTCTCAATTCAAAACAACTCATGAAAGAAAACTCTAAATGTCACTTTAACATCTTCCAGGAGCTGCACCAAACACATTTCCATTAACACAAGTATTCAGTGTAAGCCATCTGACACACAGACAAGGCAAGAAGTGAAGGCAGACGAGCAAAAAGATGTATAACGTAACAGAGCAGGTGAATGCATATGCGGAAACATACTGAGTCTGTTTAACATAAACGTGTAGCTTAGAAGCCTGCCATATACTTAGCTACAATTAATAAATCATTCATATCGACTATGATATAAAAACCATCTCACAAGTAACTCAGACTTTTTTCCTGCGCTGACAATCAAAATGTTGCACATTATGCCGAAATCAAGTCTTTTGTTCTCAATGGCAATTCTGATTGTCACTTTTTGGGGGAGGGGGGTATAAAGCACATGTTGGTTCAAAGCAAGCACATGGTTTTACACCTCTGTTGGTCAATGAGAATAATTTTAACAAGAGTCCAGCTTCAGTCTTCAGTCGCATAATCTGTCGAGTGCACTCATACCTCTTTAGTGATCACAGACACGATGTGACGCATTTTGCTGATACGTATAGCAGTTGTAGTGTATTCTAGAGACAGCTGGCTTGGTCATGTGAAGCACTGAAATACAGTATAGCAACACATAATAGAATAAAAGACACTTTAAATTCATTATACAGTATATGTACATCTCTTCAAAATGCTCAAGTTGCTCTTACTTCTGGATATTGTCATTGCCTTGTGGCTGTTTCTTTCAAAATTAATTTATTATATACCAAACCCTTTAAAGACTTATTCTATCTCTCATAAAAATGTTACTTGTTTCTCTACATAGCCATAGTGGTCAGGTGCTGATGCCCCAGCAGCCCCTTGCGGCCTGCACCCGCTCCTGGATGCCCGCCTCCATTGCCGTGGCCACAGTATTCCTGCAGGTTCTGTCGCAAAGTAACCAGTGCGGAGCCCAGACAGGCGCGGTTCGGAGCCAAGACACCCCCCGGCAGCTGGAAGAGGACTGTAGCCACTCCAGCCATACCATCATCTGTGGGCTCCAGGGTAATGGGCCCCACCTTGAAGGAGGAATAGGAAAAGCCCATAAGCTGAGAGAGGAAAGGGTCAGGACGGCAAAAGTGCTGGTAAGCGCTGTATGTGGATGGGTGGTGATGATGTGAGGCTGGGTTGCCAGCTGTGGTACTGGCATAATGATGGGTGTTCAAGTAGTGCAGTGGTAAATGCTGGCCGCTGTTGCCTCCTCCACCCAAGGTGAGGTGATGGTGGTGATGGGCTGTGGGTCCGGAGGATGGGTCATGTTTATAGGAGACAGGTCCTGCTCTGCCCCTCTGGCCAACCACCACTCCACTTAACTTGCTTGTGCGGGCATGAGCAAGCGACACAGTGCTGCCCCCTACCCCTCCACCAGATGAAGGCAAGTAGATGAGCTGAGGCTCCTCCGGCTCAAGGTATATAGTGAGCTTAGCAAAAGGCCTTGATGCCATCTTTGTCATCTCCTGAATGTGGCGACGCTGCTCCCGACGGAAGTCCAGGAACTGCTTAACCTTCCACAGGAGGACGCAGACAGACAGGAAGAGGAAAAAGCAGGAGAAGAAGACAGAGAAGAAGACAAAAAGGTCAATGTGGGCTTGGTCCTGTCGCAGAAACAGCAGGCCCTGGGACTCTCCTTGTCTCTCTTCAGTTCCAACACCTCTCAGAGCGATGTAAAAGCGACTAGATTTCAAGGAGTGCACCTCATGGGGGAAGGTGATCACCACACGATCTCGAACACCACGGACAATCAGCACCGTCTGGGGTTTCCACACGGTGATATAGGTGATGAGTCCTTCAGCACGTTCCTCTCTAATTTCCCTTTCCGCTCCTGGAGGTTTTGCTTGCAGGCTTTGGGAAAGCACAGAACCTGCAAAGTTGGATGAGGTGTTGGCAAACACCTTTATAGGGGATGGAGGTGAATCCTTTTCTGTCCCGGCAGTTTTCCCTGGAACTACAGATTCCTCCTCGATCTTGATGGTGTGAATCCCTGTGTATCGATCTACGTCCACAATGAAGGTGTCATGAGAGTTGGACACGTACACCTCCACCTCACCAAAAGTGACATCAATGGTGACCCGAATGTCCACATTGGTGAACTTTGGCTGGGCAGCAAAGAATACAGTGCGCCCCTTGGGCAGGTTGCGAATGGTGGGATCATGAAAGCAGTTGGTCTGCGATGTGGGGTCAAAGCAGCACTCTGTGTCCACATTAAACTGACGGTAGCACTGACGCCCATTCACTGGTGTACCATTGAAAGAATCCTTGCACTTTGCACACTAAATGAAAGAGTAAAACACAGAATTTAAGCATGTTTCATTCACTGACAAAAAAAAAAAAAGAAAAATGTGGATTTCAACAAGTCAAAACTGTAAAAAGTGGAAACTGTGAACTCCAGCATGCACATACCTGTTGTCTGTAGCAATCTTTGCGATCACTCTGGGGGCTGCTGAGGCAGGAGGAGGTCTCTGTGTTGTTTTGGCAGGGGCAGCCTGTGCCATCGTGTTCATTGCATGTGTCTGCGTGGCCATTACACTGACACCTGTGATGAAGAGGAGAAATTAACATTCACTACAACTGTGCATGTATAAGCATTTCTCTTAATAGTAAAAGACACATCTGCTGATTATAACTGACAGACCAGGTACTGAGTAATCAAAATCACACATTAAAACTTTATATAATAACTTTATATAATAACACTCCAGTGACAGCTCAGCAGCAGATTTTACTCACTTCTCACACTTCCCCTGCAGCAGGAAGTAGCCACTAAGGCAGCTCTCACACCGATCCCCTACGCTGTTGTTCTGACAATTTACACATACAGCATTCTCCTCTGTTGGACCCTCAGACACCCAGGACTGAATCTAATAGGAGGACAAAAAGTGACAGAACTTTAAAACTAAAGTGGTTTGTGTTTGTTTTTTTAATATAAATATATTCACATACACAAACCCTCACGGATTTCAGTTACTTACGCTGTTAGGGTCAAGAGGATATAATTGTAGAGTTTCCTGTGCCTTCTTAAGTTCATCCCGGGATAGACACACAGCGCTGTTTCCCTTGCAAAATTCCCGACATGGATGGCAAGTGCCACCCCCCTTGGCAGAGCCCACAAACAGAGGCTTACACTTCTCACAATGTTTACCCTAGATTTGGGGCATAGAGGAAACAAAGTGGATTACTGAATATGAAAAAAAAAACAAAAAAAAAACGTTTAAGGCACGTGAATGTAGATTATTATAAGCACTTACCATGGTGTTATTGTGACACTCCAAACAAACATCTGGTTTGTTAACACCAGCACAGTTGCTGTGTTTGTTGCAGCTGCACTGAGAGGAGCAGTTATCCCCTACAAAGCCAAAGTGACACTGGCAAACTCCAGGGGATGTGCATGTCCCATTCACACAGCCTTGTGCACACACTGGCTCACACTGACCAGAAATACTGCACAGAAGGACGCAAAAAGCGGAGATTTCAGTGAACTTCTTCAGTCACTACACAATAAAGTTCAAACTATCCTCTTATATTACCTGCTAAGTATGTAACCCTGTTTGCAGGTGCAGTGGTATCCTTGTGGCAGATCGTGGCAGTCCTGAGTGCTGTTACAGTTGTGATGACCGTTGGCGCATTCATCCTCCTCTGGACAATGGAGAAAAGACCAGCTGCTGTTTGTCAAAGGGCAGACACCCTCACTCACACCTGTGGAGGGGGGGGGAGAGAGAAAGACACAGAGGTATGCTGATAAATAACAAAACAATCCACTCATAACATGCCAAGATGCTCAGCTTCTTCAAAACCATAAATTTAACATTGTTCTCACCATCAAGTCCTCCCTGTAGGCAGCGTCCAGCTCCATTGCCCCCGCGAGAAGAACACCAACCACACTGAGGCCTAGCAATGCACTGGGAGCACTGAGTGAGCTGGGAGCACTGGGGAGAGCAGGAGTCTCCCCTAGAAAGCAGTCGACCGCACTGGCCTGCCTCACACCGGAGGGGCAGAAAAGATCGGCTCATGCACTACAGGAAGGGGAAAGAGATTTGCTCAGTTAAATTAAAAAGAAAATAAATTAACTTAAAGTCCAACATTCCAATCAGGGGTGGGTGATACGGCCTCAAAGTTATGTCACAATATTTTCAGAAAACATATGTTTTAATGATAACACTACAACATAAAAAAATATAGGAACATTTTAATGATGGTTGCGCACAGCAACATTTATAAGTGTAAGTAAATGAACTGCATTTTCTATCCTTCCTTCCAATGAGCTACTATCACTGATGCTAACCTTAGCAATCTACTAAAACAAGGTGCCAGAGGTAGCAGCAACATAGTACAATAGTAGTGACACAGCACCACATCCAGTGAGAGTAAAGTAAAACCTAAGCACAAAAATGTAGCTTAGCTACTGTTAAATAATGCATTATCAGAGCTAATTTCAACTGCTCCCTCACTTACAAGGAGTCGCCACAGTGGCTCATCATGTTTGATCTGGTAGATTTTTTACATTAGACACGCTTCCTGATGCAACCATAAAACTATCCACCCAGAATTGGGATAGAGATCTGCTACTTGTTAGGAGAACATGTAAACCACTACTTTGTTACATGAGAAACTGAAAAATGTTTTCTACCTGGGATATCATTTCTTGAGTAAAGTCTTAACCAGCTGGTCAAAGCCCCTTTCACCACAATCTGTATTGCATCATATCTTTAGCCAAATAAAAGACAACTACATCCACTGTTTGGTCTTTCTGTCATGTACAACCTGCGAGTGAAATTAGCGAGTGCTACGGCGACACTGGGTAGAGCGGGTCTTTCACACATTGACAGCACAACACCGATCGCTAATATTGCCCCCTTCACATCCTGTTTGCACTTGTTAGTGGGTTTTTTGGCTTCAACTGGTCGTTTCCACCTTCAGTTGGAACTATTTTCTTGCATATTGAGCTTTGTTAGAGGTTGTTGAAGTAGCTCTTTTTTAAGTTATTCTTTAATTGCATTGCTATAGCTGTGATATTGTGACATGATCATATGATGATGACAATCTTACCCGCTGCAGGGCCATGCTCCACACACAGTGCTGCCAGCCCCCATCAGAGCCATTGGAGCTCAGACAAAGGCTGCAGTTATGGAGACTGTGGCATGGCGGAGGGCACGGCAGAGGAGGGGATGACTCCACCTGCATGGGTGAGACGTTGAGCAGAGCGTAGCTGAAACATGTCCAGTCATAAGTGGGATTCACACTCAAGATGCGCCTCGTTTCGCCTGGAGAAGGGAAAAAAAGAAGAGAAGGGGGTCGACATTTCTTATTGGAAAATATTTATTAATCATAAAATTCATTTTCTGTAACACCAACACATCATCTGAACCTAGGTACCTGTGCGTTTGAACTGGCGAGTCCACATGCATTTTCCAGAAGCTGTACACTTGGGGCAGTCAGAAGCCTCACAGCTAGTCTCAGTGCAGTTGCTGGACAGGAAGATCTCTCTCTGGTTGATTCGACAGTCATGTACAGCTGTGCAGCTGAGAGAGCTGCTGATACAAGCCCCCTCTGGACAATTTGTGCACCACTTACACTGTAAAACAGGCTGGGAATTTATTAAGAACAGACTTTAGTTCACAGTAACGGTCTCTCTTTGAGTGATTAACTGTGTTTGAGAAGGGGCATTACATGTTACCTGGGATTGACTGGAAAATGTTTTAGGGTGTCGTGCAAGGCATTCACTGCATGTCTTGAGTCTGCGACATTGGTCTGGCTCACGAGGGGTTGGAGAACAGGGAGACTGTCCAGTGAAGCATCCCATTCTGATGGAGAACAAGGAACAGAAGTGAATGTCATATGCATTTTATTTCATAGCTGCACATAACTTCAAGCTCAGAATTGCTGTCAAACAACGTGTTACCTCTCAGCAGTGTCAGAAGAAGCACAGCTCCCTCTACACCATATGCAGCTGCCTGTGGTGGTGTTGCAAGCCTCTGGTGTGGGAAGAAGGGCGCAGGGGTCAGAGGGCACAGACAGGGTTAGGAGTCTGCCAAGGGTGACGCCATTGAAGCCTCCTGACAGGAAGAGACGACCGCCCCAGCTCGTCATAGCAAGGGACACCGAACCATTAACTGGATCTCCAACAGCTGACACTAAAACAAAAACACGAGAAGAGATTAGCCTATGATGTTTTATGATTTACAAATTAACCTGCAGCTAGAAATGTATAGTTACCTGGTTGTATCCAGGTGTTACAGTTGATCTGGTACAGAGAGACAGAGTTACTGTAGTCTTCTGCTTCTGTCCTGCCGCCCACAATCACCATAGTGTCTTTAATCAGTGCAGCAGCATGGAAGAAACGGGACAGGGGCTACACAGGAGAGAGATGACACAGCAGGAATCCAGAAGTTATCTTTCTAAAGTGGATGGATGGATGTCAACTGCTTGGATTTTCCAACTTCTTACCTTAATACCCTGAGAGGTGGCCAGCAAAGACCAGGTGAGGTTGGGGTAATACAGGCTGTAGAGCTCAGCAGATGGCTCTACACTTTCCACGTGAAAGCGGTAGCCTCCAAAGACATAGATGGCATCAGTCTGTTCATGGTAGACTGCCGTGTGGCCATACAAACCTGATTCAAGAACAAAGCAAGTAAAATAGGTTTATGTGCAATGAAAAGAGTGTTTAGAGCTATATTTGTCTCTTTAAAAAAAAAATTTTTTCACAATGTGATTCTGTATTGTTATAACAATAAGCGGTGCATCAGTGAGTTATTGACATTATGAAAGGCTTCAAAAACCTGTAGGTGGTGTGCCAGTGTGGGGGGCAATGGTCCAGTTTCCAGACTGAGGGTTGAACTCAAGTAAATGGTGATTGAAACCATTTTCAGGAGAGTAACCGCCAATCAACAGCACAGAGCAGTCTCGCCGTACAGTTAAAGTGTGACCTGCCACTGGAGGAAGCACTGTGCTCTGTCAGCAGAAGAAAATTCATTAGTTAAAGAAAGAAAAAAGATTTTTCACATATTCTTTATTTCCATATCAAGTCAGATACCAACCTTGTGCTCTCTCCAGACTAAACTGCTGAGATTGAGAGTCCAGGTATCCATGGAAACGCCATCTTGTGTGACCCCACCTACTACCAACATAAAGTTATGATTGGCTCCAGCGCCAGACTCATGACTCAGCATTGCAGAGGCGTGATGGTAGCGAGGGTTTGGCATCGACCCTTCTTCCACAGAGCTTGTCAACATTTGTGTCCAACGACGTTCCAACACAGAATATCTAAACCAACCAGAAGGAATTATTACACACATACAGAGGCAACACTGCACTACGTGACTGTGAGATTACCTAACCAACTTGTTGCTGGATGCCTACGCCAAGCTATGTGCAAAAGGGTTATGTAAGTTTTATTGTTCCTATGCTACAGTCTCAGAATATTATTATTATTATGCCAATAAAGGTGATTGTGATAGATTAAAATGTTGAAGATTATATTTCAAAATGTTTAAGATGCTGCTGCAAAGAAAGCAATGCATTTCAAGATTCAACATTCGTGTTACCAATTCCATAAAACCAAAATCAAAATGTAACTTATTCGGAGTTACAAGTTGAACAAAGGTTTGTCCCAAATATGAACAAACTCCTTCAAGGAGTTAAACACATGACACTTTCACAGTAATAAGACAGAAGGTTTTCAGTAGTTTTCACAAATGGATGGGCTTGTTGCCTGAAATGGCATTTTTCTACTCTGAGCACTCCAAATGCATTTCTACTACCATACCCATTCACCCATTCAAACACACATGCATTTGAGTGCATATAACCTAGCATTCATACACACTCACTCTGATAGATTCATCAAGTGCAACTTGGGCTTCAGTATTTTACCCAAAGATACTTTGACATGAAGACTAGAGTAGCCAGGTATCAAACCTCTCACCTTCCAATAGACAACCTACTTTAGCTCCTGAGTCACATGTGCCCCAACCTGAAACATGAATACTACTGAAAATTGATTCTTACAAGCTCTTTGTCTAAGCATTTATAGACTGTTGTTGCACTTTCTTACCTATAGACATTTCCCAGAATTCCTTCTGTCAGAGAAAGCCCTCCATACATCCAGAGGTTGCCCTGTGGTCCAGACACCAGAGAGTGTCCCATCCTGTGGAGGAACCTGTGGGCCTGGTTCTGTTGGGGGGAAAGCACAATGTTTATTTGTGTGTGCTGCGTTGTGTCAGCCATGCACACTTCAGTATTGTTCTCGTTTGTTTTTCTTTGGTCCTTACCACAGTCATCTGTGTGTCCAGTAAGGTTTCCCACACCAAGCTGTTGAAGTCTCGAGGAATAGAGCAGTCTGACCCAACCCAGCTCTCTGAGCACACGCACACTCCCAGAGACTAAGACAAACAGAGTTATGCTGGTTAATGTTCTGTGTTTTATTTTATAATTTTTTTAAAACTGACTTCCTAAACAAAAAAACCCTCAAAAACCAACCAACCAAACAAACAAAAGAAAGTTAACAAAAAAAACAAAAACACGAAAATTATCAAGTACACAACTAGAAATATGTTTTTATGAGCGTTACAAATAAAATAAAAATAAAAATGTCACAGTATATTTAATTAAGTTTTACTTTTGAAAAAAGAGACACTTGGAAATTTAAGAAAAGCAAACTTAAAAAAAAAAAAAAGTTCACAGCTCTTACTATATTACAAGTTCCTCTTCCTTCTGCTATTCCACAATCCTGTGGGCACACTAGCCGGTCACAGTGTGGTCCCCCATATCCCTGAGGGCACTGGCAGAGCCCACCCTGGCACTGGGCTCCACCTGGACATACAGATCCATCTTCATCCTCATCAGAGCTCTGCTGACACCGTCGTACCCAGAAAGATGCATTGAAGCCTTGAGGTCTGTCTGAAGTGACGTTGGCTTCAAAGTAGACTGAGATCACACCTGGAGGTAGAAGAGACGATTATACGATGCTGAGTGATTGTGTATATGTAAACTGGTTTTGTAGTCTAAACTGTGTATTTATTAATCAATGAGTTAAAGATAAACCTGAAGTGGCCTCCACTGTGATAGGCTGAGTCCTCGTGGTGCCACAAAATGCTCCAATTAGATTGTGATCAGAATGTACGACTCCGTTACCCAGAAAACGAGGCAGGCCATCGAACACATAGACATACGAACTCTGAAAAATAAAGCATCCTGAATGTCATGAACACAGTTTCAGGTACAGTGAGCTGTTAAGTAATTTGTGTTTATTTGAACTCACTTTACAATGGGTATGAGAGTCTGGGTGTAGTGTGAGAGCTACTGGGGGACAAAACTGTCTGGGCAGACAGGGTGCCAAGTTTTCAGTCACAGAGAGGACCCACAGGCAATGAGAAAGTCCACCTTTCCCCTCTGTGCCACTCCGCCACCCCAAAGAAGAGGACAGGGGAATGGTGGTGGAGGAAGTGGAGGACAGCAGGACAGAGCGGCCCTGGCACTGGCGGTAACATGTTCCATTGTTCCTAGATGGTACAGGATAGCATAGACAAGTCACGATCACAGAATACACTGAAAATCATTCAAGGAAATTATTCCTACTCAGCAAAATAGTGAAGATCTTTACCTGGGATCTCCATAGTAGCCAGGCAGACAGGACTCGCAGTGTGGTCCCTGAGTGTTGTGGGTGCAGTAACACTGGCCTGTCTGGTTGTGACAGTATCCCTGGAGAGAGTCGCCGTGTCCGTTACACTCACAGGGAACACAGCCGCTGCCACCAGCCAGGGCTGAGCCAAAGCTACCTGGACGGCAGTGCTCACAGTGAGGCCCTGTAGTCCAGTCTGAAAGTGAAGCAAGTGAATGTTAACCAATAAACAACACGACAGCCTTTATCTATCAAACACCAAAATGCCTCCCACAGTTTCAGTTTTATGAATAGTGACTGAAATCAAATCACTATAATCCCTTTATCAAAATCTGACCTTGGCATTCATCACAGATCCCTGGAGCAGTAATACAGGTGGAGTGGAAGTTGCAGCCACAGTCAACATCACATTCTACGCCACTCAGAACCAGAGTAGCGGGATCAGATGTCCAGCCCAGGGCGCATTCACACTCAAACCGTGGGCTGCCGCTACACTGGCCCTCACGACACTCATTGTAACAGCTGTGGGACGAAGGAAGATAACTCAATGAGCAAGACGAATAAAAAGATTTTATTAAGAGATTTAAAGAAGGAATTCGTGGATTACTGTATTTTAATGCACTTACGTTTGGTTGCAGTGCAGTGTGCCATCCCCTGTGAATCCTCTCTCACAATGGCACTCATATGAAGTGGGAGTGTTGATGCAGGTAGCAGAGGGGTGACAGTTGTGGAGGCCCAGCCTGCATTCCTCTACATCAGGACATGTGGGATAGGCCCAGATTGCATCTTGCTCTTCATCACTCAAATGCTCCAACTCCATCTCCATTTCTAAGGGGCGAGGTGGGGCTGAAGTTTGGGGTTCAGGGCTAGAGAAGCAAGAAAGACAAATGTAAACTTGGACTGATATACTACACACACATCTGGCTATCAGTTTGTTCAGGATATATGTACAAGAAACATGATGAGAGATATCTCACTTTGCAGCCCGAGCTTCAGCCACAGCCACACTACAGTTATACACTGATGGATCATCCATTCCTGCCCAGTCTCCCCTCAAGCATCTGAAAAGAAGGGCAGAAAATACGAAATACACACAGAAATCACAATGAGTGTTAACTTATCAGCAACCTGATACTATAAAGATTGCATTTGCCTTATATGCAGTTCTGGGAATCTGTATACTTTTTTGTGTTGTTATGGGTTTGCTGTACTTACTTTCCAATTGTGGGATTATTGTAGTCACCACACCAGCCACACTGAAAAGTCTTCAGGCACTCTGTACATGTGTTTAAAGCTGAACACTGCTTACACTGGGGAACTGAGTGAACACTGACAAGCAAAAAAATAATATTTTATTATTGATTGCCATTAAAGGGTCAATTCAACTGTCTGGCAAAATCTAAATGTGTTGTTTCTTGTGTTTTTGCTCATCTAATGCGAGTATATTACTGCATGTGAAAGCATTTGGAAAGTTAAGAAAAAAAATTCTCTCTTCAGGGCTGACGCTTCAGTACCTTCCACTTTTAATCAAATACTGGCAACTGCTTTTGATACCAAATCCAAAATCCTTGTTTTAAATTGAGTTTACATGAATACAGCCTCTCCGTGAATCGCTACCTTATCGTGGTGGAGGGGTTTGTGTGTCCCAGGGATCCCAGGGGCTATGTTGACTGGGGGCTTTTGCCCCCTGGTAGGGTCTCCCATGGCAAATTGGTTGTGGGTGAGGGACCAGACAAAGAGCGATTCAGAAGACCCTTATGAAGAGAACATCGAGGGAACAGTTTACCCTGCCCGGGATAGGGTTACCGGGGCCCCGCCCTGGAGCCAGGCCCGGGGAGGGTGCCCGAGGGCGAGCGTCTGGGCCTTAGTCCATGGGGCCCGGCCGGGCACAGCCCGAAGAGGAGACATGGGCCCATCCTCCCGCAGGCGCCATAGGGGTCGGGTGCATTGTGTGCCGGATGGCGGCCAGGAGCGGAGGCCCTGGCGGACTGATCCCCGGCTACCAAGACTGGTAATAGGGACATGGAATGTCACCTCTCTGGTGGGGAAGGAGCCTGAGTTAGTGCGTGAGGTTGAGAGGTACCGGCTAGATATAGTCGGGCTCACCTCTTGGGCTCTGGAACCAGTCTCCTGGAGATGGGCTGGACTCTGTCTCAGTCTGGAGTTGCCCCTGGTGAGACGCGGCGGGGTGCTGGAAGGTGCTCCACCTGGAGTCTCTGTTGTCCTGCTGGGAGACTTCAATGCTCACGTGGGTAACGACAGCGAGACCTGGAGGGGTGTGATTGGGAGGAACGGCCTCCCTGATCTGAACCTGAGCGGTGTTTTGTTATTGGACTTCTGTGCAAATCACAGTTTGGCCATAACGAACACCTTGTTCGAACATAAGAGTGTCCATAAGTGCACGTGGCACCAGGACGCTCTAGGCCGTAGGCCGTTGTAATCGTATCACCAGACCTGCGACCATATGTTTTGGACACTCGGGTAAAGAGAGGGGCTGAGCTGTCAACTGATCACCACCTGGTGGTGAGTTGGATCATGTGGCGGGGGAGGATGCTGGACAGACCCGGTGCACCTAAACGCGTAGTGAGGGTGTGCTGGGAACGTCTAGCAGAGGCCCCAGTCCACGAGATCTTCAACGCACACCTCCGGCAGAGCTTCAACAGCATTCCGAGGGAGACTGGGGACATTGAGTCCGAATGGACCATGTTCAGCGTCTCCATTGCTGAAACTGCTGCACTGAGCTGCGGCCGCAAGGTGGTTGGTGCCTGCCGTGGTGGTAATCCCCGAACCAAATGGTGGACACCAGAGGTGAAGGAAGCCACCAGGCTGAAGAAGGAGTCCTATCGGGCTTGGTTAGCCTGTGGGACTCCGGAGGCAGCCGACAGCTATCGACAAGCCAAGCGGAATGTGGCTCGGGCAGTGGCTGAAGCAAAAACTCGGGTGTGGGAGGAGCTCGGAGAGGCCATGGAAAAAGACTTTTGGACTGCCTCAAAGAGATTCTGGCAAACTGTCAGGCGTCTCAGGAGGGGAAAGCGGTGCTCTACCTGCACTGTGTATAGTGCTGGCGGAGCGCTGCTGATGTCGACTGAGAAAATTGTCAGGCGGTGGAAGGAATACTTCGAGGACCTCTTTAATCCCACTGACACGTCTTCCGAGGAGGAAGCAGAGTCTGGGGATGAGGGGAATGACCTGCCAATTTCCAGGGGCGAGGTCAGTGAGGCAGTTAAACAACTCCTTGGTGGCAGAGCCCCTGGTGTTGATGAGGTCCGCCCCGAGTTCATGAAGGCTCTGGATGTTGTAGGGCTGTCCTGGTTGACACGCCTCTACAATGTTGCGTGGAGATCAGGGCCGTACCCCTGGACTGGCAGACCGGGGTGGTGGTCCCCATCTTTAAGAAGGGAGACCGGAGGGTGTGTTCCAACTACAGGGGGAATCACACTCCTCAGCCTCCCTGGGAAAGTCTATGCCAGGGTGCTGGAAAGGAGAGTTCGTCCGCTAGTCGAACCTCGGATACAGGAGGAACAATGCGGTTTTCGTCCTGGTCGCGGAACACAGGACCAGCTCTTTATCCTCTCAAGGATACTTGAGGGTGCATGGGAGTTTGCCAAACCAGTCTACATGTGTTTTGTGGACTTGGAGAAGGCATTCGACCGTGTCCCCCTGGGTGTCCTGTGGGAGGTGTTGCAGGAGTATGGGGTGTCTGGCCCATTGCTACGGGCCATTCGATCCCTATACAACTGTTGCAAGAGCTTGGTTTGCATTGCCGGCAATAAGTCGGACTCGTTCCCGGTGGGTGATGGGCTCTGCCGGGGCTGCCCTTTGTCACCGGTTCTGTTCATAATTTTTATGGACAGGATTTCTAGGCGCAGCCAAGTGGCTGAGGGCTTTCACTTTGGTGGCCTCAGAATCTCATCTCTGCTTTTTGCGGATGATGTGGTTCTGTTGACTTCATCGGGTGAGGGCCTCCAGCTCGCACTGAAACGGTTCGCAGCCGAGTGTGAAGCAGCGGGAATGAGGATCAGCACCTCCAAATCTGAGGCCATGGTTCTCAGCTGGAAAAGGGTGGAGTGCCCACTCCGGGTCGGGGATGAGTTCCTGCCCCAAGTGGATGAGTTCAAATATCTCGGGGTCTTGTTCGCGAGTGATGGGAGAAGGGAACCGGAGATCGACAGACAGATTGGGGCTGCGGCTGCAGTGATGCGGACGCTGCACCGGTCCGTCGTGGTGAAGAGGGAGCTGAGTGTAAAAGCGAAGCTCTCAATTTACCGGTCGATCTACGTCCCTACCCTATGGCCATGAGCTGTGGGTAGTGACCGAAAGAACGAGATTGCGGATACAAGCGGCAGAAATGAGCTTCCTCCGAAGGGTGGCTGGCCTCTCCCTTAGAGATAGGGTGAGAAGTTCGGCCATCCGGGAGGGGCTCAGAGTAGAGCCGCTGCTGCTCCACATCGAAAGGAGCCAGCTGAGGTGGTTCAGGCATCTGACAAGGATACCTCCTGGGCGCCTCCTGCGTGAGGTGTTCCGGGCATGTCCCACCGGGAGGAGGCCCCGGGGCAGACCCAGGACACGCTGGAGAGATTATATCTCTCGGCTGGCCTGGGAAAGCCTTGGTGTTCCCTCGGATAAGCTGGAGGAGGTAGCTGGGGAGAGGGAGGTCTGGGCCTCTTTGCTTAGGCTGCTGCCCCCGCGACCCAGCCTCGGATAAAGCGGATGAAGATGGATGGATGGATGGATGGATGGATGGATGGATGGATGGATGGATGGATGAATACAGTGACCAAATGAAAGGGTGCTTGCTGCTATTAGCAGAAATTACACTCACAGCTGATTATGAGGTGAAAGTTGCAATTAAAATTGAAGTGGAGTTGTTAGTCTGTGTTGACCTGGCCATGCAAGGGAAATACTACTACTACTACTAGTAGTACTACAAATCATAATAATAAGGCTCAGAAAAAGCAATATGAACTTATTTTCCATTAGACATAGTAAGAAGTAAATTATAAATAAGACAGGTACAAGCAGGAGCCCTGACCAGCAGTAGTCTTAGGGATGAGCAGAAGAACAAAACTTGAATTTTTAGAGGCAGTCAAACACATTTCATCATTTCACAGGATAAAAATACAGTTGGAACAGTCTTGAAATGTCAGAGCCAATTATGTAATGTCAGTCCAACTGTACAGTTGCTAACACCCAGAAAAAGGCAAGGAAACCTTTGGACAAATAAAGAGATGAGAGCGCGTAACCAGGGAAACCGCTTAAATGCTGATGACTATGGGTTTTTAATTTTTGCTATATAACTTTGCACTGTCCACTTTCTGCTGGGACTAATAACGGTTATCTTATCTTACAAAATATTTAATATGATGACTTTACTGACTTACTTACTCTTAGGTATTCATGAGTCATTTGATTATGTTAAGCATGACTTTACATTTAAAATGTAAAAAAGAAAATGATTATAGTCATTACAGCATTATAGACATGATGACTATATTATTATAGTATTTATAATGATTATAAATAAAACAAAAGGAAAAAACAAAAATATCTTAACAATGTTCTCATCTTACCTGTCATACCAATCCCTACACTCTCCATAGGGGTACTTTGTGAGGTAGGCAGCAAAATAGAAGCAGGCTTGAGCAGATTCACACCACGCACACTGGCTGGAGTTGGAAAGGCATTCACCACATGTCTTTCTCCTGTAAAAGAAAGTGAAAGTAGAGTAGAAAAGATGAGCTGGAGATGTTTGTATGACCGAAAATAATATGTAAAATGAATATTATTTTTCAACTCACTGGTTGCACACTTTAGGACACCCCCTTGGATCACGTATGGATCCATCTACTCTTCCTCGCCGACTGCACTGGTAGTCGCCTTTCTTGCTGGAGTTTATCTGCCACTCACAATAAGGGTCCTACAATCAAAGTTAGCACAGCATGAGTCAAGAATACAGTTATGGTATACAAGTCAGAATAATGACAGATAATGTCAGTTTTTATGTGCATCTGTGTTATACCTGAGTACAAGCAGAGCAGTCTCTGTATTCTTCACACATGGTGCAGTGCTGGGGTGCTAACAGCAGATGGAGCTGACCTTCCATCTTCCCTTCACTGTTCAGCCCCTCAGGGCAGGGTTCGAGGTCTGGGCTGTCACGCAGCAGACAGCGGGACAAAGACGGGCACCAGCCACAAGACTGGTCTGACAGGCAGGCCAGACAGGACATGTACCCTGAGCAGGAACCTGAGCGGTACGGCTCCGAGAATAGGAAGGAGATCTCCTAGAAGGAGATATCACAAGATATAAAGGAAAGGGTATTAAAACTATGCTTTTGTTTCATGATCTAAGAAAAATCACAAAGGAATTTTGCATAAGTTAGTTTTGCTGTTGAAGTTAAACTCACACTTCCTCCAGGCAACGTTCTGTTCCAGATCAAGGCCATCTCACTTGTTTGTCCTGAGCCCGAGTTGTTCAGGTAGCCCTCCGCCTGAACAAGGTAATGGTTTCCCCGAGTGAGGTTAGAGAAAAGTCGACTCCCATCTGGTCGAGTCAGGAGCTTCAGCTCCTTTTCCTGCTGAGCTGCCCAGTGACCCACCACCTCCTGATCAGCAAATGGGTTCACAATGCACAAAATATGGACATGAAGAAAATATGGATAAAACAATAGTGTTTCATAACAATATTGAGCCCTGGGGACAAGGATATTGGCTTTCGCCAACAATTCTTAAGCATTCCAACAGTTCCAATGTTTGGCCATATGAAATTGAAATTATTTTAATTTATTATCAAATCTACTACAAATAATCCTCTAAAGAATTATGCTGTAAAGAAAGAGACAAAGAAATTCCAGCTGACATGCACTTCTCCTCACCATCTGGCTGGAGTTGGGTCCTGTTGCCATTCGAGCCTCAAAGTGAAGCCTCTGGATGCGAGCCCACATGGAGACCGTCTCTGTAGGAGGGGGTGCAGGTGGAGGCCCGCCCCACAATGGGTGGACAAACCCCCTAAACTGTAAGGCTACGTCCATTTCTGTGGTAGGGCCAAGCATGATGGTGGCGCTGCGGAGGATGGTTACCTAATGTGAGGGGTGAGGAGGATGGAGGACAGTGGAGGATGATGGAAGTGGAAACACATCAACAGAGGCACTATTCTCTACTAACTGCTCCACAAAGTTTCACAAACAACTTGAACAAAAATATCCTTTCCACCCAAAGCAAACAGAGAAAAAGAAAAAGAGACATGACGAGGTTAAAAAGCATAAAGCACAAAGAAAAACTAACAAAAGTAGAATCATTATATCCAAGCTCGAATGCAATATTGGTGGCAGGAAGGAGGAGTAAGTATAAGCAGAGAGGGAAGCAGTTACAGGCTCAACTGGTAAAGTCAAAACATTTGGACTCCATACCTGGTCAGGCTGGGAGTCGTTGCGGGGGTGCTGGAAGGTGAGCAGGTGCAGTCCCGGGACATAGTTCTCGGTGCGACAGGAGTGGAGGGAGGTTAGGAAAAGGGTACGCTCCCCCCACCAGCCGTACGCCCCTGAGATCTGGTCCACACGGCACGCACTTCGCTCTGTGAGACCGAGAGGGAAAGGTCAGCACATGCACAAAAAAAACCCCTAAAATACCCCCACACATCGGGCCTCTTAAATCTCATATTACAGCAGCTTTCTACTGTGCACTACTGTACTGAAATGAATGTAATTGGTAAGTCTTGTTTGACGTGTGTTCTGAAGGAGTAAAATGACCTCACTGCACCAGAAGTATGTGACTAGACAGGCGAGTCAAACTGTGGTTTGAGGAACCTGTCCAGTCTCAGCTGGGTATAGCCAAGTCACTGTACTTCACCTCTGAAACACACCAAACACGAGTCAATTACGTCCCTCCCATGTCAACTCCCAACATCATTTTCCAGTCTTGACCCTTTTCGTCTGCCCTCATTCCTCCCTCCCTGGGACTCACCTGACACTGGTAGGCAGGACTCATTCTGAACACACCAGCCAAATTCACCAGGGGCACGGGCCAGAGAAGCTGGAGTGCCACTGAACACCAGACAGGACTGGCAGTCAGACAGGAAGCGAGCAAGGCCCAAGCAACCAGTACTTCCACACTGCGACCAGAAAACAGAATTTGCACTTTAGCTATACCTAAACAAACAGTCTGAAAAGGAAAGGATTAGATTTCTGAAAACGTAGAAATGGATCCCCCCCCCCCAAAAAAAAACAAAAAAAACAGGCATTGTTACAATTTAACACAAAGTCTGAGAGAAGTGTTACCGGGTTAGTGGGCTGGTACTCTCGACAGCGGCCTTCACACCAGCTGCACTCTGGGTTCTTCAGGCACATATTTTCATCTACTGCCTCAGCACAAACAGCATCCTGATGATGAAACAAACAAACACAACAATTTCATTACCATTAGATGCTCTTAGTCAACATAATTTTCAACCACTGAGATTCTTCCAGCCACAGACAGTCTTCCAAATACTATTGGTTTACAGCGCTTTCACTCACCCTGTCACCTTGGTCGCTACTGACAAAAAGGGGAACTTTGTAAGCCACAAGGTCTCCACGCGCAATGCCACTGTAACCTCCAGCAACCAGCAACACTCGTCCCTCCATCACTGCAGCAACATGTGAGTAACGTCCCCTCACAGCATCACCACCTTGGAAAAATATGACAGCTCTGTGACCACTTCACATGCAGAGGTAACAATCACTAAGATGGATGGTGTTTAAAATGGACCTTAAATAAAAAAACAAATGTAAAACAACAAGAAAAAACTGCATGTGCCTTTGCATTTCAGAGTTCTGGCATAAGGCTACCCACTCAGGAAAAAACTGAAGATGGTGAAAATAAAAAAAGTTGAAGTAAAAAGGAGAAGTGAAAATAAACTTGTGCATTTGTGCAACCTGCTCAGATCTCAAATGGATTTTAGCCCCAAATCTTCTGATTGTCCCTTAGGTTTGTACAAATATACTCACAGTGGAGCATAAAGACATTTAGTGCTTATTTCATCTACATATACAAAGTGGACTTTATTTGGCTGTCTAATCACAACCATTTCAAGACCAAATAAAATATAATGTGCTAGAAAAATAAATCAAACACGTAAGGTGCAATCTAGAAGTCGGCTGTTTTGTTCACTTTCATACTCACTGAGTTTCTCCTTTGCTGAGACCCACTGGTGACAACCCAGATGGTAGAAAAAGATTTCCTCATCATAGCACTTTTCCTCATGGAAATGAATGTGCACATTTCCTCCTGCAAGACAAACAAACAGATAAATATAAACATGGCTGGACTGATTATGAAACAAACTCTGCTAATTATCTCAGGACTCACCGTAGACAACCATGTAGTTTCCAATGACAGTGGCTGAATGGAAAGCTCGCTCTCTTGGGCCAGTTGCTGCGAAACGCGAACGGAAGGATGTCCAAAATCGTCGATCCACATGGAACACGTCTGTTTTGTTCACCCTGACACTAAACCTAAGAAACATATACAGTATGTATATTTCTATTGTCTATAAAGATGCCGTTTTTTAAAAGTCCCCACTTCCTGGAGTTTTCTGAAGCACTTAACTAACTTTGTGTAGCAAGTTATCACAAAAGAATTAAATCTTGGGATAAAATATATCTTATTATGTTGGGATGAGATGATGAGATATTGGTCCAATACTGACTTAAAAAGCTCAAGTGGACATTGATGACAATGAGCCTGTCTAGGGAACAGATTGTGTGTTGCTTACACAAAATGTCAGCAAAAGTCAGTGATGCTAGTGCATCACTAGCAGGAGGGATTGATAAAATAACAGACTAAACTAATAGTATAATTAATAAACTTAGGAAATCAATGTTTAAGTGAGTGTGATGTGGTCTTATACATAAAAGACAGATTCCCACTCTCCTCTCAACCTCTACCTTCTAATGTATGAGAAGGTACACACCTGGCAGTGGTAGGCCTGTGCCCTCCATAGACAAGTAATGTCCTGGAAGGGCCGTGGAAGACCATGGAGTGCCCAGCAGTGGCAGGTGGCTTCCCACCTGTGGGCTGAACCGTCTCCCACCGTCCAGAGCCATGCAGGCCGAACCGATACAGAGTCGAGGAAAACATATCCTCCTCAGTACGACCTGGGAAACAAATTTGGGTTTGTTCGTTTCTTAGTGGATTAAAAATGCTGATATAAAAAAAGACAAAGTGCAACGTGACAGTATACATGCGAACCCACCTCCAAACACATAGAGATAACTGTCTACTATAGCCGCAGCGTGATTAGCCAGTTTAGGAGCACCACGTGAAGTGGAAAAGCCAAGCTGTTGCCAGTCATCATTGAGAGGCCGGTACATCCACACATCATTGGCCAGGGAGCCGTTGGCTAGCTCTCCTCCAAAGACAACCATTTTACCCATATACTCTACTGCTGTGTGGGAATGACGAGCCACCTGACAGAGTAGGAGAGCCAAAGAGAGCACGAAGGAAAGGAATACGATTGAGATGTTAAACCAAAAAATGAGAATGCTAGAATTCCCATCGACTATGTTTACATGTGCAAACAAATAGGATATATTAAAAAAAAGTGAGTGAGCAGAGTATACACTGCAATAAACTGATTTCTATAAAAACTAAAAATGCACATTTGTCATAAACAGGTTCGATAAATTAAAAAAAAATATTCTTAAACAGTTACAACATTATTTACAAAAAAATAAGCAAATATTCTTGACTTTATCGATTTACCTTGTTTTTAACAAGCAATCAGTAGAATGTAATACTCTATCACCACAAAGTGGCATTAAATAAATACGGTCAATGAGCACTGAACAAAAATAAATAAATAAATAAATAAATACATAAATAAATAAATAAATAAATAAATAAAAGAAAGCAAGAAAGGCATGTTAAAAGTTTTGATATCCACAAGTATGCAAGGATCTACTTAAATTCAAGTGATGGAAATTTTAACACTAGATGGTGACCTTAAGGATCTGTGCAGATGTCTGCATGTCTGCCAGTCTTTTGCTACTGGATGACTGCATCACAGAGCACTAGCTACCATGTGCCCTTCAGCCACACTTCAAATAAGTGTAAGAGGTGCTAACTGTCAGAAACTGGTTAAACAGCTGTGCCATGTTGAGATTAGGTCGTACGTTTGGACAGTAACCAGAGAGAAGCATAAAATAAAATGTTTAAAAAGTGTGAATAATGGACTGCATTAACTGAGTTGTTGGAGTGAAAAAATTGAGCATTTGTATTAAAATTTTACAAATGATATTAAACAGCTGTAGAGACCAACTTTGTGAGACTGGTATAGTCCTGCATTAGCTAGTAATATGTTTCTGTTTTTTAAGATTTTGCATTTAGGCTATTGCAATAAATGGCCATAAGTAAATGGTTAAACTAGTATAAGTTATAAGTAATAGTAATAGGTTTTGGCTTTAATCCTTCTCTATAGTTTTAATATTGTCTTTTAAAGTTATTTTAAAAAGAAATCCTGATTCCAGAGTTGTTCCTGAGTTCCTGGTTGTCAGAGGATAAGTTGGGGCCTGACAAGTCATTGAGAGAAAATCTTGGAATGGATATCTTTGAATCCATTCTCCTGATTAAGGAAACTACATTTCTTGCCTACATGACATTTTGAGGATCAATTTATTGTAAAGTGCTGACAGTAACTTGGACACTTGTTTGCATAGAGAATGACAAAGCAAATGCAATAGCAGAAGGTAAGAAAAACAGCACATGTTTGAGTGTATGTTCACTTACAGGTGAATGACCATAAGACCTGCTTTCCCATTGGTTGGATGTAAAATTGTATTTGATCAAGTCACCAAGAGCTCTGTTCAGATCAAATCCTGCAAAGAAGATAAGCAAAATATAATTCAAACAAGCCAATAATGAGATATGAGACTGATGACTCAGACATTGGCATTCAGCTCTAACAAAGACATCAACATCACTGATGGTTAATATGTAACACAGCAACAAATTGTGTTGAGTTATGATTATTAACATATACCAAAGAATCAAAGTCAAAAACCTTGCCGTTGTCTTGTGTGTTAAAAATGTTTTTCTAAGCAGAAAAATTGTATCAGTGGAATTTAACTGTGTGTTGCTCTTACCGCCAAACAGGTACATGGCTCCTGTGGAGGAGAGGTACACGCCTGCAGAACCTGTCCTGGGAGGTGTGTAGGGGTTTTCTTCACTCACACGCCACCACTTCCCTGCACCGCTGTCATTATAGAGACCAAGCTGGCAGTTTTGACCCACAAAGCCTGGCTTACACAGACAACGCTCTCCTTTCTGAAAAATGAATGAAAGCAAATATGAAAAGTTTCATCACGGCACACAAATGAATAACCTAATCAGGTTGAGAAACGCGTTACTGTGCGACTATAGTATATATTTTTTGTGTGTGTTCATTTAATCGTCCCTATCCCTACTCTTACCTTGTCACACTGGCCGTTCACAGAACAAGCTTGAGTGCACAGAGGGGTTGTACATGAGGGCCCACCCCAACCCTGATGACAATGGCACTTTGATGTAGAGGAATCACAACGACCATGACCGCCACACGCTCCAGGGCACAAAGAGAAGGTGTAAGTTGCATTGAAACCCAGGAGGTTGTAATTAGCGTCACTGAAGAGGTGAAGCAGCATCTGGAACACAGTTTAAGAGTGAACACAAATTAAGTTAGAATTCAATGCTAATGAAGTTTCAAGAATCATCCTGGCCTTTCAGCTGTGGTATCTTTTCTTGGTTACCTTGCCAGACTTTGCTTCAACGGGCTGGGGCAACGTGTGGCCACTCAGACTGGCTAGCAGGGGGCTTTGGTAGGAGTCCCCATCATACACAAAAAGGTAGTCATAAGTGCACTCTGTGTTCATGAAGGTGAAATTCAAGACAATGCGGTGACTGTTGTTGGGAGCTGGAAAATATGAAGAATTCGATAAATATCACTTTGAATAATCACAGAAAACAACAAAAAATAATGACAAAAACCATTTTCTCCACCTTTGATGAGCCACTCGCAATTCCCATTGACAGAGTAGTTTCCTGCTCCATCTGTCACATAGCCAGGTGGTCCCCTCAAAACCTGCCTGTGGCCCTTGCAGTCCCCTGCCTGGCACAAAGGCGACTTGGCCAACAGGAGAACCACCAGTATGAAGGAGACAGGGAGGGGGGAGGCCATCACTGGCACTGCCTGAAAGATGGAAAGGGAAAGAGCAAGGTGGGAATCGGTTGGTGTTGGTGTCCTAATAACAAACCTTGAACATTTTCAGCACATATGAAGACCAATCTCTTAAGGTTCGTTTATCGACTACATATAACAACTGAACGATCCGATCTGGATACAAGGGAACGCCTTATGGACATCAAAGTCCCCCTAGTTGTTCTCAGGTCTCGCTGTTCAGTCTTATGCCACTGAAAGGGTCCAATTTAAAGCGCTATGAGTCATATGTCAACTGCAATGCCATTCACCCTGCAGCAACAACCAATCAGGCTTAATGATCAGATTACAAGGATTACTACAAATTGCCAGACTCAAGAAAAGCTATTGCAAAAATTCTTATGCTGATGTTGCTAACGTGTACAGGGAAGTAGCTCGTAAACATTACGACTCCAGAAATCATACCACACAAACGTCAAGGTGAAACGACGATAATCCACATCTGCAGTGTTACATTAGAATAGCAGACAACACAGTTTAACTTTTATTATCTGGGTTTCTTACAACAAACTAGCCAAAGGATGAACCTACGACAATTAGCAGCAAGGGTCTCTGCAGGCTATCACAACAAAGCTAACGAAAGGGTAGCTAAGCTAAGGTAGCAAACGGAATACAGTTAATCTGAGCTCATCAGTTGGTCTGGATACAAAATAACACTTACCATTTCCCGTCTCTTTGTTCGCATGGTGGTTTACATTTTCGGCAGGCCTTTAAACGTCAGTTACTGCACGAGCTAACTAGTGAGGGCTGCAAACTGACAGCTGGCTATCCAGTCGATACTAAATTGGATTCACTGCAGAGGAGAGCGCTACAGCATTCTGCTCTGCTAGCCTGTCCGCTAGCTAGTGGTAGCGGCTCGGCCAAATCCAGATGCGCAATCGTTGGTTGCTGCAGACCCTAAAAGAATCAGTCATTCTTGAGAGTAATTCTTCATTATGTAATAACAAAATGATGGTACACCTCGGGGAACTGCTTGCAGCTATCAGCGACACGTTTTAAAAGCATCGACGCTACTCCTGCGGACCATGTTGTGGTGAGAAGCCAGTGTTTTGGTGCTTTTTGGCAGGCGAGCAATAACCAACGGTGACCAACACAAAGACCCATCCCACTACTGCCACCCAGCGGAGACAATCAAGATTTACACTTGGATCTTGTGTAAGCCATAAACGGAGGGTTGTTTATGAAATATTTTGTTCATTATTTATATCACTTATTTGTGGATAAAGTGAATGCCTTTAGAGGTTCAGCAGCGGATCATCTATTTGCATTCTTATGTTCTTGCTTTTTGTTTGTTTGGGTATCTGTAAGCACTTATTGATTTTCTGCAAATTAACAAGTTAAAGTATTATTTTCACCACTGCTGAACTCATCTGCTCCCTGCCGAATAAAGTTCCCCATACTGTTTGCAAACGTTTTGAAAAGAACTCAACACACATTTAATTTGAAACAGTTTTTAATTGAAGACCGACACACAAGTGTTAATGTTTAGAGGTTACACACACTGTAGTAGCATATTTTATATCACAAAGTGTTGCTAAGCATGAACTTAGTATAGTGAATGACAGCCAGCATAGCAATTTAACTATCCCAACAATCCCAACAATCAGCAGTTTCATTTTGCATTTTAATCCAAAACATCAGCATCACCAAAAGCATTTGAAGCGCATTTAAGTGTATATTTCAAGAAATATTCCTATTACTCACAGAAATCAAATGAATCAAAGGCTAACAACAACTACAATATCATCCCCTAAAACCCAGAAGCAAGTGACTTTATAACAGTGAAGTTTCAAACTTAATCACCATCATCGCCTTTATTTCATTGAAGGGTTAAAAAAAATAAAGCTCTCAGTCCAATCCTTTGTTTTTGTCATGTGTTTTGTTTCTGTTTGGCCACATTAACTACGCTCAAAACACGAGGGTAGGGAGGTGCAGAGGGCCAGACAACTGTTGTGCAAAACAAACAGTGAAGGCAGTGAAGTAAAGGCAACTCCATGAACTCATAAACAAATCAATACGGCCTGAAATCTTCCATCAATGCAATGCAAGGTGAAAACAAAGAAAAAAGAAAGAAACAACAAAATACACCTATGAGTAGAGACGAGACAGAAAGCGTGAGTGTCTGTGTGTGGACCACAGGCTGATATTTCATCGCTCTGATATAAATAACCACATCCTTACTGTGGTTGTAAATCACAGCCTGAACGGCAGCCCGCATTAAGCTGTAATATCACCACCTATGTTGGTGGTGTCATATGTCACAGTCACTGTTAATTATTTATGAGACTATCATATCAGTAATATTAACACAGCAAGAACCTTTCGATCATGGCGATCATCTTCGATACAACATAGCGTGACATCCCAAATTCAGTTTACTTTTTCCTCCTTTGGTCGGTCACTAGCAAGGTGCCAAAAGATCAGTGGATTCGGTTTCCCTCAGCAAAGGCACTACGGCACAAAGTGTCATCCTTTGATCACTTCTTGGTTTCTGTCTTCTGCACGCCGTCAACACATTTCATCTTGACTGTCTTTTGCAGGCTGGTTTGCATGTTTTAAAGTTTAGGCATTTCACTCTAAATTGTGTTTCTGACATTGTGTTTTATCACACGCTTCGAACATTATGTCAGTGTCATTATTTTCATCTTTATACTTAAACTGATGTTTCATCTACTGGCAGATTTAATCTTTTAAACTTTTATTTGATGTTCTCGTTGCCCCTGATCGACTGATAAAGGCTTGTCGAGTTTCTCTTGCTTTTAAAAGTTTTTCATCATTGATTTTCAATTTTGCATCTTCACGTCAATAACCTTATCTTGGGTTGTTGACATGTGTATAGCTATTTTTCCTGGAACCAGAGCCATGGGCGAGCTATGGAGGCCGGGACCAAAAATAGGACATATTGCACCTTCAAACTTGTGTGTAAGTGTGACCAGGTGCTTCCCTAACCCTCCATCCCAAAATGACACCTCTCCCTTTTCTATATTAAGCTTGACTCGAATCTTTTCAGGTCGCTGCTGAAGCTGCAGCTCTTCACGCTTAGTCGTCATTACATTATACACCCCTTTGCTCAGTCCTAAGGCCCACACACCGCGGTTTGTTGCAACTGTAAACTTCTTTTTACGCTGCAATGACTCTCTGCACACTCCCACTATCCACTTGGGGTTGTCACCTACAAAGACATCCCATTTGTGTTTCCCGGAGGTGTAAGCTTCAGCACCTAGGACAAAGACGCAGGGATCAAAGCGCTGTGGGTTATCGGGGATGGTCAGCCGCTCTGAGCTTTCCTTCACACTGACCAGGTCTGAACTCAAAGACAGCCAAGGCGAGGCTGTGTTCGGGTTCAACAGCACTGGATCTGCACACACAGGGTGAGAAAAGCCAGAATGGGGGTCAAATTTCTTGTGAAGAGATATGCTAAATGTACTAAATGTAGGAAAGTCATGTACAATCTCCATGTACTGTTCTAGAGCTCAAGACTACAAACATCCACTATTAAGTGCTGGCAGGAAAAGACTAACTAGTATTAAAATGTACTGATTCCAAGGTTCAGTGGCATTTTTTTCTGTCTGAAATAAATAGACAGACTAGTTATTTTTGTATTCGGTCCTGAAATACTGTAGTATAGCCATCCTCAAGCTCAAGCTTAGTTTTCATGGAGGATCTGGATCACTGTCAAATGATAACAAATACATGATGAACAGCTCAGTCCATACAACACTGGTTTTCAGGCAATGACTGAAGTGCAATACTGATCTACATTCACAATTCTTATAATAAAGTTTAGCCTATCAGATGCACTCTAGTGCACGTGTGTCTTCTAAAATTTGTGTATATTTCGGGCAATAAAGGCAGTTCCACTGTTCCAAAATCCCACCGTGTAACGTACTCACAATATTTCACATGAGACTGCATTTTCTTCCATACGTTGAAGCCCAGACCACCAACGTGTTTGGCCACGTTCAAAAGGGATCCGTAGGGAATGCGAGGCTCTGAACGAGACCAGTGAGCTCTAGACAAGAGACGGCAATGTGGAAAGTTAATGAGAGACAGTTGTAACTTAGCAAAAGACAGCAGAGAGCTAAATAAAAGAAAAAACTGTAATGTGACGATTGTGCAAATATTTATCAAAAACATCATTGTAATGAATTTTTTAGATGTATTTAATCTATAACAGAGATTGTTTTTGCAAAGATTATTTCTGATTACAGCAAGTTTTGCAGGGACTTACTGTCTTTTTAAATTCTGGAAATTCTGAAACAAAAAAAGTGACCGAAATCAGTTTGATTCAAGTCATGTAAAGCGCTCGTGAGACACAAAACGACATTGTGATAACAGACTTTTGTTTTTGTTTTTTTTACCCGGAGGAGTGGTAGATCCTCATTGCCCATCTCCTTCTTAATTGTATCAATGAGCTCCTTCATAGCGACAACATCCTTTTCTGTGCTTTCAATCTGTTTCTGTATGCCAGCGATCTTCTCCCCCTCCTCATCAGACAGAGCTTTAAGACGCATCGCTTCTTCTGCGGTGAGCACATCGTGAAGCCTCTGAAACTCTGCTTTGATCTGCTTTTCTGCTTCTTCAGCCTGATACTGTATTAAGACAGAGCAGATTTGTACTGTACATTTGTGCTGTATGCCAGAAAAATATTAACGTGAAGCAGTGAAATTAATACCCCATAACCTATGGACAGAAATATGCTTTAAAAGCGTTGCAAATATGAACGATATGATCCACAAGCGTACAATTGTGTACAGTGATTTGTGTGTAACTTTTGTTTCATGTCACAGACTGAAATGGAGACATCTGGGCTTTCTCTCTGTATTTGTCTTTTTTTAATGTATTACCTTTTTTTTTTAATGAAAAAGTCTTTTCTTGTTCTCAATAGACAGAACCGTGCACGTGTGGTCAAATTGCTTTGTATTAGTGCGTGGATTGAAGCATGTATTTGTGAGTCCACAGAAGTTACACATGAATCACTGTACACAATTGTGTATCTTACTTTTTGCCTGTGGATAACATTGTACGTATTTGCGATGTTTCTGAGTCATATTCCTCTCTAATTTATTTAATCTGCACCGGATCAGTTTAACATAAGGGGGCAAAGTACTTTACAGATCGCCCCAGGAAGCCACGCTTTAGAAACTGAAGATGTCTGAATTCAAAATAACAGTCCTGCTGCTATTAATAACCAGCTTAATCACTATTCATGTAATAAGAACACCGTGAGACATGTCAGTCACCTTACCTTGATATAGGTCACTGCGTTTTTGAGATTGCGAGATGTTTTCTTGTACGAGTCCACTTTCTTTTCAAAAATGTGGACTCTCTCGCTCAGCTCCTTCTGCAAAAAAGCACAAAATGTTTTAGGCCAGTGACAAGGGTTACACACACAACACAAATATACACATGTTAGACAGATGACAGGATATCAAATTGTAAATGGTCTGGTACTTATAGGAGATACTTATATAGTGCCTTCTATTTAATATGAGCATTCAAAGTTCTTCCTACTATGTCTATCCATCTATCAGTATCTTGCTCAAGGATACTTCAACAGACTGTAGGATCTGGGGATTGACCCTTTCTGCTACCAGAGCCACTGCTGCCCAAAAGATTGTGCTTTAAAACAATTGTTGTAGGGGGATAGAGTTACCAGAGAGCTGTTACCAAAAAAGGGTGACAACATTTATTGCAGGCCAAGATATTCACAAGCATTCACTGTGGTGCTTCAGGTGGTTGTACAGACTGCAATAACAATCCTGTGAACAATTTTCTGTCTTTGATGGCAGATAACGGGCATCTGATATACTTCTTGATTATCTCCTTTTACAGAAGATCCAAAATTGCCACCGTTGCTGCTGATGACATTATATCAGAGCCTACATAGCTGATAGAAAGGACATTAACGCTAACTAAAAACGCATTTGTAATTTGAATCCACATTCAGTTTTTCTTTTTTTAGTCTGGCACTGGCCTTAAACCACGTTTGGTAAACTTACTGTTAACACCTTTACATAACATATTACTAAATGAGCAGTTGCAACTACAGTTTGTCAGCTTTTAAGAAATCTCAAACAAACCAGTTCCTGCTGGTGGAAACAGGATTGCATAGCACTTTTTTTCTTTCTCAAGAAGAATCTGACAAACTGGTTAGGGGAACTCTTACCTTGCACATGGGCGCCCCATCGCTCAGTGTGTACAGCCTGTGGGTGCTGTGCAGAGTGACGCAGTCCACGCACACCGGCTCCTCGTCCTTCTCGCAGTACAGCTCCAGGGGTTTCAGGTGCAGGTTGCAGACTGCGTCACTGGGCTGAATGGTTTTCGGTCGTTTGTTCGTCTGTTTAAGGAAGGACTCGCAGGTGCTATTGAGCGCACGATTGGCGATGGCCTTGTCTTTCTCACACTCCTCCCTGCAGACGGGACACTTTTTGCTGTACTTAAAATTTTCCTCCAGACACTGCCGACAGAAGCTGTGGGTGCAGGGCAGCAGCATCGGGTCCCGGAATATGCCCTGGCATACAGGGCAGGTCAGCTCCTGCTGGAGAGGTAAAGGCTCATCCTCTTCCATGTTGTCAGACATGGCTTCACAGGCCCGCTTCAATTTGCTTTCGCTTTCAAAAACAGCGAAAATCGACAAATAAAGGCAGACAGACACGTATCCACCCGCCTCCGTGGGTTAGGCGAAATCAACTGGCGAAATGTTGGTTAGATTAGAACAGAAAGCAAAAAATAACGAAGATTTACTATCATTGCGTTGACAAAGTTCAACAACTTCTTCCCGCAACTCCTTTTCCGTGTTTGTGATACAGGAAGCAGATCTACTCACTGTTTTTTGAAGCACTGCCCTCTAGTGGTCCTGGAGGGAACAATAAATATCTGGTGGGGAGCAGGATGAGCTGATCCCAACAAACCCAATATAGGACAAAGAGTTTGTTTGTGGGAAAATGAGGGACACGCTTCTAGTGCTGAAAAGGATGTGAAGAAATTTATTTTTTCTGAAATTTGACATTCAAAAATTCCATAATAGAATAGAATAGAATAGAATGCCTTTATTGTCACTATACAGTTGTACAATGAGATATAGAGCATCTCCTACTCGGACTAAACATGCTGGGGGGGGGGATACAGTTCTGCAGCATTATGTACATATGGACAGTATTAACATAGGGAAAAAACCATATATATATATAATGTACAATATACAGGTAATATGTAAGTAATATGTAATAAATAGCGTTATGTATATACAGTTGAGTATTGCACATGGAATTGGTATAAATAGTATAAATAGTGTTTTGTATATACAGTTGAGTTGTTGCACGTAGAATTGGTATTGCACAGTGGTGGTCCATATAGAGGAAGTGGGAAGTGGGGGGCTGTGTTATCTGTGCATGTGTGAGTTCAGGGTGGTTATCGCTTTGGGGAAGAAACTGTTTTTGGTGCAGCTGCCGTAACATACCGTGATGCAGTAGGTTAGCAGGCTCTCAATGGACGAGCGGTAGAAGGTCAGCAGCAGGTTGGAGTTCAGCTTGTACTTCCTGAGGACTCTCAGGAAGTGCAGCCGCTGTTGAGCCTTCTTGATGACCACTGAGATGTTTCCTGTCCAGGAGATGTCAGCAGAGATGAGGACACCAAGGAACCGGAAAGTGTGGACCCTCTCCACACACTCCCCGTTGATGTAGAGGGGGCCAAGTCAGTGCTGTGTCTCCTGAAGTCAACAATGAGCTCTTTGGTTTTCTTAGTGTTCAGTGCCAGGTTGTTTTTTGAACACCATGCTGCCAGCTTCAGGACTTCCTCTCTGTACTCTGCCTTGTCTCCCTTCGAGATGAGTCCGACTACCGTGGTGTCATCAGCAAACTTGATGATGAGAGTGTTGTTGTGGGTCGAACTGCAGTCGTGGGTGTAGAGAGAACACAAGAGGGGGCTCAGCACACAGCCCTGTGGGGAGCCGGTGCTCAGTGTGCGAGTGGAGGAGAGATGAGGGCCGAGTCTTACAGTCTGGGGCCGGTTTGTGAGGAAATCCTTTATCCAGGCACATGTGAGAGGAGGGAGGCCAAGAGTGACCAGTTTGGTGATGAGGATGTCCGGGATGATTGTATTAAAGGCTGAGCTGTAGTTCACAAAGAGCATTCGGACGTAGCTTTGCCGCTGCTCTACTGTAGGTGACTCAGCACAGCGTGGAGGGCTGTGGCGATGGCGTCTTCTGTGGATCTGTTTGCACGGTATGCAAACTGGTGGGGGTCGAATTCTGGGGGGAGGTAATCCTTGATGTGCTGAAGGACTAGTCTCTCAAAGCATTTCATGATTACCGGTGTGAGGGCCACAGGGCGGTAATCATTCAGGCTGGAGATGGGAGACTTCTTCGGCACTGGGATGATTGTGGCTGATTTTAGACAGGATGGGATGGCTGCCTGATCCAGTGAGAGGTTGAAGAGTCTGGTGAAGATGAGGGTGAGCTGGTGTGCGCATGCTCTTAGTACCTTGCTAGGTACTCCATCTGCACCGGCCGCCTTCCTGGGGTTCACTTTTAGGAGCACACGTCTGACATCGTGCTCCGTTACAGTGAGTGGAGCGGTGCAGGAACCAGGTGAGGATGAGGATGGGAGCAGGGCTGAAGCAGATGAGTGTTGCTGTTGTGGTGTTTCAAAGCGGGCGAAGAAGCTGTTTATTTCCTCTGCCAGCTGCCCATTCGGGTTTTCTGTTTTCGCAGTGCTGCCTCTGTGGTTGATGATGTCTTGCATTCCCTGCCACACCTCTCGTGTGTTGTTGCTGGACAGGTGGGACTCGATGTTCCTTTTGTGGTCTGAAACAGACCAGCGATTAAAGGAACATGAGGCTTCTTCTTTTCCTTCGATCATAGTTTTACTTTCATGCATTCTCCATTTTGTCCCAGTAACATTTATATGAGCTCCTTACTGTTATTTCAGTTCAGGTTTCAGAGATGGTGCCATCCATCCATCTGCTAGCACATTTCTTTCAGAGCGACAGCTTTCTCATGACACTGACAGATAGGTGTCACCACAGGGGAAAACCCTGTGCCAGGTACTGTCAGCAAGTTTCACCCACTGGATGTTTGCAATTCTTGTGGCTGTCTTTCTTTCTCTTTGTGGTTATTTTTTTTTTAAAGCCTATTCCAAAGAAATCTGCACAACCTTTGAAATCTGCAGTGACAAACATTTTTCCACTTTGCTGCAGCGTGGAAACTAAATAACACTTTAGCCTGCAGGAGACCCACAGTGAAACGTTTTGGTGCTTTTGCAGGCAGATTTTAGAAAACTATCTTCCCTTACGGTGGGTGTTGATTTTCAAAAATTAAAGGTAATCAAAATGTAGAACATTTTTTCAGTATGGGGAGAGCAAAGGACAAAAATGTGTTGCGGTCCCATATAAAACAGAAGGTGTTTTCACCCCAGTGAAAGGAGAAATGAAACCTATGAACCACGGCATAGATTTATAAAAAGGCATGCCCACTATGCATTTCCCAAATGAATGACAGTTTTTGTACATTTAGGCCGCTTGAGGCTGTCACAATGAATAAATATTATTTGAGATGGTTTTATTACTTTTTGTGTTTCCTTTACTTTTGCCTCATATTTTGATGTACATCATGGAGTACCAACACATCTCCCTGGAAGCTCAGATAACACAGCAGCTGTCATTGTGCAGTAGAAATAACTTAAGGTGACTTAACCAATTCTTAAACCAGGCAAGCATAATCTATGAAGATACATAACTGCAGCACACAAGCACATTGTTTTTGTATATTTTCTCTTTATTTTTACTTGCCAGTGAAGAATCTAAAACATTTTCCTGTTTGCTGCTCAGAGTTTATAAAAGAGCTGGAGCAGGATTTTGCACTTAATCTGGTTTCCTCTGTTTATCTTACTTTATTAAACAGTCTTTGCGTTATTTGGAACATCAATCCTTTAGTCACTGATGCAATCATACAGTAGATTTGTTTTACAAAACACTGTTCTGAGAGATGATAGCGGGGTATCCAACAGATGGCACTGCAGCACTACTGCGTGACGTACTCTGAGTGGTGATTGTTAAAGAGTGGTTCCCCAAAGGTGTGCCCCTTGAAATGTGGCTTCAACCATAAATTGTCGTTGCAACTGACCATAAACCTTTCTTTCTTCAGCTGGTCCCCTTAGGGGTTGCTACATCCATGAATCTTCTCTGTGGTCTTCCTCTTTTCCTCCTGCCTGGCAGCTCCATATTTAAGATAATTTTCCCAATATATCCACTATTCCTCCTCTGCACAAGTTCAAATCATCTCAGTCTTGCTTTTCTTACTTTGTCTCCAAAATGCTTAAAAGGAGTTGTCAACTCCAGCTCTGCCTCCTTTCTGTTTTATGTGTGCCATCATCTCCAAACCATCACCAACATCTTGTAAACTTTCCCTTTAACTGCAGTTGCATTTACCATTAGTGCACATCAAAGGCCCTCACTGGTGTCGATGAGGAAAACAAAAATCTGCGAGGGTGGTGGTGGTGGTGGTGGTGGGGGACTGCTTTTGTTTTAAAGCAAAACACAAGCAGCCAACACAATCTACTAACTACAGAGTTTTTAGCTTGGCCATAGTTTCAGCCTAAATGCCTCCACTGTGGGGAGAAGTTGGCTGACATGGTGCCAAGCAAGCTGAAAAGGAAACCTAACCCATCCTTTCTGAGAGAAACTTGGCTTCTCAAAGGAAAGGCTTGAGCTGAACAAAAGCTTTCACTTTATCTGATTTTTACTACATTTCCATCATGGTGAAATGAATATTCCTGCATTATCCACTGGAAATTTGAATAAAAATAACAAGGAGAGTTTTTCCAATGAAAACATCTTTGACTTTTATTAATGTGTGTTTTCTCTCTTTGTCAGTAAATGAATTAAACTCAGCCTTTAACATCTGTTTGCGACAAAGAGACCGTTACCAGAAATGTAGAAAATTTGATGATGGAGTGATGATGATGGTGTTGCTTTAAGAAAAGTGTTTACAGTTAAGAGAAGAACTGATGACACTGTTCTTCTGTGGGTAAGATATGTTTTTTTGTTTTTGGCAGGTGTGAATAATCCAGTTTAACCTTTAGTGTGTTTTTGCCTCAAAATACTTGAAAACCACTGAGCACGGTAAAGTTACCAAACTCAGAGACACTGTGAATTCTGCAACAACAAGTAAAAGAAAACAAATAAAAGAGAAAAATTCCTTTTAGAAGGACAGTGACAGCGTGTGGAAAATGTGTGGTTTGGTTTGTATGTGTGTCTTTTGAACAATCTTGGTAACGTTTTAAAAAGGAACCAAAACAGTGAAGCTCCCAGTAGCAACAATTCAGTGCAAGTTTGGTATTTTGGACAACAAACTGTAAAGAGGCTTCAGAAAGTCCTCATTTAACCAACCAACAAACAAACATGCATTTGCTGTGAAACTAATGCTCTTTTTCTGACAACCTCAACATTAAAAAATACTTTTTACTGTTAATAAAGCTGTGAACAGATGGCAGAACCCGAATGCAGTGGAAAATTACATTATTTTACAAAAGCATAACCAAATCACTGTGTCTGGACTGGACTCCATCTAGAGTTGACCATTTGGCTAAAATGGGAAATAAAGCAAGAAGGGCCTGAGTCAGGGAGGTGATCAAGAGCCCAACGCATCGCTGTAATAGAGGTTCAGTATTTCTCTGCTTCCTCTGGCAATCAGCTACTTGGAGACCGTGGTGAGGGTTTGACTTAAATGTAAAGTGAGCGCATAAGGAAAAAATCCCCTGGACTAGCACCATCCTCGAGCCTTAGCACTGTAGTATGGCAGCGCTTCTCGGCAGAGGCACAGGGAGGCTGCCCAGAACTAAAGAAAAGATGAATGTAGTCCCACACAGAGGTACTCAAAGAAAACCTTTCCCACAGTGCATGTGATCTGAGAATAGGGCAATGGTTTAGCTTTATATAATAAGGTTTCCACCCCCCAGAGTATCTGTGAAGAGTCCAGTTCACACATTTCTGACAGGGCTCGAGAGCATGCACCACACTGAGTGGGGATAAACTGCACAAATCTACGTGTGCATTTCTGAGATATGCGAATTTAAAGGTCTTAAGTTTTTATTAAGTGAGCAATTTCATATTTTGACTTTTAATCAATTCTATAAAAAAAAAAAATATTCTCATTGTTATTTATGGTTCATGAATTTTAGGCCATTTATGCAAGTCATTTGAGACATTTAGAAACTGTAAGACAAGTTATGCAGAAAGTGAAAGAGTCCGAGCACTTTCTGATGCAACTTCAGAAAGTGTTTTGTTTGCTGTATGTTATATTAAGCCACTGTAACCAGGGGCTACTGGGCTTAGTCATACAGACTTTATTAATACCCCAATGCATACTGTGATGGAAAATTTTACGATTCTCTTTTTCCCTGTGTAAAGCTGAACCTACTCAGTGAGAAGCTCCCTACAGTCTTATTCTTTCTCAGCGTGATCTTTCAGATATACCACATGTTGAGCTGTAAAGTATCTTTTGCACACTGACTTTATACTGTGATCATGGCAGATAGACACATAATCTAGACTTACGATACCTCTTTGTATAGCATGCATAATCCTGTCATGTATGCATGACAGGATTATGCATGCTGTGCTGTTGGCTGATCCCTTTGCAAAGTAAATTCAAACTCAAACTGACTGTTTGAGGTTTATTTCAGATTTCCATAACAAGCTTCAGCATTGACGCCTTGGTTGATTGAATGAGGGGTGTGAGATGGACAGAGACAGATCATACTGGAATAATCTATTTTTTTTAGCTTTACCTTCCATAGTTGAGACACAAAAAGGCCAAACAGTGTAGACCCTAGATGTATTCCCATTGTGTATCCAGAAATGTTGTTCTCAGAGGTCAGATATGTGAAATAAATTGTGATAATTCTTTGGGGAAAAGACAACAAACAAACAAAACCCCCGCACAAAAACTGATTGCCCGCTTTTGGTCTAGAGATTTGTCATCACAAGGCTGAGTAAATTCAGTGCTCAGGGAACAAAGAGTACTTTCTCAATGGGAAAGTAAATTGAGGACAAGGGTTTTCCGAACGTTTAAGTCTGTTGTGACTGTTTTGCCTGGTTGTAGCGAAAGACAGTTTGGATTTGAGGTGACATTGATAGAAATTAATGTGCCAGATAGATACAATTAAGCATTTGTGAGCATGGGGATAGGTCTGGTAAAGAAAATCCCACTGAAGACTGAAGAGGTGGATGCTGTTTATATGAGGGGAAAATATGGTGATGGTGCTATAAGTGTTACGTATGTTTGGGTAAAAAACTTTGGGGCTCCACAGAGAGGAACACTCAGCATGAGCTAATTTATTTGGAAGGAAAAAAATAGATCATAGAATAAAGAAGAAAAGAAACTGAAAAGACATTACATCTGTGGAAATATGAAGCAGAATGCTGGAACAGAGGGAAAGGAGAAGCTCAAGAGAAAAGTCTTGACTCATCACTTGCAAAAGGTCCTAGCAAATTTCCTACATAAACATCAAGATTGTGATTGAGGCGATGATGAGATCGGGGCAGGGCATTGAGAGAGGGCATACAGGGAGGCCATAGCAGCCATGTAATGCAAGACACCATCTCGTTCACACTGAGAATACCATCAGAACCCAGCAGAAGAAGAAAAAAGGAGAAAATGGACAAAGTGCTCCACCTGATGATCCAAACCCTGTACCGATCAGTTCAAGCTACAGCCTCTTTGCCAGAACTCCAGAGGATGAGGATGATATGACCTGTTTCAAGTGCTATCAGAAGGAATGCCTCAACCGGGACAGCATTGCCACAAGAAATGACAACGAGAGACGTGCAACTATTCTGACTCATCTGATACCTGAAGTTGACGGTACCACGCCTTTGGCACATGCACATGATAGTATACCAGCCTGAGCTCACACTTGAGTAACTCCTTCACAAGTTAGTGGCAACTAAGTTCACCCTATCAGTGTGTGGGAGTAAGTTGAGAGAGAACATTTTACTTTATCACTTGATGAACTGGAGAAAATCTAACTTTTAAACAGGCAATTTTACTGTCTGTCTGTTTTTAAACAACTTTTTTAGACTGTTATCTAAAGTGTTGTTTGTCATTTTTGAAAGCCCTCAGAGTAGTTAAACCTGAAGGGTTTGAGCCTAAATCTCACAGTGTCAGTCCTGATTGGCTGGTATTAATAAAAACTCTCATAATTTGAAAAGACCAAAAGTAGTTTCCAACTTTTAGCGCTGACTGAATATGTGGTGAAATAATAGGAACTGGGAATGCACACTATATAGACAGCAAGGTTTTTAACATGAATTAAAACTAGATGTGAAATATTTAGTTTTTTCAGTCAATTAAGGAAAAAACATGAAAAATAGATTCTGAGGGGAAAAATTATAACTCCTGAAATTATTTTGTTTGTTTGGAAAACTAAAATAAACCAAAAAATAAAGAGAAAAACTTCTTACTTTTAGCACTCCCCAGTTTGGAAATATTTGATATCACATTCTGCCTCATGAGGCTTTGATGCACATGCTTATTGAGACTTTAGAAATCTGTTGTGGCCGTGAAGCAGCCACACAGCTTAATGCACCAAATCTGATCCTTATGTCCTGCTCTCAAAGCACGGCAGTGACAGATGAGAGGATTTTGGCCCTTTTGGTCAAATATAGAACAAACATCACTGCAAACACTGCAATTTTATAAAATCCTGCCAATCTGCTGCCTGCTGCTCGGGAAGAGGAAAACAGCTCAACCTGACCTTTCAGCGCCTTGTATTTCCTGCCTGGGATGCCCCAGAGCTGAGCGTGCAGCTTGCACATAGAACACCTCCTCCCACTATTCACTGTGAAAATGATACTTTGAGACATTGCTAAACTTTGTCTTCCGTGTAATCCCAAGTTCACAGACAGGTGAAGGATGCCTTCCTCAATTAGGCTGAAGCCTGACTATCAGTAAGAGCAGACAGCAAGAGTAATGTGCTGTGCTCTACCAAACACCAGGTTATGGAGGAGTTCCTCAACTTAGCTTTGTTACTCTGCTCACAATAGAGTAGTAAAGTGTGATGGACTGATTTTCCTGTGTGCACCATGGAAGAACTAAGTGATTAATGCTCAGAAGAGGCTTATCTGTCCCACCAAACCAGTTTTAACTGTTTGGTCATTACAACTCTTTTTGTCTGTTGTCTAGTACTGTGTCTTAGACTGATGGTACTAAGGTTTAATGATTGTTCCCTGACAGCCAGCCCAGATGGTTCATATGATCATGGACAATCACGTAGGGTGTATGGCACTGATTTGATGGTAACTGTAATGTTGGGCGTTTTTAAGGGTGCAGCTTTAAAACCACACATTTAGCAATGAGATTCATTAATAATTCACTTCTGAATACATCATGACTGTGACAGGGTGGTGGATTTTGCACGCTTCCATCTGCAAAATAAACTGTACATATTTGTTGTGACATCAGCACTGTTGTTGAGCTCTGTTTTACTTAACTACAGCTGAAAGGGTGAATATATTTTTTGAGACTGAATGTCACACAGGAAATCCACAGAGGTGCTGTGAGTTCCTTCTGTTTACAAGTTGAACCTGCACAAGTGACATTTTTTTGTTGTTGTTGCTGTTTGTTTTGCCATCACTCAGGGATTTAAAATCAAGTACTGTTTTAATAGTTTATTCTGGGTGCATTATATAATGGTAGCAGTTTCGCAAAAACAAAACAAAGTAGCATTCACACCTATGACGAATTATATCCGAGGAAGTCTTTTCATCGTTAAATGTAAGTTGTATAGAGTGCGAGTGTGTACCTAAGCCTGTCCCCTTACCAATGAAGTGTCGAAACAAGCACGCTATCAAATAGATTTCCCAATATGAACTATGTCTTTCCTTCCCGACCCTTCTGTCAATCATAGATAGTCATGCATTACAACGGAAACCTTTTTCAGCAAGTGGCACAGGTTAGTGGCACACTAACCTACAATGTGGTCAAATTAACCGCCTAAGCAAAAGGAAGAGGTGGTTCAAGTTGAAGCCATTCTGCAAATGTTCAAACAGTTGCTAAAGAAAAATCTTGCCAAGAGGCTTATTCATCTTCTGTGAATCTTATCTTACATCCAATCACACCATCAACATCACACGAAGCCGATGGTATTACATCAGTGAGCAGATGTGATTGAACCTGTAAACTGGAACTGTGATTCCTATGTGCTATAGGAAATGATTCACTACTGCTAAAACTTAGCAATGCAAAAACGATTTTAGGAATTAAAACTGCCAGTTTTCTTCTCTCAGTTCCTCAAACTGCCCAAAACAACATCTCAATGGTTTCACTGTAGCTTAAAAAAAACAAACCTCAGTTTAGAAGCACAGATTTTATGGTGAACAAACAAGTTTTAATTAGTTTCTTAGAGACAAAAAAGTAGTATTCGTGTGTTTATATTATATATTTTTGTTTGTATCAGAATGTTGTCATGTTATGTTAGATTTGAATGACTTGTGTTTAAATCCCACTGTTTCCAGCGTGCTGCATCCCACTGCAGAATGAACCAAAAAGCCAGACATGCATGCTGCTTTGTAAAATGTATAATCTGGGTCACAACAGAACTGTTTTCTAGCTGTGCTTTTCTCTCTTTCTCTGACAGGTACCTACATTTCCATTTGCCTCTAAGATGAATTGCATAAGAGCTGCACAACCAGCCGAGGAAAGGTGTGAAAAACAACAGGAACACGATCTGAAGCTTTTGTAAATGGTAAGGGGAAACAGACATTTGAAACCAAGTTCTGTCACAGGTGTCATCTTTGCATGTTTGGTGGCTGCGTACAAAGCATGAGCAATACAGTGAAAAAAAAAAGGTGTGAGAAATATCTTGAGGTTTTGGGGGAAGGTAACTAAATCTTTGAAATGCTGATCTTGAAAATGATATAAAGTGAGATTTAACACTGATATGAGTGTCATAAAACGCTATCTTTTTTTTTTGGTTTGTTAAGACATGCCAGGAGCTTATCTATCAACATGTAGCTGTTCATTCATAATTTCAGTTTGTTTTTTTCATTCATTTTGACGAGACTGTGTAGTCCAGGAGCTTTATATGAATGGTGTGAATTGCTGCTGTGTCTCTGGGCATACATTCTGCACCAATATTCTTCACTACTACTGTTCTAATAAAACCAGAGTGTGATTTGTTTGTGTAAACAGACATGTAAGACAAAAAGATGCACAGCATGACTACACTATTATTTCACTGCACGTTCAGTCAGTTTTATGTTCTCTGCATAGAGTCTGCTTTTGAAAAATATGATAGTAACATAAATTAGACCTATAAAAGGGTGCTGTAGGGCAGTGGTTAGCACTGTCACCTCACTGCACGAAGGTTTCTGGTTTGAACATCAGTGGTCTCCAAAGGCATTTCTATGTGTGCATATCTTCCGTTGCCACTTTAGAGAACTTTTTCTTTTCTAAATTAGAAATAAGTGTGAATGTGTCGCCCTGACATGAGTAACAAGAAGAGTGCATTTACAACAATATTTGTGTTGTAATTTCTTGCTGTGAAAACTGTTTTAAAATTTGGATTTCATGTATGTTGTTTATTTTATATGCATTTCTTGTCCTTATTGCAGTTTTTCTTGATTGCTTGAGCACATTTTAGAATTGTTTTTAAGTTTTCAGGCCTGAAGCAAACAAATGCAACAAAACACTGGTGCACAATTCAGTTAAAGCAATACAGAAACGTATATTTGATCAACTTTTATGACACTGTCTTTCAATTTTGTGGCAAAACTAAATGGATGTATGCAAAGTCCATTACTTGTGTGCTATGACATTGTCATCTAATCTAAATTTGCAGTTTATAAATTTAACATATTCCAGAGAGCGTTTTACAGCTTTCAACTGATGTGTGAGGACATGTGCACATGCATGAATAATACATAACAAGTTAAACACTGCAAAATATACAAATAAGACAATCAGACACTACTCACTGAAATAAATCTGGTCAAACTGCATGATGATGGTTGATCTTTGGTGGTGACAGAGAGCTTAAGCTCATGTCTACCCCCCCAAAAAAAGCTTAAAAAAAAGAACCCCATCAACATTTGTGATCAGTGGCCAGAAACAATGTGCCCGAGCTTGTCCAGGATCAGAGCATATTTGCATGTAATATATGTCAAATACATATGACAAATTCAGCACTCAACACAATGCATTTCTTTTAAATCGTGTGTTTCTCTTAAATGGCAACAAATTCTGAAACACAACTTCCAAACCAAATGAAACTGATGAGTGTTTTCATTTTTAGTCTCTGATTTCACAGAAACGTTCACGGAAAGTGCGACTACGTTACTCACACAGTGACCCCGAAAGTGTTTTTACGTATTCATATCTCCACATTGGTGTAAAGGCCCTTTACTACTACTTTAACATAAACAGAAGGGCGACAAGGAGAAAGAAAATTTTACAATTTTTTTGAGAATTTATAAATATGTTAAGTTGTTTCTATTGTAGGCTTGTTTCAGACATCTGAAACACATAGTTTAACATTTTAAGTTTGTTAATTGTTTTTTTTTTAATTAAAGGATAAAACTTTATTCTTAGCGTCTCGGAAAAAAGAGGAAATAAAAAATAAAACTTTTTAAAAGTAAGACGTTTCTTAAAACTGTCTTAGCAATTATTTCATTAAATTTCTGTAAATCATCAGACTTCTTATTTACAGCTTATGAGAGTTTTCATACTGTCATAACGTACCCTGTGAGGTGGAGGAGGGTTTTTTTTTTGGTTTGTGTGCCTGAGCCTTTGTCTTATGTCAGCTTCCTTTGTAGTAGCTTTAGATGCTTTTATCGGGACTGCTAGAGGTAGAGCTCTTTTTCGCAGGGCAGATTTATGTGATCTACAATATCAGAGACTCCTAGTTTGGTATGTTTTTTATTTTATGCTGTTTTCAATCAGGCTATACTAGTTAAATTTCATGCATTTGTCATTCCTTGTTGTAAAATTTCAGTTGTGCTTACATAAGAGTACACACATTACATTGAACATTTAAACTGCACTCTCCCCTCTCTGCACAAATGCATGCAGTTAAGTATGTAATTAAGAAATAATTAAAATCGGTTTGTATTGAAAACAATGCAAACGATGAATTCTGCATAAAAATTCAATTTGCGTATGATTGAATTTTGATGTTTGCATTGCTTTCATTGTGCTCATTTGTTTTTCTGTTTGTACGCACACCTTTAGCTCACAGTGACAGACCACAGCATATTAAACTCTGATGTGGTGTGAAGTGTTATAGTTTGCTATTATATTTTTGTCACTGAGTAAGTTTCCAGGTTTTGTAAAGATGAGATGTGATAGAGCTCTTTTGAATCCTTTACTTTTATGTTTATTGATATAATAAATTCCATTTATTAAAAAAAATATCACAAAACTTGTATATATGTATGTATGTTCATGTGGTGTTACTCTGTCCTTACAGTTATGACATTATTTACAAAACACGGTGTTTTTTACCTGCTTATAATGTGATCATCAAGAATATCTAAATGACCAAATTAAATGCTAGATAGATAGATAGATAGATAGATAGATAGATAGATAGATAGATAGATAGATAGATAGATAGATAGATAGATAGATAGATAGATAGATAGATAGATAGATAGATAGATAGATAGATAGATGATAGATAGCACCACCATGTGGTAGAAAACATTTGTGCTGAAACCAAATTAACGGCCTTTTCTCTGTCTGTCCACAGATGATGGAAGATGAAAAGATTACAGTGACAGGGGAGGACCTTGACTGGTCTGATTTCTATGAAAACTATAACTATTCAGACTCGAATGGCTCTTATGAAGGGGGTGATATTTGCGACCTGACTGAGAATGTGAATTTTGAAGCTGTGTTCATACCAGTTCTGTACTCTGTGGTGTTTGTTGTTGGTCTACTTGGGAACGGATTGCTGTTGGGAATACTGGCTCGGAGTAGGAAGACCTGGAGCGTAACAGATACCTTCATCCTCCATCTGGGAGTGGCAGATATCCTGATGCTGGTGACGCTGCCCATCTGGGCAGTACAGTATGCCCAAAGTGATGGATGGACTTTTGGTACTCCCCTGTGCAAGATCGCTGGAAGTGTTTTTACAGTAAGTATTGTGCTGAAGTAAAGATGCAGTGAAAAAATCTGTACTTTCAATTAATTTAGCAGAGGTTTCAAAATATGTCTTGCTCATCTCTCATTGATTTCTTTAGATTAACTTCTACAGTGGGATCCTTCTCCTGGCCTGCATCAGTCTGGACCGCTACCTGTCCATCGTCCATGCTACACAGATGTACTCAAGGAAGAAGCCTTGGGTTGTTCAGGCCAGCTGCCTGATGGTGTGGTGCTTTTCCCTGCTTCTCTCTATCATTGACTGGATCTTTTTAGAAGATGTGTTTGATGATAGACGAGGCAGAAGAGAGTGTGTTCCCAATTATTACAAATTTGGTGAGAAGGCTGTATATAATTGGAGGTTGGCATCACGCATGATTTATCTCATAGTGGGCTTTGTACTTCCTTCTGGTGTAATGATTTTCTGCTACTCCCGCATCTTGGATCAGCTGAGGTGTGGTGCCCAGAGCCTTCAAAAGCAGAGAGCTTTTAAAGTTATTGTGGCTGTGGTGGTGGTTTTCTTTATCTGCTGGACTCCGTACAACTTCACACTCTTAGTGGAAACAATTCATTTTGACAACAAAACAGAAACTTGTTCAGGCACAACATCTCTGGAGAAAATTAAGACAGTGACCACCTGTGTGGGTTTCATTCACTGCTGCCTCAATCCCATCCTGTATGCTTTTGTGGGTGTGAAGTTCCGCCGTCAGCTCATGAGCATCCTCAGGTCTCTGGGCTGCAAAGTGGCAAGTGCAAAAATCCAGTCTTTTGTCAGCAACAGGAGAAGCTCCATGTGGTCCGAGTCTGCTGAAACTTCCCACTCGCTTGCTATCTGAGAAAGACAAAAACAACAAATCTGACTGACCTAAACAAACATGGAGACAAATACATGAACATCAGCACATACAACTTGTGTTTGTATATTTTTTGTGTTACATTACCTGAAATCAGCACTGGTTGTTTGCTACAGTTCTTAGTGCACCAGTAGTTGAATGTGACAGGACAGAAATAACTCACACCTGCATTTGTTGGCAGTGTATGAGATTTCCTTTCTCTGTTTTCTGGGCAGTATTGTAATAGAAATAAGTTATGACAGCACGAGAATTATTAACGTAAAGAGCTACTATTTTATCTTAAAATGTTTTGAACAGAATGTATTTTATGCGACATTTGCTTTTGTATATTGATTAATGTTTTATGTGTAAAATGTTCAAATGCACAATAAATCTTTATTATCATAATAAAGTCTGTTTTCAATATTAGGACCAACAGGTTTATTAAAGGAATATTGGATGTATTTTCACTGAAGTAAACTTACTTATTGTTACAACTTTGGAAGGAGTTTTGGAAACATATCAAAACTACAAGACAGTTCATCAGACAGTGTGTACAGTCCTTTGATGAGGTGAACTGGTCTCCGGGTTCCAGTTTCTATTTGAGCCCTGGTGACTAATTTGATGAAAGAAATTGCATTAAAAAAATAATTTTCTTTCATCTTTGTACTTAAAACAACAACCTAAAATATGAATAAAAAAGGACACATATTATTCACATACAGATTACACATATCGACTAAAATCAAAACCTGTTTTAAATGTCAAAAGAATCTGAAACAAAACTTAAAACCAAATGAAACTGATGTGCGTTTTCAGGTTTAGTCTCTGATTTGACAGAAACATTTGCAGAAAGTGTAACCACCTTACTTACAGACTTACCCCGTAAACGTTCTTATCATATGCAAATCTTCATGTTGGTGAAAGGGTCTAACATAAAAAGAGGGGCAACAATTACAGATTGGGATTATTTTATAGATAGTTAAAAATACATATGACATTTTAAATAAGGGATCAAATTTATTCTCACTGTCTTGAAAAAAAAAGAAAAAAGAAATAGAATAAATATTAATAGTGAGATTATCTTCACTTTAGTTATGGTGTCTCTAAGACTGTGTAAAACTACCAAACATCTTGATGGAGGTTTATGAAAGTTTTTATGTATAATGTGCTCTGCAAGGTGGAGGAGGGGTTTTTTGGCTTTTGTCTGAGTCTGTCTTATGTCAGCTTCCTCTTCAGTGGTAATACATGCTTTTATCGGTGCTGCTGGAGGTAGAGGTGTTTTTCACTGAGCATATTTCTGTGATCTAAAATATCAACGACTTCTGCTTTGGTATGTTTTTATTTCATGCCTATCTTTTTTTTTTAATGTATTTACTGTTTTATCATTGTATACTAGTTAGTTTTGATTCCTCTTGCAGTTCATTATTATAGAATTTTTGTTCACCTTTCTTTACACACATCACATTATGGATTAAATTGCACTTTCTCCTCTCTGGACAAATAAATGTGGTTATCAATTTACAAAATGAGCACAAATTGACTTTTGAGGATGAACACTTGCTTTAATTTGTATTATTTGCTTATTTCTTTTTCAGTTTGTAGACACACCTTTAGTTCACAGTAACAGACCACGGCGTGTTAAAATGCGCTGTGGTTTGAAGTGTGATAGTTTGTTACAATATATATTTTTTAGCATTCAAGAAGTTGCTGACATTTTCTCAAACATGAGGGTTTAATGGATGTGATACTACTCTTTGGATCCTTTATTTTAACAAAAGAATGATTATTTTTTCATGATATACCATTGAGTCACAGAGAATTAAAATTCAGATTAATGTTTAGAGCCTTCTGGCTCTTAATTTTTTGAAAACTGAATTTAAATGTGCTTCCTCTTGAATGTGCACATTAATTTGTCCTCCCAAAATTTTAACACTAGATTTTTTTAAAAAAAATGAATGTAAAACAAATTAAAGGGACAAAAAACCCATAAAGAATAAATTAACATTTCAGATGCCTGAAAACTTTACAGAGCAAAATATTATGGATCCTGTGATGGTATGATGGTGTGTGTGTGTTGATGATTTCTTTTTGGTTTTGAGATGGGATTTATGTACAGGCTTTCTAGCCTTTTGTTACTTAAGTAATTTTGTATTCTCTGTGCTGATGAGTTTTTTTAAAATCTACATTCTTAGTTCCTTGCTTAGATTTAAGTTGCCGAAAGGTTTGTTAGTTCCCTTTTGTGAACCCATTCTGTTCCTTCAGTCATGTCTCTGTATTTGTTGTTTTGTCTTTCTGTGTCAAGTTTGTACATCAGAAACATTTTCTTGTTTTCCCGATCAGTGTCAGCACTCCTCCCGCCTGTTACCTCTCCCTTCATTAGCCTGTGTGTGTAAATATTGTTTCGGTCTCCCTTTGTCATTTGTTGTGTTGTCCCACATGGTTGTGTGCTCCTTGCTGCGTGGTTTCCTAGGAGGTTCCTAATGTCATGTGCCATTCTCTGCAAGTGTTTTGTAATACTAACAGTATTAAAATTGATGTTTGTGCTTATCTCCTGCTTCTTGAGTTTACAATCTGGCTTCCACACATTCAAATGTGATATATGCAGGTTCTGTGGTTTTCCATGCTGTCCTTATGGTTTGTAGTTGGTATTAGTTCTTTACCTGGAAAACATTTGGAAAGTGTTTCTAACGTTCTCTGAAATGCACTGGATGTCTAATAGAGCAGTTTTGTCTTGATACAATAAATCTGATAGTTGAGATTTTAAAAAAACCTAAATGTTCTGTGTTTTGTCTTGTCTTCCTCTCGTCACCTCCACCTGTTTGCAGCAGATGGCAGCCACTACCTAAGCCCGGTTCTGCCAGAAGCTTCATCGTGTTAGATTGTCTGATTCTTCTGGGTTCTTTATATTATTGTAGGGTCTTTACCTTACAATTTAAAGTGCCTTAATAGGAACCATTGTTGTAAATTTGGCAGTGTATAAATAAAATTACTGTGAAAATTTTGTTGAATTCATTAAGCTAAATACAGAAAAATAGTACATTATTTTTTGCATTTAGTTTGTGTCACCAAAAACAACCAAGCAAAAGCACTGCAGATGTATAGTTTGATGGCACCACCATGTGGTTGAAAAACATTTGACACGTCAGATGATCAAACCAAATTAATGTCCTTTTCTCTGTCTGTCCACAGATGATGGAAGATGAAAAGATTACAGGGACAGGGGACAACATCTCTTATGAGGGGAGTGATATATATGACCTAACTCAGGTTGTACCACAAAATAAAAGAAGAGGAAGATTGAATACAAAACAGTTAAAATAAATTAATAAATTAAAAAATAAACCAATAGTATGACTGAAATGCTTGACACTGCCTCATGTTGATTGGTACAAATAATTCAGTTCATCAAAAATAAAATTATAAACCTTACAAAGCGAAGTGTTATGTATCCAGTTTCTGTGGTATCTCACTCTGTTCTCACAGTTAAAATGTTATCTATTAAAAAACACTGTGTTCTTTACCTGGAAAAAGTTTACTACTTTAGTTGGAAGGCACTAAATAGATAATGCAGCAGCTTTACTTTTTTTTTATTTTTATAAAGCCCTTAGCTCACATGCAACCTTTTTATAATGTAAATGTTTTTAAAAAAGGCCTGAAGGAAAACATCATTTTTGCTTTTCAACAAAAGCAAACAATCTTCAAAACACAGTACTTAGACTGATGACTGATTGACCATGTGGTTCAAAGACACTTCACAAGCCAGATAATTAAATCTAAGTGAAAACCAAACTAACGGCCTTTTCTCTGTTTGTCCACAGATGATGGAAGATGGAAAGATTACAGTGACAGGGGAGGACCTTGACTGGTCTGATTTATTTGAAAACGTTTCATACTGGAACAGCTCTTATGAAGGGGGTGATATTTATGACCTGACTAAGGTTGTGAACTTTGAAGCTGTGTTCATACCAGTTCTGTACTCTGTGGTGTTTGTTGTTGGTCTGCTTGGGAATGGCGTGCTGTTGGGAATACTGGCTCGGAGTAGGAAGACCTGGAGCGTAACAGATATTTTCATCCTCCATCTGGGAGTGGCAGATATCCTGATGCTGGTGACGCTGCCCATATGGGCAGTACAGTATGCCCAAAGTGATGGATGGACATTTGGTACTCCCCTTTGCAAGATCATTGGAAGTGTTTTTACAGTAAGTATTGTCCTGAAGTAAAAATGCAGTGAAAATATCTGTACTTTCAATTAATTTAACAGAGGTTTCAAAGTATGCCTTTCTCATCTCTCGTTTATCTCTTTAGATTAACTTCTACAGTGGGATCCTTCTCCTGGCCTGCATCAGTCTGGACCGCTACCTGTCCATCGTCCATGCTACACAGATGTACTCAAGAAAGAAGCCTTGGGTTGCTCAGACCAGCTGCCTGATGGTGTGGTGCTTTTCCCTGCTTCTCTCTATCATTGACTGGATTTTTTTAGAAGAACTATTTGATGCTAGACAAGGCAGGAGAGAGTGTGTTCCCAATTATTACAAATTTGGTGAGGAGGCTGTATATAATTGGAGGTTGGCATCACGCATGATTTATCTCATAGTGGGTTTTGTGCTTCCTTCAGCCAGCATGATTTTCTGCTACGCCCGTATCCTGGATCAGCTGAGGTATGGTGCCCAGAGCCTTCAAAAGCAGAGAGCTTTTAAAGTTATTGTGGCTGTGGTGGTGGTTTTCTTTATCTGCTGGATGCCATACAACATCATGATTTTGGTGGATACAATAAATTGCTCCAAAAATAATGTGACTTGTTCTGTCACAAAATCTGTGGCAAAAGCTGAAACAGTGACCAAGTGTGTGTGTTTCATTCACTGCTGCCTCAATCCCATCCTGTATGCTTTTGTGGGTGTGAAGTTCCGCCATCAGCTCATGAGCATCCTCAGGTCTCTGGGCTGCAAAGTGGCAAGTGCAAAAATCCAGTCTTTTGTCAGCAACAGGAGAAGCTCCATGTGGTCCGAGTCTGCAGACACCTCCCACTCCCTTGCTATCTGAGAAAGACAAAAACAACAAATCTGATCCAGCTGACCAACTAAGCTGAATGGACATTAAGACAAATACATGAATATCAGAGCATACAGTATGTTTTTGTATATTGTTTTGTTTAATTGCTGAAATGGGCAGTGGTTATTGTGTTGTTTTCTGTAGTTGTACGTGACAAGACAGAAATGATTTTGTCAATCCGCCACTCATACGTTTTTGTTAGCAGCTAAAATTTATTCCTTTTTTCTGATTGCCGGGCAGCATTGTAATAGAAATAAGCCACGAGAGCATGAGAATTATAAGTGTAAAGAGATTTATATGTTTGAGATTAATCTGTTTTCAATAGCTTGTATTTTATACAAATTCTTTGGGTATATTGATTTATGTTTTGTGCAAAATGTTCAAATAAACCATCAGCTAAATGAAATGCATTTGTTTATTTTATTTTTGGATTATTATATACATGGAGTTCTAGCTATTACAATTCCTTTTATTTATCTTATTCCACAACAAAGAAATATGCTTTTAACAAATATATTATATAATAATATTTGACGAGCATCGTCTCATCACATTCTGTCAGCATAGTGTGCCTGTGTCTTTTCTCCTCACATGACACAAGTCTGTCAACAGAGACAACCTCCTGCCGACCGCCAAAGTCCAAAATGAAATGTTTTTCGTCTGGCTTAAGAACCCTGTGTGGCCCATCATATGGTGGACGCACACCTTTTATAAAGACTTGCGTGTGTCAGCTTCCTTTTTATACATACAAAAATATGTAAATGTACTGATCTGAATTATAATATTTCTGACTGTCAAAATTTCCCAGATTCAAATCGAATTGAATCGAATCGTGGATCGAATCGATTCGGGACCTTGTGAATTGGAATCAAATCGATTCTAGAAATCAGTGACGATACCCAGCCCTACTTTTGAGGATGAACACTTGCTTTACTTTGTATTATTTAATCATTTGTTTTTCCAGTTTGTAGACACACCTTTAATTGAAGGTAGCAGACCACTGTGTGTTAAAATCTGCTGTGGTTTGAAGTGTGATAGCTTGCTAGCATTTTTTTTTTCACTCAAGAAGTTGTTGACATTTTCTCAAAGATGAGGGTTTAATGGATGATGATAGACAAGGCAGAAGAGAATGTGTTCGCATCTATTATAAATTTGGTGAGAATGCCGTATATAATTGGAGGTTGGCATCACACATGATTTATCTCATAGTGGGCTTTGCGCTCCCTTCAGTCATCATGATGTTCTCCTACTCCCGCATCCTGAGGTGTGGTTCCCAGAGCCTTCAAAAGCAGAGAGCTTTTAAATTTATTGTGGCTGTGGTGGTGGTTTTCTTTATTTGCTGGACACCGTACAACATCATGATTTTGGTGGAAGCCTTTCATTTTTAGAACAACACAGAAACTTGTTCAGGCACAACATCTCTGGAGAAAATTAAGACAGTGACCACCTGTGTGGGTTTCATTCACTGCTGCCTCAATCCCATCCTGTATGCTTTTGTGGGTGTGAAGTTTTGCTGTTAATTCCTGAGCATCCTCAGGTCTCTTGCCTGCAAGGTGACTAGTGCAAAAATCCAGTCTTTTGTCAGCAACAGATGCACCATTTTTGAATCTGCTGAGACCTCCAACTCCCTTGCTATCTGACAAAGACAAGACCAGGGAAATACATAAACGTCAGAATGTACAGTGTGCTTTTGTATATTGTTGTGTTAGATAACCTGAAATGGGCATTGGTTATTTTGGTATCTTCTGTAGTTGAACATGACAGCTAATAATATTTCTTTTTTCTAATTGCCGGGCAGTATTGTAATAGAAATAAGTCACAACAACATGAGAATCATTAGTTTAAAAAGATTAACATGTTTTCAACAGCTTATATTTCATACTATTTTTTTGTATCTTGATTTATATTTTGTAAAAAATATTAAAATGAAGACTATATAATTTTAAACCATAATAAAGTCTGTTTCCAATATAACAATCCCCACAGCACCAAAATGCCAATCAATGGAACTTTGATGATTATTCACTAAAATCACTAAACTATGAAGGCAAAATTGGAAACGTGTCAAAACTACAAGCAGTTCATCAAACAGTTGAGACCTTCCTTTGATGAGTTTGGTCTCCAAGTTTCAGTTTCCATTTGAAGCCTGGTGACTAATTAGTTTAATTTACTTTATTTTATATAGAAATGGCATAAAATTTGTTTTAAATTTGACTTTGTGCCGGAAACTACAAAAACTTAAAATATGAATACAAGTTACTACAAAAGTTACTGACACACAGAAAACACGTCTAGACTAAAATCGAAAACCTCTTTTCAAGTCAAATTTATTCATATAGCATCTTTCATACAAAAAGAATCCAACATTGTTTACAAAGACAAAAAAATGACATAAAAAGGCAAACATTATATTAAAAAAAATAGGAAGACAATATTTAAATGAAAATGAAGTAAATATTCAATATAAAAGCTTCAGAAAACAAAACAACGTTTAACCCAAATTTTAAAAAGATTCTGCACACCACAGGAAGTTTATTCCTCAACTGAGAAACATAAATACTAAATGCTACCTCACCTGTTTTGGTTCTAGACCTAATAATAATAATAATAATGGATTGGATTTATATAGCGCTTTTCAAGGCACCCAAAGCGCTTTACAATACCACTATTCATTCACTCTCACATTCATACACTGGTGGAGGCAAGCTAAGGATATTAAGTAAGCCTAACAGACCTAAGAGCCTCACAGACTTCAAGTAGATCACCAGTATATTTAGGTCCAGTGCCCTCAATACTTTATAAACCATTAACAGTATTTTACAATCAGTCCCTTTACAGACAGGAAGCCAGTAGAATGATTAAATTTATTTCAATATGATAAATTTTTCCTGGTGTCGGTCCTAGCAACAGGATTTTGGATATACATTGAATTACAGTAATTTTGCTTACAAAAAATAAATGCATAATAAGCATTTTAGTATCTCTTAATTGTAATTCTAATATCCTTAAGATGGAAACGGATTTTGTAATGGTCTTTGTATAACTATTAAAATTTAAATCAGCATCCATAACTATGCTATTTTTTTTTAAATTGATCTGTAGTATTGAATTTCATTTACTTTAATTTTTGGAACCAAAAATGATTATTTCTGTTTTTCAGCATTAAGCTCAGAAAGATTATGGCTCATTCATTTATTTGTTTACCCATTAATTGCAATGGACTAAAATAATAAGGGGACACTGGCATATATTAAAAATGCTATATTTGTTTTTTTGAAAAAAAAAGATTAAAAAATTCAGAAGCACGACTTACAACTAAATTAAACTGATGATTATTTTCAGGTTTAGTCTTTGATTTCACAGGAATATTTACAGAAAGTGTGACTACCTTACTTACATGCTTATTCAGTAATGTTTTTCATCATATACATATTTTCACACTAGTGTAAATGCATTCCATGAAGCTTTCTACACACTGTTCTTGGGCTAATCTGAAGGCCACATGAAGTTTGGAGGTCTATACTGACTGGCTCTGCAGAAGGTTCACAACCCCATACCCAACCGCTGAGCCAACTTTGTGATTTTAGGTTGGCTACTTATTTGTGGCTGTTGTTCCCAAACACATCCACTTTGTTATAATACCACTAACAACTGACTGTGGAATATTTATTAGTGAGGAAATTTCACAACTGTACAAGTTGCACAGGTGGCATCCTATCACAATACCACACTGATATCCACTGAGCTCCTGAGAGCGAGCCATTCTCTCACAAATATTTGTAGAAGCAGTCTGCAGGCCTAGCTGCCTGATTTCGTACACCTGTGACCGTGGAAGTGAGCAGAACAGCTGAATTCAATAAATTAGATGGGTGAGGGAATACTTTTGGCAATATGTCTCTAAAAAAGACAAAAATAACAAATCTTGACTGAGCTTACAAATGAAAATAGACAAACATGAAGTAAAAAAAAACCATCAGAACATACAACATGCATTATTAAAATTAATACAAACAAGTCCATTTTAATACAGTACACTCACAGGACCAAAAAGCCAGGTAAAGAAATCTTACTGACACTGACTTAATGATCATTAAAGTTATACAAGGGCAGCTATCAAAACCGAAAGATAGATTAAGAAAAAACCCCCATCAAACAGTTGCTACTTTACTTTGATTGGCACTACTGGTTCCTAGGTTTCAGTTTCCATTTGACACCAGTTGAGTAATTTGTTAACTTTTCTTTATTTGACAGGGTTATGAAATGTGTAAATCTAAAGTGGAACCGCAACTTGCACACAGATTCCATAAAAGTTTATATCATATATTTATCTTCACATTATTAACAAAAATGGAAGGTCAACAAGGAGAAAGAAAATTGTAGTTTTACAGCAAATTTATAAATGGGTTCAGTTATCTCTGCTGTAGTTAATTCCAGACATCTTAAACACACAATTTAAATATATGAAGTGCAGTTACATTTCATATATTTGGATTATTTTATAGCTCTGTAAAAATGTAAGCTACATTTTTAAATGAGGCCTGAAACCTAATTCTCAGCGTCTTGGAAAAAAGAGTAAATTAAAAAGTAAAGCTGAAATTTTAAAGTTATTGTTATATTTTTTCACAAAAATACTGTTTCAAAACAACATGAACAATTTTCTATAATAAAAACCCCATCAAACCTCTTACACAGCACAAGGTAGAGGAGGTAATGTTTTGTTTTTGTTTTTAGTGTTTGTGCAAGCTTCCTCTTTAACTGCTTTACATGCTTTTATCGGATGCTTTTTATCAGCACTTCTGGAGGTAGAGCTCTTTTACTGGTCAGATTCTTATGATCTACGATATCAGAGACTTCTTTGGTATGTTTGGTATGTTTTTATGTTATTCCTATATATGTATATATATATATATATATATATATATATATATATATATATATATATATATATATATATATATATATATATATATATATATATATATAATCCTATGCTGGCTATTTCTCATTTTTCTCGAGTATGTCATTATTGTAAAATTTGGGTTAACATCATATTATGTATTTGAAGTACACTGACCACTCTCTTTATACATTAATTAATTATGAGTTTAAGAATTTACTAAATAATCACAAATGAAATTTTGATGCAGAAAGGATGTTTTGTGTTGTTTTCTTTACTGTTTGTTTTTCTGTTTGTATACACACCTTTAGCTCTCAGTGACAAACTACAGTATATTAAACTGTGATGTTGTGAAGGGTGATATTTTCCTGTTACATATTTTTTTTAACATTCAGTAAGTTTATGACATTATGTTTATGACACACTAATGTCTACAGCCTCCTGACTCTTAATTTGTTGTAAAATGTGAATTTACATGCTTCCTCTTTGTTGATGTATTTCAGTTTCTCTTCCCTAAATTTTACCAACATAAATAAAAGAAGAAGAAGATTGAATACAAAACAGTTAAAACAAATTAAGAAATTAAAAAATAAACCAATAGTATGACTGAAATGGTTGACACTGCCTTATGTTGATTGGTACAAGTAATTCAGTTAACAAAAAAAATAAAAATAATAATAAACACTGTGTTCTTTACCTGGAAAATAATAGTAGTGTTTCCAAATACTTGGAAGGCACTGAATATCTAATGCAGCAGTTTAAAAAAAAATGCATGCATTAAAAACAAACAAACAAACAAATAAACAAACAAAAGACTAAATACAGAACACAAAAAACATTATTTTTGCATTTCAACATGAACAATCCAACAATCCATCCAATACTTTACAGACCGGCTGACTGAGCGACCATGTGGTTGAAAGCCACTTCACAAGTCAGAGTCTAAGTGAAAATAAAATTAATGGCCATTCCTCTTTCTGTCCACAGATGATGGAATATAAAAAGTTTACAGGGGAGGACCTTGACTGGTCTGATTTGTATGAAAACTATAACTATTCAGACGGGAACATCTCTTATGAGGGGAGTGATATTTGCAGCCTGACTGAGAATGTGGACTTTGAAGCTGTGTTCATACCAGTTCTGTACTCTGTGGTGTTTGCTGTTGGTCTAACTGGGAACGGATTGCTGTTGAGGATACTGGCTCGGAGTAGGAAGACCTGGAGCGTAACAGATACCTTCATCCTCCATCTGGGAGTGGCAGATATCCTGATGCTGGTGACGCTGCCCATCTGGGCAGTACAGTATGCCAAAAGTGATGGATGGACATTTGGTACTCCCCTTTGCAAGATCGCTGGAAGTGTTTTTACAGTAAGTATTGTGCTGAAGTAAAGATGCAGTGAAAATATCTGTACTTTCAATTAATTTAGCAGAGGTGTCTTGTCTCTCATTGATTTCTTTAGATTAACTTCTACAGTGGGATCCTTCTCCTGGCCTGCATCAGTCTGGACCGCTACCTGTCCATCGTCCATGCTACACAGATGTACTCAAGAAAGAAGCCTTGGGTTGTTCAGGCCAGCTGCCTGATGGTGTGGTGCTTTTCCCTGCTTCTCTCTATCACTGACTGGATCTTTTTGGAAGAAATATTTGATGATAGACGAGGCAGGAGAGAGTGTATTCACAACTATAGCAAATTTGGTGAGAATGCAGTATATTATTGGAGGTTGGGATCACGCATGATTTATCTCATAGTGGGTTTTGTGCTTCCTTTCGCCATCATGATGTTCTGCTACTCCTGCATTTTGCATCAGCTGAGGTGTGGTGCCCAGAGCCATCAAAAGCAGAGAGCTTTTAAAGTTATTGTGGCTGTGGTGGTGGTTTTCTTTATCTGCTGGACCCCGTACAACATCACACTGTTAGTGGAAACGTTTAATTTTGATATCAGTAATCAAACTTGTTCAGACACAATATCTCTGGAGAAAGCAAAGACAGTGACCACCTCTCTGGGCTTCTTTCACTGCTGCCTCAATCCCATCCTGTATGCTTTTGTGAGTGAGAAGTTCCGGCGTCGGCTCCTGAGCAGGGAAACAGTGTTCATGTCAGACTTAAATGTTTCAAGTCATCAAACAAATCATAGGTGAATTCTTCCCCCTGACCGTGCTTCCTCTAAAGAACAGTCAGCCAGATTAAGGAGCTCCTCTAAGTATTTCTTCCACAGTCTGGCTATGTCCTCAGTTGAAGGCAGCAGCACCCCACCTTCTCTGGTACAAAGTGTAAAGTTTTAGTTGATGTTACAGAGAATTCTGACTGACTGAAAGCAGTTCTTTAAATAGGAAGGACCCACTGGTGTTATGCGGGGGCCCAGTCGTTTTAAGCTGGGTTTGTTCCTGTTTATATAGGCTGCTTTTGAAAATATCAGGATTTACACCCAGGAATATATATTCTCTTGGAATACTTCTGGAAAGCACCATTAGATGAGGATTTTACTCTCAGGTTTAAAGGCTAAATTCACTTTTACAGACAAATATTTTTTTAATTTGCGCAAAAAATGTTTAAAGTAATGAAATTTTGTTTTAAAAACTTCACATAGTTGACAAAGCAAAAGTCAACCCAATGAATATTCAGCCACCACATCTTTCAAAATTCAAATTTACTACACACACTTTATTTACATTACTTCAAAATGGCATTTTAAAACCAACCAACAAAATTACTGTAAACAATATGGATATTTACTACATTTTGAAATATATGGAATTAATTAATAAGAAAGCAAATCTGTAGTGGATTTAAAGAGATATATTAGACATGCAGAGAGATTCTTTCCAGTCCACACCGCAAGAAAGATGAGGTGTGAGGCTTAAATTACAGGCATTGACACTGCTACTTTTGCTGACTTGACTCTCTGTGGCTCTCCTATACACGTATAATTAATGTATGCATAGGTTTATAATTACTTCCCAGAATTACTTCAGCTTTTTTTGTGTGTGGGATTGCATAATTTCTGTGGCCTATAATGCATGCAGTTTGGAAATGTTGTCTATCGCTGGTGATTTTAAAACCATAATGAAGGCCACCATTACTCTTACTGTTATACAACGTTCTATTATTTTAATGTTTTTATGTTAAACAAGCTGTTTTTCTGAGCTGTATAAAAAATACTTAACAGTTTGGAAAATTCAAAATCTGAGGTGTGTTAGAACATGTTTCTAAAAAGCAATTTTAGACATAAAACACACATTTTTAACAAAACTTAAAAGCAAAAGTAAAATAAAAATGTAAAATGAACACTTAAATGAGTGAACATGTTTGTTGGTGAGTTTATAGGTAGTTAAATCAAAAATTCTACTCCTCAGTAAAAGCTTTTGGCTCTTTTTTGAGGAATTTTATTTCCCAGAGTTTATATTTGTGGTAATAACAATTTTGTTGCTAAATAAATAAAAAGTAAAACCAGAGAAATAACTGTTACAATTGCTGACAAAATAAACGTGTAAAAAACATTTTTTAAAAGAACAAAAAAAATGAGTAAGTTATTGTTTTGGTTAGTTTATTGGTTGTCAGTATAGATGCTGCTCTACAATCTTATTGAGCTGAAGGGAACTTTCCTGTTTACAACATACCATAACTCTACTTATTATAACGACTCCCAATATTTAATGTTTACAGTATAGAGTTCAGTGCAGGAGAGGAGCCTGCAAAGATAAAAAAGCTGCATTATTACATGCATTATTTGCTTATTTCTACCTGCTTTAAGCATTATCTAAACAAAAAAAGCAGCTTTCAAATCACGTTATGAAACCACTGTGTGACTTGTTTGTCTTCTGCTCATGAAGTCTTTACTCAGTACATGTCGACTGACGTGACAGAAGACAGCGCAACATTTTGGTCTATTTCTTCCCTCTTTTTTTCTGTATATATAAAATTTTTATAATGGCCTGTGTAAACCGAGCAGAAGTTAAGTTCACGACCGATTTTGGCAAACAGATGAAGAATGGATGTAAGAATGATAGAGAAAATTTTAAACTCACATCCAGCAGTTTTTGTAAAAACAGCTTACATGCTTTTAACTGGAAACTGAAACCATAAAAATGAAAGGTAGACGCACTGGCTCGGTGACAGAGATCTTACGTAACAGATGGAAACAATGAGATATAATATGACATGTGACTCACTTCTCCAAAACAAATGACATCCACATGATCGACATTCAGAAAAACATGTGGACAATGACACGACTGCTTTTGTTTTCATAATTACGTGAAAGGCAAATATCTGACAATAGCAGGCTGATGACAGCAGTGCTTAGATCATCCCAACCACAGTCAGGATGTCTACACTATAAACATTTCAGTAAAGCAACAGAGAGTAAGGTGGATTAAAGACACTGTCTGCAAACACAGCCAAACAGGGTCAACTAGCCCTGGATTTGTGTTAATCATTTAGTATTTTTGCTAAATGTGCTTACATTTGATCAAGTTGTATACAAAGACTTTCTCTTTGCTCATACCAGATTTGTTACTCATTAAACAAAAGACCTGATTAGCTGGTTTTCTCTATCTTAGTTGCCAGATAAGCTGAAGCAGGAAATAATGCTTGAGGTGCAGCTGAAAACTGTAAACCACATCTTAAACACGAAGAATGTTTCTGCTGCTTTCGACAGCCACCATTTCTTTTATTGCATCATGCGCTCTTACAGACTCTCTGGAGTCACAAAACACTAAACAGAGGAAGGAGTGCGTCGAAACGAGGAAACTGAATATTTTCAAGTGTGAAATTACTGCACAGCGAGTTTTCAGAAGAACACTCAGTACCGAAAGTACATTTATTTCTGAACATAGTTACATTTCTCAAGATTGTTAGGATTTGAAACCAGGCAAGCATGGCAGGTCACGACGTGCTGAGCAGTGTGAAAGCATAAAACCACAGGCTTTTGTGTGTGTGTGCAGCACAACACAGACTATTATCATCACAATAAGTTTTTATCTTCTCTAACGTGCGTTCTTCTCCCACATACTGGTCTGCTGGTTTTCTGTCAGCTGGCTCTGTTCACAAAGCCTCACACAGTTCTTCCTACTAAACACAGACACGTCTTCAGATGACTGTAAATAGAAAGCTACGAAAAGGGTGCAGCACCCCTCCTCCACCGCGCTCTGTCACCTGACTGATGACATCACCACTTTTTTCTTTTCTTCCTGTGTCACATTTGTACATTCCCAGAAACAATGATTTTTTAAGTTAAGTAAACTGGCTTGAGGGGAAATTCCTTAACTGCAAAGCAATCACACGCTGACATGTCATTACGCAATCTCGGGATTTACTGCTTCAAGACAAGTCAAAGAGAGCACAAGAGAGAAAGCTTAAACACTGAATTGTTTTAATGGTGTTAAAGTTATAAACTGTTTGGGACTGTTTAACATACGATGTCAATAACACTGCCAAAGGTAACAACTTGCATTACACTGAATTTCAAAGATTATGATATTAGCTTTTCGAAAACTGTGTTGAAAACTGTTAATTGGCAACACAAATGTTTTACTAATCATAAAAAACTAAATACCTTTATTTTAAATAATTCAAAAATAAAATACAGACATCCGTTTTAACCCTTTTGGGTGAGCATATGTCACCATGATGCATGTGTGGAATGTGAGAGTCATTTTTATATATAAAAATCTGCTTGTCAGTTACGCAGAAACAAGTCCTCCACCCCATCAACTCATGACATGAAACTGAATTCACTTCATCTCAGGAGTGTAAAGTTGCTCATCTCACACTTGAGTCGCAAGAGAGTATGTTCATCTTCACTAAGCTAACGGATTCTCTGCATCCGTCATCTGTTCCAGCTCTTGCTGTTGATCCTGACCGTGGTCAGGCTGCTGTCTCTGGCCTACACCAAGATCCCAGAGTGAGCCTTTTGGTTCAGTTTTACTACATCTCAGCATGGCCAGTAAGTGTTGCCTGAAGTTTCCACACAGGCCGAGATACAGCAGAGGCCTCAGGCTGGCGTGAAGGCAGCCTAACGCAGAGGTGCCCATAAGAAGTATTTTTAGTGAACCTTCAGAGCTTTTATGTAAATCATCAGGATGTTTCTGAAGTCTGTTCTGGACAGTGTCCAAAAAAAATATGAAGTTGTACGGCATCCAACACACACAGAATACGACCACCAGAGGCAGGATGACGGTGACATTTCTCTGCCTTCGGGCCCCATTAGAGCTGCACTGCCGCCATAGCATATGTGAGAAGATCATCAGCATGAATGCAGGTAGCACCAAGCCAAATATGTGGTGGAACAGGCGTGACCACAACTGCCAGTCAGTTCCAGATTGAGGGTAGATGTGAACACATGTTTTCTCTTCTGTGGAGTCCTTTTTAGTCCCTGGGGAAATCCAGTCAGGTACGGTGAGGATGACAGAGATAAGCCAGACTGACAGGCAGCTGATGTGAACAAAGAAGGGCTTCTCGTGGGAATACAACTGGATGCCATGGATGGCAGAGAGGTAGTTTTGAAGACTGATGCAAAACAGCAGAAAGATTCCACAGTAGTAGTTGAGCTAGAAGAAGACAGGGAGAACTTTTAGCGTAAGACACAAACCTCTAACTTCTATAAAAATTACACTTCATTTCTTCCCTTTCACATCTGTCCTACTCTAAACTGCTGTTCTAAGCTTGTTCTCTTCCTTAAAAATGTTAAATACTCAGTGGATGTCACTGTCATCCTGTTGAGTACAATGACTCTGTTCTGCACGTTCTGCCAAGAAACTAAATTCAGCAGAAAAATGATGGAGTACAGCAAAACAAAAAAAACTTTCTCACAGCTTCACTGAAAATGTCTTGCTTTTATTTTCAGTCTCTATCTGATCCATACAACATCTAGTCCTTACCTTGAAAACGACTCCAAAGATCTGGCTGAAAATGCCCAAGGACCAGTCACAAGGCTGACTTGTCTGTGCAGCCCAGAAGGGCAGCATTAACAGGAGGAGGATGTCCGCGATACTCAGGTGGAGAATAAAGGTGTCCGATATGCTCCACAGTCTCCTCTTTTGAACCAGAACTGTCAGGAGAATAATATTTCCCAGGATTCCAACAACAAACACTATGGAGTACAGAGCAGGGACCCACACTGCCTCACTGCCTCTTTTCACAAAAGACTCATCCCCTGGATAGTCATAGTCCTCCTCAGGAAATGTGTCATTCTCTTTAAATATTCCATCGAGATCCACATCTAGATCACCCATGTTCGTGAACTGTGAAGACAAAAATGTTGAAACACTGAGACCAGACAAAAATGCTGCAGTGCCTCAGAAGCTCTATGTCAGAATAGATTCCTCTCTTTCTTTCTCTCTGGGTAAAAGTCATGTTAGTTCCCTGAAATTTCCCGTTGGTAAACCCAGCTTATAGTAAATGCACAAACATACAACAACTCACATGTTGTGATGTAGCAATTGTGGGGCTGACAAACGGAAAGTACAGTTCTCCTTAGTCACTCACACACACACACACACACACACACACACACACACACACACACACACACACACACACACACATTTTAATCTATAAAACTGCCTCCCAGCTTTGCTTTTTACCGTTGTTAAAATAAAGCTTCTACAAAACCAGAAGAGTCAAGAGTTAAGGATAGGGAACGCTAAGTTTGCGCACACAGTTATTGCAAACAGAAAGTAGACAGAATTATCAGTAACTTTCATGGCTGCCAGTAAAATGTTCATATGTTAAAATACATATTGTAGGAGGGCTGATATATGCAAATAAATGTACGTACTTCACATAAAGAGCTTCGGCTGTAGAGTTTGAGCAGCTTTCTGCGCGCTGTAGGTCGATGTTACTAAAAACAGGACCCGCACATAGCCTACCGCTTCAACCTCGGGTCACTCAGTTTTATAGGGTGACTACCGGTCGGGTGTTTTTGGAGGGAGCACAGACGAACTCCCGCAGCTGTCCGACGCCTGTCAAGTACAACTGAAAAAGGCGCGATAGCGTTCTTTACAGCTACCAAACACAGTTAAATTATAGAACCATGAAACTGTAATTACAGAACAATACGCTGAAAGTAGATCCACAAACATAAGCGCTCCGGCGAGCAGACGTAACTTAGAAGGTGAAAAAAAAAGCTGAGCTCACCACAGTAGTTCGCTTATCGGAGACACGCCCCGCACACAAACTGCTACCTTTAAACGTGTCACGCACATAAAGGAATTATAAACATTTTAATTTTTACTCCACTGACTTGTTTTGATTCATCACACGTCACCTCGCTCGCAAATTGCCACTTCAGTCAAATAATACAATACACGAAAATACAATATTTTATTTTTCAAAATAAAATACTGCATAATAATTACACTACAGCGGATACGACTGAAAATCCAAAAGAAAGAGAATTTAAGAAAAAGACTAGGCTCTGTGGTTTTGCGGCGCTCAGACAGACACCTTCCAGTGGAGACACTGGCTAATTCTCTGTGACCTCCGTGTTTAATGTGGAAAAACAGGTGGTTTGTTTTGAAGGTGGCCCCCAACTCACTTCCGTGTCTCGCCTTTAGACGTCTGGCTTGATTCAGGCTTCTGAAAAGAAGGAAACAAAACAGACAAAGCATCGCATAAATAGCTGCTAAACTAGAGGGAGCTGTTGAGATTGTGAGATGGGTTGGCCGGCTGGAGTTACCTAACTCCACTCATAAAGTGATGATGTTGCTATTTAAACAAACCTAAGAGTGTAGCAGATAATTAGAATGAAGTAGAGAGCTAAATATCAAAATGATGCCAATCTAACTTTAATTGTGAAAGAGACACTAATGTAAGTTTCATATTAGTTATTTTAATTAAACTGATTTTTAACATGACCTGCTCAAAAGTCGTTTACCGCAGTCTGTGGCCAAGACGAATGCAGCTGTTGTTTGTTGGTGCAGGTGTCAGAATATTTATAACATGCAATACTTTGAAAAAGTTTCAAGCCGTCCTTCGTTTTTAATTTTTTTTCTGGAAAAATAGGAAATAAGTCAATGTGTAAACATGCTTATATACGGAAGAGGATTAGGGCCACTGGGGGAAAAAAAGAACTCTGACTTTAATCTCGTCAGAATTCTGAGATTAAAGTCAGAATTCTTTTTTTATATGAAGAATCTCAGAATTCTGACTTTAATCTCAGAATTCTGAGATTAAAGTCAGAATTCTGAGATTAAAGTCAGAATTCTGAGAAAAAAGTCAGAATTCTGAGATTAAAGTCAGAATTCTTTTTCCCCCCCAGTGGCCCTAATCCTCTTCCGTACTTATACAACGTGTAAGGTTAAAAACAAAAAGTTTAGATGTCTGCCGTTTAACCCAAATCCAGCAGAGGGCGCTCCATTGCAATCAAACGATGCGTGATGATGTGCATGTGGCGTTCCATACATGTAAGTACATATGTAGTATCATGGTCTTTACAGGATTTATATCTGACTTTGCTAAGCAAAAGTCAACCCAATGAACATTCAGGCACCACATCTTTCAAAATTCAAATTTACTACACACACTTTATTTACATTACTTCAAAATGGCATTTTAAAACCAACCAACAAAATTACTGTAAACAATATGGATATTTACTACATTTTGAAATATATGGAATTAATTAATAAGAAAGCAAATCTGTAGTGGATTTAAAGAGATATATTAGACATGCAGAGAGATTCTTTCCAGTCCACACCGCAAGAAAGATGAGGTGTGAGGCTTAAATTACAGGCATTGACACTGCTACTTTTGCTGACTTGACTCTCTGTGGCTCTCCTATACAAGTATAATTAATGTATGCATAGGTCTATAATTACTTCCCAGAATTACTTCAGCTTTTTTTGTGTGTGGGATTGCATAATTTCTGTGGCCTATAATGCATGCAGTTTGGAAATGTTGTCTATCGCTGGTGATTTTAAAACCATAATGAAGGCCACCATTACTCTTACTGTTATACAACGTTCTATTATTTTAATGTTTTTATGTTAAACAAACTGTTTTTCTGAGCTGTATAAAAAATACTTAACAGTTTGGAAAATTCAAAATCTGAGGTGTGTTAGAACATGTTTCTAAAAAGCAATTTTAGACATAAAACACACATTTTTAACAAAACTTAAAAGCAAAAGTAAAATAAAAATGTAAAATGAACACTTAAATGAGTGAACATGTTTGTTGGTGAGTTTATAGGTAGTTAAATCAAAAATTCTACTCCTCAGTAAAAGCTTTTGGCTCTTTTTTGAGGAATTTTATTTCCCAGAGTTTATATTTGTGGTAATAACAATTTTGTTGCTAAATAAATAAAAAGTAAAACCAGAGAAATAACTGTTACAATTGCTGACAAAATAAACGTGTAAAAAACATTTTTTAAAAGAACAAAAAAAATGAGTAAGTTATTGTTTTGGTTAGTTTATTGGTTGTCAGTATAGATGCTGCTCTACAATCTTATTGAGCTGAAGGGAACTTTCCTGTTTACAACATACCATAACTCTACTTATTATAACGACTCCCAATATTTAATGTTTACAGTATAGAGTTCAGTGCAGGAGAGGAGCCTGCAAAGATAAAAAAGCAGACATGTGACTCACTTCTCCAAAACAAATGACATCCACATGATCGACATTCAGAAAAACATGTGGACAATGACACGACTGCTTTTGTTTTCATAATTACGTGAAAGGCAAATATCTGACAATAGCAGGCTGATGACAGCAGTGCTTAGATCATCCCAACCACAGTCAGGATGTCTACACTATAAACATTTCAGTAAAGCAACAGAGAGTAAGGTGGATTAAAGACACTGTCTGCAAACACAGCCAAACAGGGTCAACTAGCCCTGGATTTGTGTTAATCATTTAGTATTTTTGCTAAATGTGCTTACATTTGATCAAGTTGTATACAAAGACTTTCTCTTTGCTCATACCAGATTTGTTACTCATTAAACAAAAGACCTGATTAGCTGGTTTTCTCTATCTTAGTTGCCAGATAAGCTGAAGCAGGAAATGCTTGAGGTGCAGCTGAAAACTGTAAACCACATCTTAAACACGAAGAATGTTTCTGCTGCTTTCGACAGCCACCATTTCTTTTATTGCATCATGCGCTCTTACAGACTCTCTGGAGTCACAAAACACTAAACAGAGGAAGGAGTGCGTCGAAACGAGGAAACTGAATATTTTCAAGTGTGAAATTACTGCACAGCGAGTTTTCAGAAGAACACTCAGTACCGAAAGTACATTTATTTCTGAACATAGTTACATTTCTCAAGATTGTTAGGATTTGAAACCAGGCAAGCATGGCAGGTCACGACGTGCTGAGCAGTGTGAAAGCATAAAACCACAGGCTTTTGTGTGTGTGTGCAGCACAACACAGACTATTATCATCACAATAAGTTTTTATCTTCTCTAACGTGCGTTCTTCTCCCACATACTGGTCTGCTGGTTTTCTGTCAGCTGGCTCTGTTCACAAAGCCTCACACAGTTCTTCCTACTAAACACAGACACGTCTTCAGATGACTGTAAATAGAAAGCTACGAAAAGGGTGCAGCACCCCTCCTCCACCGCGCTCTGTCACCTGACTGATGACATCACCACTTTTTTCTTTTCTTCCTGTGTCACATTTGTACATTCCCAGAAACAATGATTTTTAAAGTTAAGTAAACTGGCCTGAGGGAAAATCCCTTAACTGCAAAGCAATCACACGCTGACATGTCATTACGCAATCTCGGGATTTACTGCTTCAAGACAAGTCAAAGAGAGCACAAGAGAGAAAGCTTAAACACTGAATTGTTTTAATGGTGTTAAAGTTATAAACTGTTTGGGACTGTTTAACATACGATGTCAATAACACTGCCAAAGGTAAATACTTGCATTACACTGAATTTCAAAGATTATGATATTAGCTTTACGAAAACTGTGTTGAAAACTGTTAATTGGCAACACAAATGTTTTACTAATCATAAAAAACTAAATACCTTTATTTTAAATAATTCAAAAATAAAATACAGACATCCGTTTTAACCCTTTTGGGTGAGCATATGTCACCATGATGCATGTGTGGAATGTGAGAGTCATTTTTATATATAAAAATCTGCTTGTCAGTTACGCAGAAACAAGTCCTCCACCCCATCAACTCATGACATGAAACTGAATTCACTTCGTCTCAGGAGTGTAAAGTTGCTCATCTCACACTTGAGTCGCAAGAGAGTATGTTCATCTTCACTAAGCTAACGGATTCTCTGCATCCGTCATCTGTTTCAGCTCTTGCTGTTGATCCTGACCGTGATCAGGCTGCTGTCTCTGGCCTACACCAAGATCCCAGAGTGAGTCTTTTGGTTCAGTTTTACTACATCTCAGCATGGCCAGTAAGTGTTGCCTGAAGTTTCCACACAGGCCGAGATACAGCAGAGGCCTCAGGCTGGCGTGAAGGCAGCCTAACGCAGAGGTGCCCATAAGAAGTATTTTTAGTGAACCTTCAGAGCTTTTATGTAAATCATCAGGATGTTTCTGAAGTCTGTTCTGGACAGTGTCCAAAAAAAATATGAAGTTGTACGGCATCCAACACACACAGAATACGACCACCAGAGGCAGGATGACGGTGACATTTCTCTGCCTTCGGGCCCCATTAGAGCTGCACTGCCGCCATAGCATATGTGAGAAGATCATCAGCATGAATGCAGGTAGCACCAAGCCAAATATGTGGTGGAACAGGCGTGACCACAACTGCCAGTCAGTTCCAGATTGAGGGTAGATGTGAACACATGTTTTCTCTTCTGTGGAGTCCTTTTTAGTCCCTGGGGAAATCCAGTCAGGTACGGTGAGGATGACAGAGATAAGCCAGACTGACAGGCAGCTGATGTGAACAAAGAAGGGCTTCTCGTGGGAATACAACTGGATGCCATGGATGGCAGAGAGGTAGTTTTGAAGACTGATGCAAAACAGCAGAAAGATTCCACAGTAGTAGTTGAGCTAGAAGAAGACAGGGAGAACTTTTAGTGTAAGACACAAACCTCTAACTTCTATAAAAATTACACTTCATTTCTTCCCTTTCACATCTGTCCTACTCTAAACTGCTGTTCTAAGCTTGTTCTCTTCCTTAAAAATGTTAAATACTCAGTGGATGTCACTGTCATCCTGTTGAGTACAATGACTCTGTTCTGCACGTTCTGCCAAGAAACTAAATTCAGCAGAAAAATGATGGAGTACAGCAAAACAAAAAAAACTTTCTCACAGCTTCACTGAAAATGTCTTGCTTTTATTTTCAGTCTCTATCTGATCCATACAACATCTAGTCCTTACCTTGAAAACGACTCCAAAGATCTGGCTGAAAATGCCCAAGGACCAGTCACAAGGCTGACTTGTCTGTGCAGCCCAGAAGGGCAGCATTAACAGGAGGAGGATGTCCGCGATACTCAGGTGGAGAATAAAGGTGTCCGATATGCTCCACAGTCTCCTCTTTTGAACCAGAACTGTCAGGAGAATAATATTTCCCAGGATTCCAACAACAAACACTATGGAGTACAGAGCAGGGACCCACACTGCCTCACTGCCTCTTTTCACAAAAGACTCATCCCCTGGATAGTCATAGGTGATGTTAGGGTCATAGTCAATTCCACTGTACACATCCAGATCATCTGGATACTCATACTCATAGTCCTCCTCAGGAAATGTGTCATTCTCTTTAAATATTCCATCGAGATCCACATCTAGATCACCCATGTTCGTGAACTGTGAAGACAAAAATGTTGAAACACTGAGACCAGACAAAAATGCTGCAGTGCCTCAGAAGCTCTATGTCAGAATAGATTCCTCTCTTTCTTTCTCTCTGGGTAAAAGTCATGTTAGTTCCCTGAAATTTCCCGTTGGTAAACCCAGCTTATAGTAAATGCACAAACATACAACAACTCACATGTTGTGATGTAGCAATTGTGGGGCTGACAAACGGAAAGTACAGTTCTCCTTAGTCACTCACACACACACACACACACACACACACACACACACACACACACACACACACACACACACACACACATTTTAATCTATAAAACTGCCTCCCAGCTTTGCTTTTTACCGTTGTTAAAATAAAGCTTCTACAAAACCAGAAGAGTCAAGAGTTAAGGATAGGGAACGCTAAGTTTGCGCACACAGTTATTGCAAACAGAAAGTAGACAGAATTATCAGTAACTTTCATGGCTGCCAGTAAAATGTTCATATGTTAAAATACATATTGTAGGAGGGCTGATATATGCAAATAAATGTACGTACTTCACATAAAGAGCTTCGGCTGTAGAGTTTGAGCAGCTTTCTGCGCGCTGTAGGTCGATGTTACTAAAAACAGGACCCGCACATAGCCTACCGCTTCAACCTCGGGTCACTCGGTTTTATAGGGTGACTACCGGTCGGGTGTTTTTGGAGGGAGCACAGACGAACTCCCGCAGCTGTCCGACGCCTGTCAAGTACAACTGAAAAAGGCGCGATAGCGTTCTTTACAGCTACCAAACACAGTTAAATTATAGAACCATGAAACTGTAATTACAGAACAATACGCTGAAAGTAGATCCACAAACATAAGCGCTCCGGCGAGCAGACGTAACTTAGAAGGTGAAAAAAAAAGCTGAGCTCACCACAGTAGTTCGCTTATCGGAGACACGCCCCGCACACAAACTGCTACCTTTAAACGTGTCACGCACATAAAGGAATTATAAACATTTTAATTTTTACTCCACTGACTTGTTTTGGTTCATCACACGTCACCTCGCTCGCAAATTGCCACTTCAGTCAAATAATACAATACACGAAAATACAATATTTTATTTTTCAAAATAAAATACTGCATAATAATTACACTACAGCGGATACGACTGAAAATCCAAAAGAAAGAGAATTTAAGAAAAAGACTAGGCTCTGTGGTTTTGCGGCGCTCAGACAGACACCTTCCAGTGGAGACACTGGCTAATTCTCTGTGACCTCCGTGTTTAATGTGGAAAAACAGGTGGTTTGTTTTGAAGGTGGCCCCCAACTCACTTCCGTGTCTCGCCTTTAGACGTCTGGCTTGATTCGGACTTCTGAAAAGAAGGAAACAAAACAGACAAAGCGTCGCATAAATAGCTGCTAAACTAGAGGGAGCTGTTGAGATTGTGAGATGGGTTGGCCGGCTGGAGTTACCTAACTCCACTCATAAAGTGATGATGTTGCTATTTAAACAAACCTAAGAGTGTAGCAGATAATTAGAATGAAGTAGAGAGCTAAATATCAAAATGATGCCAATCTAACTTTAATTGTGAAAGAGACACTAATGTAAGTTTCATATTAGTTATTTTAATTAAACTGATTTTTAACATGACCTGCTCAAAAGTCGTTTACCGCAGTCTGTGGCCAAGACGAATGCAGCTGTTGTTTGTTGGTGCAGGTGTCAGAATATTTATAACATGCAATACTTTGAAAAAGTTTCAAGCCGTCCTTCGTTTTTAATTTTTTTTCTGGAAAAATAGGAAATAAGTCAATGTGTAAACATGCTTATATACGGAAGAGGATTAGGGCCACTGGGGGAAAAAAAGAACTCTGACTTTAATCTCGTCAGAATTCTGAGATTAAAGTCAGAATTCTTTTTTTATATGAAGAATCTCAGAATTCTGACTTTAATCTCAGAATTCTGAGATTAAAGTCAGAATTCTTTTTCCCCCCCAGTGGCCCTAATCCTCTTCCGTACTTATACAACGTGTAAGGTTAAAAACAAAAAGTTTAGATGTCTGCCGTTTAACCCAAATCCAGCAGAGGGCGCTCCATTGCAATCAAACGATGCGTGATGATGTGCATGTGGCGTTCCATACATGTAAGTACGTATGTAGTATCATGGTCTTTACAGGATTTATATCTGACTTTGCTATTTTGACACAAAGGTCTGTTTTTTTTTCTAAAAGAAAGGTCCTAAACAGGAATCCCAGCTTAACTGTAAATATTAAGTTTAACTCAATGCAGCACTCAGTGTGTTTCATCTCAGTTGTTCAATGTGTGGTCCTTTGTCTTCTTAACTTTATAGTGGCTTCTGAGAATAAATTATGCTCACATTTATTATCCTCTGAAACCCAGAATTTAATTTTTGTCCTCTGTTGGGGACATTTATATGATTTATGAGTCCTGCTGCACTGTCAATGTGATATCTAGGGCTTTCAATTAACAACACATTTGTGGGGGTTGAGCTAACAGACTACATAGACTTTCTTTTCAAAAGGATGGGAATTGCAGCATGCACATTTTATGTCCAGATGGGAAACAGATACCTTGTTTTGCTGATATTATGATTCTATTGCCAAAACTCAAATTGTTTCAATTTGAAACTCTTAGTGGTTATGTGTAGGATTTCAGAAATGTACCACCATTTCCAACCTATATGTCCTCACTTCAGAAAGCAGAGGGCAGGGTGAAGCAGATTTTACTTGAAAGTGTGGAAGGGAAGTCAGACTCACTGCTGTCATGAGGTAGAGGAAGGCAAGACAGAACAGGAAGGTGAAAGCTCAGAGGAAGACATATAAGCTTTTAAGGTGCCTTAGCATGAACAATGTGCTGCCACCCATACCATCCATAATAACAAGTATTAATTGTACGGCTCACATGCACGCATACGCAGGCACGCTTTCTTTATCCTTTTTGATTAATAGGATATATGATAAAAATGCTTTGAATTGTGAGCCTCCCGTCTTTGTCAGTTAACTTTCAACAACACTTAAACCGGATTGACTCCCTGCACAGGTCAGTGCGTATATACCAGTTGAGAAACCAAATTTCACAACTTCAGAGCCCTAGCTTGTACACCACTTCTTACCCACAATGGACTTTGGAGGCCATCGTGTTCCCTCTTTTCAGGCTCAAAAGCTGGTACGTCCTCGTCTGAGCCTTTACTTTCTTACTGTAATGTTTGACCCTCCTCCACCTCGTTTGTATGACTACACTTTCACCATTCTAAGTAAAAGAGTAAGGAAATCCCCTCAAAAATAATTTGAGGTGTAAGAAAATGACATAATTCTGTAATCAAGCCAGACCTGATGTCAGCTACAAGGTACAGAAGATTTAAAAAAAATAACAACCTCTTCTGAGGTTTCTCTTTCCATCATCATACCCAGAACATCTCAGCTCCAAACTTTGTGTCAGGGAGTTTTTTTTACACTATATATGGTATTTTCCCACACTCTTATTTCCTAAAGGGCCATAACAGCAAGTGTATCTGCGTATTTGATATGGCTGTTTTTTGTTTTTGTTTTTAAACTTGTTTGTTTTGTTTAAATGCCAAATACCCTGATGCACTTGTCCCATCGTGTCTAGGCATGGGACAGTACCAACCTGGGGCTCTTTTGCACGCATGCAATTTTCTAAAATAAAAAATTCACCAAGAAAAACAAAGAGCTTTACTTTGTTTCCAGCTAAAAGAACACAGTTTTATCAGGCTGGTTGTGGACCCTGAAAAGAAATACACATTACACATTGAACATTATGTATCCTTTTCCTTTTATTTCACAATTATTATTATTTGATACATTTTGGTATATAGAAAATAATTAACATCAAAGCATATCTGCAGAAGATATAAGAGATATATTAGAGACACAGAAAGAATCTTGACAGTGCATTCTGAAGGAAATGGTGGCAGGTGTGATGCTAAAAGTAGAGCCACTTTGCAGCGTGCAAACACAGCTACGACAGCTACCTTCCCTGACTTATAGCTTCTCTGAGGTTATCTTAAACAAGAATGTAGGGTTGTAAAACACAAAGCACATAACAGCGTTTCCACTTACTTTAAGTGACATAATAATAATAATAATAATGATGCATGTAATTTGAAAATGCCATTATTGATCTAAAAGGTGTTTTGGTTGTATGATAGTGAGTTTCTGAATCTTAATTTGCTGAGCTGTAAAAAACAAAACAAACAAACAAACAAACAAACAAACAAACAAACAAACAAACAAACAAAACCCCAAACAAACAAAAGACTTAACACTTTAAAAAAAATATAAAATCTTAGAAATGTGCACTGTAATATGTGCAAAATTAGAAAAAATGTTTTAGACATAAGCACACATTTTGAGCAAAAATCTGCTTTGTAAACAAAAGAAAAGTAAACATTTTAAATGCAAACTTATTTTATTGCTAGTCAGGTTAAAGACTATTCCACTATAATTCTTTTTAAAATATTTGTGAATCAGTTTTAAGCATAAGACACATTTAGAGCAGGATTAAAATCTGCCAACAAAAACAAACAACACTACATGCTGTTGTCATCCGGTCTCCTGTCTGGACATTCCCAGTACTCATGCTACAACAGTGAAATGAAGATGTAAAAATACTGGCGACTATCAGTGCTGCCCCTCAGGCTCCATGACAGGAGGACCAACACAAAGACGGACAACAAACAGAAACAATCTGAGGACTTAAATACACCAGATTAGGAGAGGATGGACAACAGGTGGAAAGACATCAGGAACAAATCTGACAAAACAAGGGAAGCCAAACTGAACATAACACACATGAGATATGGTACTGTCAAAATAATACAACAAGTGATACTGACATAGAGACCCAGGCAAGAACATGTAAGCAAAGGGAGACGAAACTCAGAGACACGACTAGGGAGACACAGAACGAGGGTGAGAGAGTGAGGGACAGAGAGGGTGAGGGAAACCAGACACACACACAGATGCCCACATGCCTGTGGAAACGGGCAAATAAACAAGACAAGACAGACTCCACTGGGTGGCAAAATGACGCAGGAGATACTGAGGAGGACACGCAGAGGCAATACCAAGGCAAACAGGACCCGAAAGGAAAAAAAAAAAAAATCAATAGACATCAGGGCTTCAAACTGAACATAAGAATAGCAATAACTCTATAAAGAAAGAACAAGACCAAACACTGCAAAAACACATTCTACAAAATACGTCATGGACCTAAATAAACTCAAAGCTGTGGGTCAATGAACCAGTACCATGACAGTAACATCATCATGATCACATCTGAGCTTTCTCACGAAAGAGTATGTTTCTCTGTTCATCTTCCCTAAACTGACTGGTTCTCTACACCCATCATCTGTTTCAGCTCGTCGTCTTCATCATACAGATACTTACAGATATCTACTTTTAACCCTTTTGGGTGAGCATATGTCACTATGATGCATGCATGGAATGTGAGAGTCATTTTTATATATAAACATCTGTTTGTCAGTTACACAGAATAACATCCTCCAGCCCTTGAACTCATGACATGAAACTGAATTCACTTCCTCTCAGGAGTGTAAAGTTGTTCTACTTACATCTGAGTCAAAATCTGTTCATCTTCACTAAGCTAACAGATTCTCTACAGCCATCATCCGTTCCAGCTCTTCCTGTTGATCCTGACCGTGATCAGGCTGCTGTCTCTGGCCTACACCAAGATCCCAGAGTGAGCCTTTTGGTTCAGTTTTACTACATCTCAGCATGGCCAGTAAGTGTTGCCTGAAGTTTCCACACAGGCCGAGATACAGCAGAGGCCTCAGGCTGGCGTGAAGGCAGCCTAACGCAGAGGTGACCATGAGAAGGGTTTTTAGTGAACTTTCAGAACCTTCCTGTGAATCATTAGGAGGATCCCGAAGTCTGTTCTGGAGAGTGTCCAAAACAAGTATGAAGTTGTACGGCATCCAACACAGACAGAATACGACCACCAGAGACAGGATGACGGTGACATTTCTCGGGATTGGGAGGCCATTACAGCTGCACTGCCGCCGTAGCATATGTGAGCAAAAGATCATCAACATGAGTCCAGGTAGCACCAAGCCAAATATGTGGTGGAGCAGGCGTGACCACAACTGCCAGTCAGTTCCAGATTGAGGGTAGATATTAACACAAGTATTAACTTCTGTGTAATTATTTTTACCCACCAGGAAAATCCAGTCAGGTGCAGTGAGGAGGACAGAGATAAGCCAGACTGACAGGCAGCTGATATGAACTAACCAGTGCCTCCCGTGGGAATATAACTGGATGCCATGGATGGCAGAGAGGTAGTTTTGAAGACTGATGCAAACCAGCAGAAAGATCCCACAATAGTAGTTGAGCTAGAAGAAGACAGGGAGAACTTTTAGCGTAAGACACAAACCTCTAACATCTATAAAAATTACACTTCATTTCTTCCCTTTCACATCTGTCCTACTCTAAACTGCTGTTCTAAGCTTGTTCTCTTCCATATAAATTTTAAATACTCAGTGGGTGTCACTGTCATCCTGTTGAGTACAATGACTCTGTTCAGCTTTCTCACAGCTTCACTGAAAATGTCTTGTTTTCACTTTCAGTCTCTGTTTCACATAACATCTGGTCCTTACCTTGAAAACGACCCCAAAGACCCGGCTGAAAATCCCCCAAAACGAGTCACAAAGCTCAGTTGTCTGTGCAGCCCAGAAGGGCAGCATCAACAGGAGGAGGATGTCCATAAAACTCAGGTGGAGAATAAAGGTGTCCGATAGGCTCCACTGTCTCCTTTTTTGAACCAGAACTCTCAGGAGAATAATATTTCCCAGGATTCCAACAAAAAACACTACAGCATACAGAGCAGGGACCCACACTGCCTCACTGCCTCTTTCCACAGGAACATTATCCACTGTGCTGTTAAACACTGTAAACACTGTAGTGTTATTCACTGTATTCGCTGCATCGTAATCATAATCATAATCACGGGTGTTGTTCTGGCCATATTCCAAATAGTCATCAGACTTTAAGATTCCGTCGGTTTCCACATGCAGCTGTGCCATGTCCATATACTGTGGAGACATAAACAGGACAGAAGAAAATACATCAGTGCCACCCACACTGCCTCACTGCCTCTTTTCACAAAAGGCTCATCTGATAGTGATAGTTAATGTTAGGGTCATAGTCAATTCCACTGTTCACATCCAGACCATCTGTACTCATATTCGTGTTCTGTTGAACCAAAACAAAAAGTCAAAACACAGAGAGAAGATAAAAGCGCTGCAGTGCCTCAAAAGCTGTATGTCAGAATAGATTCCTCTGTCTCTCGTTCTGTGTGATGTACAGTACTCAGTTGTCGCTCCCCCCCTTTCTCTCTCTCTCTCTGTCACACACACACACACACACACACACACACACACACACACACACACACACACACACACTTAAAATCTACAAGAAAGTCTCGCAGCTTTGTTATTAAGTGATGTTGAAATGGACAGTCAGGAGTTAAAGATTAGGAACGTTAAGCCAGCCAACACAGTTTTTGCAAGCTGATACAAAAAGAAACTGAAAGGGACATGCCTGATAATTATCAGCAGCTTCAATTGCTGCAAGAAAATGTGCGTAACGTTAAAACACTTCACAAAAGTCAAAATATATTCATATTGCATGAGGGCTAATCTATGCAAACAAATGCACTTACGTCACATAAAGAGCTTCAGCTGCAGAGTTTGGGAAGCTTTTTCAGGTGAAGAGATACATTATTTCTCTGAAATCTCTTAAGAAGCTGCGTTTGCGCTCAAAATTTAGGACTCATAAAACTGTAATACAGAAAACTCGCACGTGCTGAGTACTCAATCTATAAAAAACAAGGGTCATGGTAAACGAGACGATAAGAAAAGCTGAGCTCAGCAAAGAATCTTCACTCACAATCATGCAGACATGCGGACTCGTACCTTAAAGCCTCTCATGCACAGAAAGGACTTATAAACACCTTAACTTCTATTCCACTGGGATATTGTGGTTCATCACGCCTCACCTCGTTGTTTTTCACGATAAAATATTGCATTATAACAATTTAACTGCAACAGATAGGCCTACGACTAAAAATCTCAAAGAAAGATGCGTTTTCAAAAAGACGAGGCTCTGCGGTTTAGTAGCGCTTATACAGACGCGTTACACTGGCTCAGCCTCTGTGACATCCGGCTTTAATAAGAAAAAACAGGTGGTTTGTTTCGAAAAACCACGTAACGTCACTTCCGTGTTACTAGTTTATATGCCTGGCTTGATCCACTAGATTTCAGCAAACAAAGATAATCGAATAAAGAGCTACTGAACTAGAGGGAGCTGTTGATATTGTGATATTGTGAGATGGGGTGGGCAGTTGGGAGATCTAACTAGACACAAGAAATCATAAATAAGAAAAGTCCTAAGGAAACACTGGCTCAAAGACATCTGTTAATAAAGTAATTATCATAAATCAGTTATCATTTGATTTATTTGGGCACTTATCTTGAAGTATTATTTAAATTCAACCTTAAATAATGGCCATCGACAAAAAAAGCATGTTAGGGACCCCTTAAAAAGTCTGCAGACTTTGTCCTTTGAACTTCTCTTATAGATTTCATTTCAGGAATTATTAGGTAGTCATTATAATGTCTCTGGAACTTTTTGATGTACTTCAAAGTATTTTTATTTAGTTTAAAACACTTTTAAGTCAGATATTTTAGACCTGACAACTGTCATGATATGCGTGAAGTTGTTGTTTAAGGTGCAGTTCATGTGGAAGCCACAGGAGGGTGGTGTTGAGCGCATAATAAAAAGTGATGGCAAAACCTAAAAGACTGTCATGTCTGCTCCCTGAAGCAATATCGTAACAGCAACTACATGCAGATTTTTTTAAAATAAATATTTTCCATACAAATTACGATTATTAAACGGAATAAACCAGGTCTTTTTAAACCTTTCTGGATTGTTACTTCTTCTATTAACTGCTCTTTGGAGTTTGAATCATTTCTTTCATGAACTATGTGAGGCAGAAAGACGTTACAGATTCCCCTATTTGCTGATTCATGCATGGTTACCTCCAAGTCTGTGTTTTCACATTTAGCAATCATTGTATTGTTTTTGACAGTTACGATTTTTTTTTTTTTTATCTTGACAGTTAATCCTTCGTTTCACTTGACAGGATGCTTCAAGTAAGCGTGCAGCTGTGTTGCAGTGGCTTAGTCATGAGTCACTCTTGACTAAAAGGTTTCTCTTTCCATCATTATACCCACACCGTCTCAGCGCCAAACTGCTCAAAACCAATTAGTTGCCCTAACTTAGTCATCTTAAGTAAGTTTTACTCAAATTTTTTGAGGCAACGAGTTTGCATAGTTTTTTAAGTTCTGGGAACTAATGAAATTTTACAGTGTATGTGTCAGTGAAATTTTCTATAATATAGACGGTACTTTCACACACTGTCTTATTTCCTTAAGGGTCATCACGACGAGTGCATCTGCATATTTGATATGGCAGTTTTGTTTGGTTTATTTATTTTAATAAAATTCTAAATGCCTTTCCTGATGCTCCTGTCCCATACAGGCTGGGGACAGACAAAAAACTGGAAATCTTTTGAATGTCAGGTAAATTGGTAACCACTACAGTATGGCGACACATGCAGTTATCTATAATAAAGAATCCAACAACACCTGGGATTTATTGTCACACCAAGTGAGCTCAGTTTTCAGCTTAAACAATGTTTTTTTATTTGCACAGACAGACAGATGTTTTTTTGATCCCACACGGGAATTTGCTGTGTTACAGCAACATGATAAAAAGTAAAAAATAGTACAGTCTACAATTCACAAGAAATAAACAACACAGTTATAGAAAAGTGCCTCTTGGTAACAGGCTTATACTGTGAGATAGAGTAGGAATTAATACATTTACAACAGAGATAAAAACCAAAGAACAGTAAAAATTAAGTTAGTAAAAAACAGTGAAGGTAAGACTGACAGAGTGTAAGAGAGAAGTGCAAATTTCATTAATAAAAAATATTTATACAGTAAATATAAGAAGAACAGCTGAATGAAAGTAAAATATAAAATATGTTTGGGCTTTTGTGCCTGGCAGGTGTGATCACATGTCACAGAACGAAGAGCTTCATAGAGAACGGTAGGAGTGATTTCCTGTAGAGTTCTTTATGGCAGCGAGGTTGAATCAGTCTGAGGGGGAAGGAGCTCTGCTGCCTCAGAAGTGAGGAGTGGAGCTGTTGTGATGGGCTGTCCATGATGGAGGGCAGTTTGTTCAGTGACCTCGTGTCCCTCACTCCAAACACCTCCAATTTCAGACCAATGATGACTGCGGCCTTGCAGATTAGTTTCTTGATCCTGATGGCATCTCTGTCACCGATGCTGCCCCTCCCCCCAAGTAGACAACAGCAAAATAGATGCCATTCACTAACAACACCTTACTGCTTCTTCCTACATTTTATTAGTGAAATGAATAATTGTGTTTTTCTGTCAATGACATTTTATGGTAAATGACCTTGTCATCTGCATACTGTACTGTGTGAGGGTTTCCTGGAGTAAACTTGCAGGGTAGCAATAGGAAACATGTCATTGGAACAATTTTTACAGTAAGTATTGTGCTGGAGTGAAGATGCTTTGAAAGTGCCTGGATCTGTACCTGTATCATTTAGCAGAGGGCGCGTTTATTTCTTGGTACATTTAGATCAGTTTCTATTATGAGTTTCCTGGTTTGAAACAGTCCTGACTGCTACCTGTCGATCATCCACACTAGATGTATTTCCAAAGAAGCCTTGGGTCATTCAGGCCAGTCGATGCTTCTTCCTTTCTCTGACTGGATTTTTTAGAAGATGTGTTGGATGAAAGACGAGGTAGAGAAGAGTGTGTTCACAGCTATCCCAAGTTTGGCCAACAGGCAGTAGATTCTTGGAAGCTTGAATCACATTGATTTATGAAATAGTGGTCTAAATGCTTTCTTCGGCCATCATGATCTTCTGTTACTCCTGCAGCATGGATCAGCTGTGGCGTGGTGCCCAGGGATTTAAAAAGCAGAAAGCTTTTAAGATTATTATGGCAGCCATTGTGGTTTTCTTCCTCTGTTGGAAGCTGTACAATATCACACGCTGAAAACATTTCATTTTGACACAAGCAACAAAGCTTGTTCAGTCACAGCATCTGATTCTGTATGCCTTCGTGGGTGTGGAATTCCGGTATCGGCTCCTGAGCATTCCCAGGTCTCTGTGTTCTGGTCAATCTGACCCCCCATCCCCTTCCTTGATGTCAAACAAATCTTATCAAGTCTACAAAACGGACATGAATGGACACGAAGCCAAAAACATCAGCACATCCATTGTATGTTTGTATATTTTTTGTGTTATATAACCTGAAAGAAGAAGTGGCTACTTTGTTTTCTGTATGTTACACTGCATTTATTAGCAGTGTAACATAAACCTAGCACAATCAAGTCTGTTTGCAGCATTAAAGTACACCCACACAGCCAACAGACTAATTAAAGGAATCTTTGGTGATCATTCTATGAAATTGGACTCACTTGCTGATAAAACCATTGCGTTGGAAACAGCTATCAAAACAGTGCACAACAGTTGAAAAAACACAGAACAGTTGGTAAATTCCTCTGTGTACTCCATGATTCAGGTCCCGTTTGAAGCCTCTAGTTTGTTTGATTTACTTTATTTGGAGGAATGACGGCAGATGAATTAGCTTTCATTCACCTTTTTGTTGAAAACAACCTAAAACTTACAAAAAATAACTTGATAATACACATATATGTAAGACATCGAACCTAAAACTCAAACCTGTAAAAATATGTACAAACAAACATAATTAAAAACATATAACAAAATCCAGAGTAGAAACTGATGAAGAAAAGTACAAATTGGGGTTTGCTGTAATTCTAAGTGACTGAAAGCAATCCTTTGAACGTCTCCAAATAACACAAGTGGAGGTGTACATCTCCACTTGTGTTATTTAGGTGAGTTCAGTTAAGGTCTGTTCATTTTTAGACATCCTTTTAAAAATAACAGGATTTCCAGGGGATGTCGATCCCACCCTGGACTATACCCTTTATAGTCATCAGGTGAGGATTTTACTTACAATACTAAAGGCTAAATTCATTTTCATAGACAAAATGCTTATTTTTCATATAATTAAATTTTGTCTTAAAAAAAACTCTTCATACAGTCAGCATCGTAAAAGTGAAAACATCTTTCAAAATTCAAATTTACTATGCGCAGTTCATTTTAACATGTCTCCATTGTGCTTCAAAAATGCTTTATTTAAAACAAACTACGACAAAATAACTATGGATAAAAAAGCAATATGGATATTTGCTACATTTTGGTATATATGGAAACAACAACAAAACAAATCTGCAGAAGATATATTAGAGGTATATAAGTCATGCAGAGAGATTTTTTTTTACAGTGCATACTGCAAGAAAGTAAATGACGTGTGGTGAAATTATGGCCACTTTTTCCTCTGTCACTAGTTTATACAAATGAAGCTTATGTGCAAGTTCAATAACGAAGATCTGTATTCACTCATCCTGGGTCAAAGTATTCACCAAGTAGCTGAATTCTGTATTTTAACCATGATCAGTTTTTTCTCCTTAGCTCTCAGCGTAGTAAATAAGCACATATGCACAGTTCTATTTTATTAATCTCCCAGAGATTTTTAGGGTTTTTTATGAATATGAAAATTGAAAAACACAGGCTGCAGGGCTGAAAGCTGTAAAAGCTTTTCTATTTAATTTGTGGCATAATAACAAATGCATGTATTCTGGAAATGCTGTGTATTGCTGGTGATAATGAAGACCACCATTAGGGCTGTAGTAATAAAGCTTATGTGTAAATTCAATACAGAAGATCTGTAATCACACACTTGCCTGCTTTCCTGGGTGTGTCTACTGCTTTTCCACACTGCTAATCTCACAAGTGACATCATTATTCTAGTCCAATCATCTTCGCACTCGCCTTCTTTGAGCCAATCAGCCTCTGCTTCGGTTTAAATCTGTCCACTCCATCATTCTCCCTTTCAGACTCTCTTTTATGCAACTCACCTCCTCCCCAGCTACACCTCAGACACCTTAGCCAGAGCTCTACTCAACCCTCAGTTTTCATCTTCACCACCTCCACCAGTGTCTAGACTCTGAGGGGATCCTGTTAAAAACTCAATCACTGGGATTCGGTTCTGCCATGATGAGTCATTGGACTCTAATCACCAAATACATTATTTTCTCCATCTCAATAAATCATGCTTAATCCTTACAAGTGATCTCTCCTTATTGAAAAAGCATTGATGCTGATCTAAAAAGTGTTTATGGTGCATGTTAGTGATTTTTTAATTGTTAAATTCTGATGAGCTGTATTAACAAATTTAGCAGTTTGAAAAAAGTGAAAAACGTTTGTTGACACATCTGTAACATCATAAAAACAATGCAGTTTTAAATATAAAACACACATCTTGTATAAACTTCAGCAAAAACAAAAACAAAATCTGATAAAAATGTAAAATTAACATTTAAATGAGTAAATATGGTTTTAAATGCTAAGTTTACTTTTAGTTAAAAGGCTGTTCCAAAGTATTTGTGTGTGTTTGGGTGCAAAAAAACAATGTAAATAAATAATGTTGCTGAATAAAAAGTAATTGACATCTTCACCGTTTCAAGCAGAGTCAAAACAGAGCACAGGGATGGGCAACTCCAGGCTTCGAGGGGCTGGTGTCCTGCAGGTTTAAGATGTGTCCTTGATCCAACACAGCTGATTTAAATGGCTAAATTCTCCACAGGCCTGGTAATGAACTAATCATTAATTTCAGGTGTGTTGACCCTGGATGATATCTAAAACCTGCAGGACACCGGCCCTCGACGCCTGGAGTTGCCCACCAATGACATAAAAAGAAACATGAAACTATGTTTATGGCAATAAAGTTACAAAAAGTGTTTATGTGTTGTTTAATGTAAGAAGTCAGTAATACTATCACAGATAACAGTTTGCAGTATATCAACTTTCAATGATTACAGCGTTAGCTTAATGATAAATGTGTTAAAATCAGTTCACTAACAGCACAGATATTTCACTATTGATTAAAAAAAAACTATATATTTTTATTTAAAATAATAAGAAAGAGCTGCATTTTGTGCTTTTGGATTAGTATGAGTCACCATGATGGATCTCCAAAACCTTAGCATTATAGTGAAATGTGAAAGTAGTTTTTGTAGATAAATATCTACTTGTCAGTTACACAGAATAAAGTCCTCCATGCGTTGACATGAGATTGAATTCATATCCTCTCAGGAGTGAAACAACATGCTGCTCACATCTGAGTCAGAAGAGAGCATATTTCTCTTTTCATCTTCAATAAGCTAACGGATTCTCTACAACCGTCACCTGTTTCAGCTCTTGCTGTTGATCCTGACCGTGGTCAGGCTGCTGTCTCTGGCCTACACCAAGATCCCAGAGTGAGTCTTTTGGTTCAGTTTTACTACATCTCAGCATGGCCAGTAAGTGTTGCCTGAAGTTTCCACACAGGCCGAGATACAGCAGAGGCCTCAGGCTGGCGTGAAGGCAGCCTAACGCAGAGGTGACCATGAGAAGGGTTTTTAGTGAACTTTCAGAACTTTCATGTGAATTGTTAGGATGTTTCTGAAGTCTGTTCTGGAGAGTGTCCAAAACAAGTATGAAGTTGTACGGCATCCAACACAGACAGAATACGACCACCAGAGACAGGATGACGGTGACATTTCTCTGGATTCGGGCCCCATTAGAGCTGCACTGCCGCCATAGCATATGTGAGAAGATCATCAGCATGAATGCAGGTACCACCAAGCCAAATATGTGGTGGAACAGGCGTGACCACAACTGCCAGTCAGTTCCAGATTGAGGGTAGATATTAACACAAGTATTATCTTCTGTGTAATTATTTTTACCCACCAGGAAAATCCAGTCAGGTGCAGTGAGGAGGACAGAGATAAGCCAGACTAACAGGCAGCTGATGTGAACTAACCAGTGCCTCCCGTGGGAATATAACTGGATTCCACGGATGGATGACAGATAGTTTTGAAGACTGATGCAAACCAGCAGAAGGACCCCACAGTAGTAGTTGAGCTAGAAGAAGACAGGGAGAACTTTTAGTGTAAGACACAAACCTCTAACATCTATAAAAATTACACTCGACTTCTTCACTTTCACTTCTGTCCTACTCTAAACCTCTGTATCTAATCTTGTTCTCATCTTAAACATGTTTTAAGTACTCAGAGGATGTCACGTGTCATCCTGTTGAGTATAATGATTCTGTTCTGCATGTTCTGCCAAGAATCTGCAAAAGAGCTGGAAATGACAGAGTGCAGCCAAATATAATCCAAGCCAAAACAACTTTCTCACAGCTTCACAGAAAATGTATTACTTTCACTTTCAGTCTCTATCTGTTCCACACAACATCTGGTCCTTACCTTGAAAACGACCCCAAAGACCCAGCTGAAAATCCCCCAAAACCAGTCACAAAGCTCAGTTGTCTGTGCAGCCCAGAAGGGCAGCATTAACAGGAGGAGGATGTCCGCGATACTCAGGTGGAGAATAAAGGTGTCCGATATGCTCCACAGTCTCCTCTTTTGAACCAGAACTGTCAGGAGAATAATATTTCCCAGGATTCCAACAAAAAACACTATGGAGTACAGAGCAGGGACCCACACTGCCTCACTGCCTCTTTTCACAAAAGACTCATCCCCTGGATAGTCATAGGTGATGTTAGGGTCATAGTCAATTCCACTGTACACACCCAGATCATCTGTACTCATATTCATGTTCTGTTGAACCAAAACAAAAAGTTAAAACACATGTGTTGAAACACAGAGAGAAGACAAAAGTGCTGCAGTGCCTCAGAAGCTCTATGTCAGAATAGATTCCTTTCTCTTTCTTTCTCTCTGGGTAAAAGTGAAGTCAGTTCCCTGACATTTCCCTTTGGGAAGCCCAGATGAGCCTTTATAACACATACACAAACACATCACAACTCATATGGTGTGATGTAGCAATCGTGGAGTGGACATAAAAGGAAAGTACAGTACTCCGTTTCCCTTTGGTAAGCCCAGCTTATAGTGAATGCAAAACATACAACAACTCACATGTTGTGATTTAGCAATTGTGCGGCTGACATAGACAGAAAGTACAGTTCTCCTTAGTCACTCACTCTCTCACACACACACTCTCTCTCTCTCTCTCTCTCTCTCTCTCACACACACACACACACACACACACACACACACACACACACACACACACACACACACACACACACACATTTTTAATCTATAAAACTGCCTCCCAGCTTTCCTTTTTACCGTTGTTAAAATAAAGCTTCTACAAAACCAGCTAAGCTTGCGCACACAGTTATTGCAAACAGAAAGTAGACAGAATTATCAGTAACTTCTATGGCTGCCAGTAAAATGTTCATAATGTTAAAAGACATATTGTAGGAGGGCAAACAAATGCACTTACTTCACATAAAGAGCTTCAGCTGCAGAGTTTGAGAAGCTTTCTGCGCGTATGATACTAAAAGCAGGACCTCAGTATGTCCTACCGCTTCAACTCCAAGTAAACCAGTGTTAAAGGATCAGTACTGGTCGGATGTTTCTCGCTTTGCCTGGGTTGACGTAGAATGCAGGGCAAAAAACCCGTCAAAACCGCACATAAAGAGCTTCTAACACTAGAGGGAGCTGTTGACAACATGACTTTGTGAGATGGGATGCAGGGCAAGGGCACAGTCGTTTTAACAGCCACTTGACTTCACCCGTTCCAGGAATTGAATTTTAATCAAGATTGTCAAATTTGGATTAATTGAATTTTAAAAAAAACGCATTCCTTTGAAAAAAGTTTCAAAGACAAACTTTGATCGATACAAAGAGAAATATGTTGCAAAATGCGAGAACTAAGAGATAAGAACATTTCAAAAAACACAATTCTGTTGCTCCCTGGCAGCAAAATATACGAAATGAGATGTGGTTGAAGACTTTTCCACAACACTATATGTCACACAAAGCTACAGTAAAACAACAAAATACATTACATGATGGATATCCGTTGCGGATTTTCTCCCATATCACGTATCATTTGTCTAGCTGTTTGATGTACCAATATGATAAATATATGTTACAGGTGGCTGTAGATATTCACTGTTGTTTCTCTCTCCAGACCTTCTATGGAATTATATTTATCCCAAAACAAATAAACCAAGCAAATAATTTCATTTCACGGGTGCAATTAAATCCCTTGCGTGTAAATTTAACGTTTAGTACTCAGCAGCCACGTGCAGAAAGAAGCCATTGCGCACGGGAGACTGTCTGATTTGCATGCGCTACGCCAGTTTTATGCTTTCGCATAGCTCTCTGCTAGAAATCCTGCTTTCGCGAAAAAACAACTTTTGACTGTGTGGACGCGAAGCCCAAAGGAGGACGGGGTCCTAATGTGATTGGTCACTTTAATGGCCACTTCAGGGTACTGCGGAAACTGAGTTACACGTGAGGAATTAAATTGCGGCCGAGAACAGAAATAATTTCACTGGCGTAAAAAAAAAAAATCATGACAAATATAATTCCATGGATAATATTCATTTGATTTAGATTTTTTTTAGGCCTTCTCTTGTACACTTTCTTCAGGCTTTTTAGGGACACACCGAGACCAGAGCAATATTTTTAATTATAATCAGAAATTCTGTGTCCAATATTACAATACACCCACAGGACCAAAAGTATTAAATTAAATTACTTTACTTGATGCGCAAAGAGCTTTAGAAACAAGCCATTTAAAACATCTTACAGCCGGTAAATTTCGTTGATGAGGTCTACTGGTCTCCAGGTTTCAGTTGCAACTTGAAGCCTGTCTACTGGTTTGCTCAATTTTCTTCTTTTGACAGAAAAATTAGTCTTTAATTATCTTTGCAGTGAAAAAAATTCTTAGATTTGAAAAAAGAGAGCCTTATTATTACATGCATAAAGATAAAACATAAAGCCTAAAACTCAAACCTGGCAAAGAATGTAAACAAACATAATTAAAAACATCTATACAACAACATCAACAGCACAAACATTTAAGAACAAAAAGTAAAAACAAGGAAAGCAGAACAAATGGTGACTAAGCAGTGGTATAAAAAAGCATTCATATCCCCGTTATGCTGTTACTGCTTAATAAAATCCTTGCCTTCAGGAGTTTTGTAATCAATGAAAAGAGTGTAGGAACTTTAATCTCACTTTAAATACAGGTGTTCTGTGAAGGTCTCAGAGATTTGTTGGTGATCATCAGTGAATAAAAAGCATCATGAAGATTAAGGGATGCACCAGACAGGACGGGGATGAAGTTATGAAAAAGTTTAAAGCAGGGATAGGTTATAGAAACATTTCCCAAACTCTGAACATCTCACAAAGCAATGTTTAATGCCTCATCTGAAAATGGAAAGAGTGTGGCACAACTGCAAACTACCAAGGCATGCTCATCCACCTAAACTGACAGGCTTGACATGCCTACTTGCAAAATGCTGTGTGGTGGAAAACTAACACTGCACCCCATCCCCACCATCAAACATGGTGGTGGCAGCCACATGATGTTCAACCTGTTCAAGGCTGCAAAAGGATTATGACTCAAACAGGGGTCCAGATGTAATTATTATTGTGAATCTCTGGTGAGACTAGAAAATTGCCGTTAACAGAGGCTCTCCATGCAGTCTGACCGAACTGAAGCTATTTTGGAAAAAAGGAATGAGCAAAAAATATAGTCTGTAGAGACATACCTGAAAAGACTTGCAGCTGTAAAGGTGGTTTGATAAAGTATTGATTCAGGGGACTGAATACAAATACATGCCACGTGTTTCAAATTTGTAAAAAATGTTTAACACCATGTATCATTTTACTCCCACTTCATAATTTTGCACCACTTTATGTTGGTCTATTAGATAAAATCTGAATAAAATACATTTTGGTTTGTGATTGTAATGTGAGAAAATGTGGAAAAGTTCAAAGAGTATGAATACTTTTTCAAGACACTGTAACTTTCAGGCTTGATTATTGTTTGGCCAACTGATCAGTATGAGAGTAAGATAAGATAAGATAACCTTTATTAGTCCCACGTGTGGGAAATTTGTTTTGCTACAGCAGAAAGTGGACAGTACAAAGTTAGAGTAGAGTACAGAGTAAGTAACAGTTTCCTAGTGACTGGTACAAAATTGAATGTTTTAATGTTGTAATGCTTTCTGTTACACAGAACTGTGACTGAATAAAAGCAGTCCTTTAAATAAGACTGGTATACAACTCCATCTGTTTTATTCGGGGACTCAAGTGTATTACACCGAGTTTGTATCCATGCTGCTTTTGGAAATAGCAGGATTTCCAGACGATGTGGATCCCAAAGCACTCTTAAATGAGGATTTTTACTTTCAATTTTAAGAGATAAGTACATTTTTGCTAATTAATGAAATAATTAAATTCATTGCAGTTTTTTCCTCACAAAATTTCTTAAAGAGTTTTTTTTTTAAAACTATCCACAAAGCACTACATCTTTTAAAATTGAAATTTACAATCTACAGAGATTTACACAGTTCATTTAGCATGTTCAAACACTTCTTAAAATTGCCACATTTAAAACCAACTCTTAAAAAAATTCAACTATATGGATAATTGGTGGAAAATAATGTACATAGTTTGGAAATACTGTATATTGTTGATGAGGGAATAATAAATGGCACTTTTGCTGATGTAAAAGTTTTAGCTGTATAAAGAACATGTGGAACATTATAAAAAATGTTTTAGACATAAACACACATTTTAAGCAAAAATCTTAAAAGCAAAAATAAAATTAAAATAACAAATTAACAATTAAATAAGTCAAAATGTTCCTTTATGGTGATTTTACTTTCAGTCTGAAGGCTACTCCGCAGCACTGACTAAAGGAAAGGAGCTGGAGATGTTCCTATTTTCATTCGAGTGAACAAGACTAGAAATGAGTACATCAGAGGGATGGCCCAGGTTCAACAGTTTGTAGACAAAGTTAGAGAGACATGGCTGACATGCTTTGGACATATGCAGAGGAGAGATTGGAGATATAGTGGACAAAGGATGCTGAATGTGGAGATGCCAATCAGGAGCAATCCACAGAAGAGATTTACGGACATAGTGAAAAAGACGATGAAGAGGGTTGGTGTGACAGTGATGGATGCTGAGGATAGGTGAAAATGAAAGCAGATAATCTGCTCTGGCGACCCAGCTGAAAGGAAAAGTAAAAGAAGATGAAAACATAGATAGGGTGAGTATGTGTTACATCGATTATGTTGATTAGAGGTAACCATTTGGGAGAGGCGTCTATTTAAATTCAGTTTGAATTATTGTTATTCTTGGTCAAAGGAATAAAAAATACAAAGAAAAACAGTTTCAATGGTTTTTCTTGGTGTGGCCATTAAAGTGTTAATTCATTAATTGTCAATCCATAGTCAGGAGTGTAACAATATTTTGCTCACATCTGAGTCACAAGAGGGTATTTATGTCTGTTCATCTTCAACAAGCTAACAGATTCTCTACAGCCATCATCCGTTCCAGCTCTTCCTGTTGATCCTGACCGTGATCAGGCTGCTGTCTCTGGTCTACACCAAGATCCCAGAGTGAGCCTTTTGGTTCAGTTTTACTACATCTCAGCATGGCCAGTAAGTGTTGCCTGAAGTTTCCACACAGGCCGAGATACAGCAGAGGCCTCAGGCTGGCGTGAAGGCAGCCTAACGCAGAGGTGACCGTGAGAAGGGTTTTTAATAAACTTTCAGAACCTTCTTGTGAATCGTTAGCAGGATCCTGAAGTCTGTTCTGGAGAGTGTCCAAAACAAGTATGAAGTTGTACGGCATCCAACACAGACAGAATACGACCACCAGAGACAGGATGATGGTGACATTTCTCGGGATTGGGAGGCCATTACAGCTGCACTGCCGCCGTAGCATATGTGAGCAAAAGATCATCAACATGAGTCCAGGTAGCACCAAGCCAAATATGTGGTGGAGCAGGCGTGACCACAACTGCCAGTCAGTTCCAGATTGAGGGTAGATATTAACACAAGTATTAACTTCTGTGTAATTATTTTTACCCACCAGGAAAATCCAGTCAGGTGCAGTGAGGAGGACAGAGATAAGCCAGACTGACAGGCAGCTGATATGAACTAACCAGTGCCTCCCGTGGGAATATAACTGGATGTCACGGATGACAGAGAGGTAGTTTTGAAGACTGATGCAAACCAGCAGAAAGATCCCACAGTAGTAGTTGAGCTAGAAGAAGACAGGGAGAACTTTTAGTGTAAGACACAAACCTCTAACATCTATAAAAATTACACTTCATTTCTTCCCTTTCACTTCTGTCCTACTCTAAACTGCTGTTCTAAGCTTGTTCTCTTTGAAAATGTTAAATACTCACTGTCTATTGAGTACAATGACTCTGTTCATACTCAGTGGATGTCACTATCATCCTGTTGAATACAATGACTCTGTTCAGCTTTCTCACAGCTTCACTGAAAATGTCTTGTTTTCACTTTCAGTCTCTGTTTCACATAACATCTGGTTTTTACCTTGAAAACAACCCCAAACATATGGCTGAAAGTGCCAAAGAACCAGTCACAAAGCTGAGTTGTCTGTGCAGCCCAGAAGGGCAGCATTAACAGGAGGAGGATGTCCATAAAACTCAGGTGGAGAATAAAGGTGTCCGATAGGCTCCACTGTCTCCTTTTTTGAACCAGAACTGTCAGGAGAATAATATTTCCCAGGATTCCAACAAAAAACACTACAGCATACAGAGCAGGGACCCACACTGCCTCACTGCCTCTTTCCACAGGAACATTATCCACTGTGCTGTTAAACACTGTAAACACTGTAGTGTTATTCACTGTATTTGCTGCATCGTAATCATAATCACGGGTGTTGTTCCTGCCATATTCCAAATAGTCATCCGACTCCTTTAAGATTCCGCCAGTATCCACATGCAGCTGTGCCATGTCCATATACTGTGGAGACAAAAACAGAACAAACAAAAATACATCAGTGCCTCAGAAGCTGTATATGAGAAAGTGAAGCCAGTTCGCTGAAATCTCCCCATAGGAAACCCCTAACACAGACACACCCCATTTGCAGATTGGTAGCTTAAAGCCCCTCAGGCACAGAAAGAGTTATAACCACTTTAACTTCTTCTCAAAATTGCCACTTCATTGCCAATTATTAATATTTGTTATTTGTCATTCATGTAATTCATTATTTTATGTCAGAAATTGCCATAGTGACACAAAATTCTGGAATTTCTAACAAGGTCCAAAACAGAAAGTGAAGCTTTATTTTATTTTAGTTTCAGCTCTCCATTGTGTTATCCTTTGTTTTCTTTATGTAATATGCAGTTGTTTGGCAGCAGGACTAGAGCAGAGCATGGGAGACAGAAGTAAAACCAACCAAGTACTGAGGAAATCCGAGAGCTTAAAAACACATGAAATAAAAAAGGAGAGAGGAATTAGCCTGGGAAAACACAGGAAATCTTAAATAAGACTACTCTTAACTAAGGACAAAGAAAAACAAACTCGAAACACTGGGTCAAAGACCAAGGACCATGGCACTACATCAATGTTTTAGATAAAAATAATGCAGTTATTAAACACAAGATTAACCCGGTGTTTCCAAAACTTTCTGTTCATTATTTCCCAGCTGTGTGTTTTTACATTTTAGCAATCAGTGGTTTTTGGCAATTACTCTTCCATTAAGCTTGACAGGGAGCCTCAAGCAAACATAGAAACTTGCAACTCCCTTGTTATCTGAGGATGGCTGTAATAAATAGCATGTAAATGGACATGAAGAGAAAAACATTAACATCCACACATACAAAGTATGCTTGTATTAGAGATAATCTGCAATAAGCACCGTTTATTTTGTTGTTTTCTGTACTTCCTAGTGCATCAGTAGTTGAACGTGATAGGACAAAAATAATTTTGTCTATTTCGGGCTCACACCTGCATTTGTTGGCAGGTTATAATATTTCTGATTTCTGGAAAGTGTTGTAATAGAGGTAAGATGACATGAGTTGGCAGAAAAATGATTTGTCATCATCTTTGTGGTGAAAATAATGTTAAATTTACCAAGAAAAGAAAACACAAGCATAAAACACAAACCTTTGACAATATCTACAGATGAACATAATGAAAAACATAACTCAAAATCCATAGTAGAAATTGATGAAGTAAAACAAAGGAGGAGGTGGGGGCTGCAGAAGAATTTTTAATGTTCAAGTTAAGTAGTTAACTTGAACAGCAGTTAAAAACTTCATGCTTCAGGTGCTTTTACAGAGAATTCTGACTGACTGAAAGCCGTTCCTTGAGTAGGAATGCTATATTCATCCAGTTATGTGTCGAACCAGGTTAACTAAGTTAAGTTTGTTCCCGTTTAGACATCCAGGCTGTTTTTGAAAACAAAAAACCAAACAAAACCAAAACAGGTTTTCTCCCACACGAGGCTATAGCCTTGATTTTATAATACTTTCAAAAGGACCCCTAGACGAGGATTTTACTTTCAATCTTAAAGACTAAATTAATTTTTATAGATAAAATATTGTGCTATCCCCTCGTCTTCCTATGAGTGTCTTAATGCTCAGAGGATGTTGCTATCGTCCCATTAAATACAATGACCCTGTTCTGCATGTTCAGCCAAGGATCTGGATTCAACCGGAAATACTGGAGCACAGTCAAACTTAATCTTAATCAAACTTAACTTAAAGTCAAAAACAACTTCACTGCTTCACTGAAAAGATCTTGCTGCAACAGCTTCAACTAAAAACACTAAAGATAATCTGAAAAAAGAGAGGGCTCTATACAGGCTCAGTCTCTGAGACCTATGTCTTTATTGTTAACCCACTTCAGTGTTGCTTCTTTCTAACAACCTGTACCTGGCAAACTGAGGGGCACAAAACTGACAAAGCACTACAATAAGAGCCGCTAACACTAGAGGGAGCTGTTGATATTGTAAAATTGTGAGATGGGGAGGCGGGTCAGGACTGACAAACCTAAAACTGAAGCAGAATCCTGACTCCACTCAATCCCTTTTCAAGTGGGGTGCAAGATGCTGTTTAAGTAAACCTAATTACATTAAGTTCACAGTCAAAGACCAATGTAGGAGCTGAAGTAAAGGTAAACAGCGATAAATTGAATCCTGTGCAGACATGTCAATGTAAATACAGCATACAAGGCAAAAACAGAGTTTGTACAATTCTAGTGAGTTTCAAAGTGAGAAACAAACAAACAAACAAGCAAGGAAAACATGGAAAGCAGAAGAAATGGTGAGTAAGCAGCTTCTTAAAAAACTATTTATACCCCCTTTATTCCGATATCCCTTAATAAAATCCAGTGCTACCAATTGCCTTCAGAAGTCATGTAATTAGTAAATAAGAGTCCACTTGTGTGAACTTTAATGTCAGCTTAAGTACAGCTGCTCTTTGAAGCCCTCAGAGGTTTGTTAGAGATCACTGGTGAACAAACAGCATCGTGAAGATCAAGGAAAGCACCAGACAGGACAGAGATGAAGTTGTGGAAAAGTTTAAAACAGAGTTAGGTTATGGAAACATATCCCAAATTTTACTGAGTACTGTTTTATTAATCTGAAGAAGAGTGTGACACATCTCCAAACCTGCCGACACATGGTTGTCAACCTAATTTGGCAGCCAGGAGGGCGAAGAGAACAAGTCAAGAAGCATGGTGACTGTGGAGGAGCTGCAGAGATCCACCTGAGCAGTGGGAGAATCTGTTCACAGGACAATTATTCATGGCGGGAGCACTCTGTTCATGCACTCTACAAATCTGGCTTTTATGGAAGAGTGGCATGAAAAAAGACACTGTAGAAAAGAGCGGAGGTCCACACAAAGATAGATGTCAGTGACATGGAAAGAGGACATGGACCTAACATACTAAAACAAGAAATTAAGAAATATAAATACCAAACTCAGAGTCAGCAGAAAACAACATAGTCAGGAAGTCATTGGTACAGAATTTAATGTTACAGTTACAGAGATTTCTGACTGAAAGTGATCGTTTGAATAGGAATGCTACATGTCTCCATCTGTCTTATGTGGTAACCCAAGTGTATTAAGTTGGATTTGTTAATATGTAAACATCCAGACTGCTTTTGAAAATAACAGGATTTCCTGAGGATGTTGATCCTACCCATGGCTACACCCTTTTTCCTAGAAAACTTCTTAAAAAAAACACCCTTAGATTTTTCTTGCTACAAAATTCTTATAATTAATTTTTTTTAAAAACTCTTCACACACTCAGCATAGGCAAAGTGAACGCAAAGTACAGTAAAGCACACCACCGCTGGACTCTAGAGCAGTGGGGATGTCTTTTCTGGAATCATAAATCACGCTTCTCCACCTGGCAATCCAATGGATGTATTTGGCGGTTGCCAGGACAGTGGTACTTGTCTGATTGTGTTGTGCCAAGTGTAAAGTTAGGTAAAGGGAGGATTATGGTGTGGAGCTGTTTTTCAGGGCTCAGCCACTTAAGTCGAGTGAAAGGAAATCTTAATAATTCAGCATCCAAAGACATTTTGACAATTTCCTGCTCCCAACCTTCTGGGAATAATTTGGAGATGGCCCCTTCCTGTTCCAACATGACTGCACACCAGTGGGCAAACTAAGGTCCACAAAGGGGGAGGACAGTGGATGTATTAGACAAACAATGGTGAATATGGAGCTGTCAGGCAGGAGGAAAAGAGAAATGTGGGGTTCATAGATGTAGTGAGAAGGACATGCAGAGGCCTGGTGTGACGGAGGAGGATGCAGAGGACAGGGTGAGCTGGAGGGAAATGTTCTGCTGTGGTGACTACTAAAGGCATCATCTGAAAGAGGAATGCTAAAATGCAGATATCCACGGATAACACGTTAACCAGAATTAATTCATATAAGGCGCACCAGATTATAAGGTGCGCTGTCATTTTCCAGAAAATTAAAGGATTTTAAGTGCGCCTTATAATCCAAGAAATACAATAATTGCCTGTAAAATATAAACTTAAAAATGTAACTTCTGCAGTGCCAACAGGGCTCAGCAATTGATTTTCCCCAAGTGTTACATAACTGCTGTGCAAGGCCACACGAATAAACTTATAAAGGATAAACTTAATAATGCGCAGAACAGAGTTCAGCTTACTCAAGCAGCTCTTCATAGCAGCCCCATTTTCTCATGTAGCCCCATGGGACATTAATTGCTCATCCCTACAACCATATGCAATTTTTATAATTTTGACATCACATTGTGTGTCCTATGACACAAGTGAGTTCTTGATAAACCCAACAGAATGTGTTGATGATGGCACTGTGAGGCAGGATTAGGTAGAATATAGGCATTCATAATCTATAAAACAGTCTCACAGGTTTTCTATTTATTCTTTGTGAAGTAATTATCAAAGGTTCTATAAAATCAGAAGTGTTCAGGGCAACTGTTTCCAGTAAATGTGCACGCATAGGAATCCAAACGGATACAAAAAGACTGCAAAAAGACTTACCTTGCTGCAAATAAAACATTTATAAAGTATTTTAACAGAAGTTTAAAATACTTTATAAAAGTCAGTAAATATTGCAGTTCTTCCACACTCAAAGACCTGAAGACTTTTGAAGGCTTTCACATTGGAAATTTCAAAAGGCATTGATTTTGAAAAACAAATCTGAGTGATATGATAGTAAATGTGCTTCATCTTACCTGAAAGCTGGACTGTGCTACTTTATGGTAATTTGAACCACAGTTTTAAAATTTGGATTCCCTACTCAATATGACCTATTGCCACTGATTTTCAGTCCAGTTCTTGTGTAATTTAGCATACGTCAGGCTTTTGTCAGTGGGGCAGGTGAGTGATCTTCTCTTGGTGGGTCTGTCTCCTCTGAAACTCTGTTTCCAAATTCTATCGAAACAGCTGATTCCTGACTTCACCCTCGTAAACAACTCTTTCTGTTGACAGCAGTGGGCATGTGAAAAGAGAAAGCGCAGGTAAATCTGAAATCACCTCTTCAGTAGTAGCCTGCTCACCATAGTGAGCCCAACAGAGATTGCCAAATCATTGCATTGCACCTGGAGAAGGACCAGGAGACCATGACACAGGTACAAGGACTGTACGGAAAAATGAAAAATGAGTAAACATGTCCAAAATCTGACTCCTTGGAAGCAAAGGCTCAAGAATTTTACACAGTAATGTAAAGGTGATGAAAGGACGTGCTGTGATTTTTTTTTTAGGTCTCCATAAGACTCTATAATCACCACTGTTTATATTATTGAATCTCCAGGCAAATTATTTTAATCTACACTGTCTTTTAATCAGATTCCACCAGAGGGCAATCCTCTTACATGTAATCAGACTTTACATGTGTTTTTTCTATTGTATTATTTTACATTAGACATTGTCTGACATGTCTGACATCTATTGTAAACATACAGTTAAACTTAATGTAGCACTCATGTGTTGTGTTTCATTTCAGTTGATCAATGTAATGTAATATGAGCCCACCTGTCTTCGTAGAAACAAGCAGGTCTCACAACTCAGCTCTTATTTTTTAAGTATTTAAATTAACTTCAAATAATAGACATAAAGACAGTATACTAAATACCACTATAAAGTTTGCTGACTTTGAAATGTGTAATTCTCAAGTAGATTCTAATGTTTTTGTTTTTTTGTCCAATTTTTATTTACTTCAAAGTATTTTCATTGCAGTAAGCTACTTTAAGGTCAGATCTGTCCACATTTAAACCTCAACTACATGAATACTTTTGACATAAATAGGTTTTTTAATTAATGATGTTATCAAACATAATGAGCTTCCAAACCTTTTGGTACTTTTGCTTCTTATAAAAACAAATGTTGGGTCTAATAACGGCTCTTTGGATTTCGCTCATGAAATATCAGAGTTGATGTCTTAGTTACAGTTTCTATATTTGTTGACTTATGCATGGTTACCTCTAAGTGCATTTTTACATTTAGCAACCAGTGAGGTTTATGAAGGTTAAGGTTCTAATCTTGACAGATAATCTTGCGTTAAACTTGACAGTGTGCCTCAAGTAAATGTTGCAAGTGCAGCTGTGTTGCAATGGCTTAGAGCTAATGAGTCACTCATTTGTGAAAATTCTTTCTGTCGTCAAACTCGGACCACCTGGCTCCAAACTGTGTGCCACTGAAGTTCCCTGTAAAACAGATCTGACTTTCAGCTGCTCCCTTATTTCTGAAAGATTCATCACAAAAAGTGGGTCTGCATATGTGATATGGCAGAGTTTTTTTTATGGCAAATAACCTTCCTGATGCACTACCATTTATCTGGGCACATACTGAGCAGGTTTTGCATGTCAGGCAAATGTGTGAACCACTTCACCATGGTGCCACATGCAGTTTTCTATAATAAAAAAATAAACAAGAAAAACAGAGAGCTGTCTTCCTGGAACTTTGCACCTGGAAGTGAGCTATGTCAACCTTCAGGTTTCCAGCCAAGAGTGCGTTCTTGCATAAAACAAAGTTTATCAGCTTTGTGGTATTTTCAGTATTTTCATGCTAGATTATAGAGGTTAAATCCATTTAGTGTTTTCCTCAGTGAGATTAATAATTGTGCTCTTTTTTTTTTCTTTTTTTTTAGCAATGACATTCCTGGCAAAATGTAAACCTGTAGGGAGGCAATGAAAAAATACATAAAAGACAACTGAATAATCATTTTCTTTAAAACATTTAATACAAAAATATTCAGTATCGGTCAAAATAAAGGTTGCGTTTCAATGATACATAGAAAATTTAAGAAGCACTATAGCCATTTCATCTTTTGCAGCACAAAACATTTTAAAGGACACAAATAGGATGATTGATTTATACATGTTACAACATAAATTATAACATATACAGATTTAAAATCTTTTAAAAATTTACAATCTACTGGGAATAAATACATGAGATCTGACTCTGAGTACTTACGTAAACGTTACCCAATACTGCTGATCAAGCTTTTTAGAAATGTGGAAATCAAAAATTTTCACAGTAAGTTAGCAAGAAATATTTTGTGACAACATCAGCATTTTGCAATCGTTTTACTCCATGGCTCGTGTCACACACAAAAGAAATCAAAAGAATACAAACTGCACACTTCCAAAAAAGCACCAATAACATGTAGCAAATATTTTTGAGAACATTTTATTTCAGTTTTCACCTCACTTTACTATACAAGCTTCACACCCAAAACCACAAAAATATATTTTCATCTTCCTTTTTCTTTATGTATCTCTGACTAAAATCACACCATGACAGAATACGAGGTGTTTTCACTCTCTGCAGAACTGAACGATCCCGTGGCTTTTCTAAGCCTTCGCTCTCGCCACCCTTCCATTGCCAGCCAGCTCCTCTGTCCCAGTAGCCCCTTACACATTCTGACTAGCTCCCGCCTGAATTTCACTCCTACAAAGCCGTACAGCAGAGGATTGAGGGCACAGTGTGACAGCCCCAGACTTTCAGTGATCAGAGTTCCAACGTCAAGCACATAGCCAAGCTCACAGGATGCACTTAACACACCCAGCCTTAGCAGACTATCTGCCAGCTGGAAGCAGGTGTATGGAGCCCAACAGATTACAAATACAGACACTAAGGAGATGATGAGGCGGAGAGACTTGCGCTTTTGGCGGCGAGAGGCATTGCACAGAGACCTGAAGATCCGGATGTAGCAGTAGAGCATAACTAGGAGGGGAACCCCAAAGCCCAGCACTACACTGACAAACTTCAGCCCCACCTGCCACTGTAAAGTGTTTTCAGTGAACCACACCTGGCACACGGGCCCCCTCTGCTGACCGACAAGGTCTATCATCACCACTTGTTTAAAGTAAATGTCAATTCCACTCAAGCCCAGACAGACTGCCCAGATGATGGCACATGCAAACTGAGCATGGCATGTGCTTCGTTTCCAACTTGAGCTGATGGCATGAACGATTGCCAGGTATCTGTCAAAGCTGATGCAGGCCAGGAAGAGGATGCCACTGTACCGGTTTAGGGAGAAGAGAGCACCAGAGATCTTACAAACAGCCAAGCCGAACATCCAGTGGTGAGCCCATTGCACTGCAAACAGGGGCAGAGTGAAGGCCAGAAGAAGGTCTGAAATGGCCAGGTGAAGGAGGAAGGTGTCTGTTAAGGAAAAGGCACAAGCTCCACTACTCTGAGAGATTCTGTAGCGTCTGATCACACACAGCACCAGCACGTTGCCAACAACTGCCAAGACGAACACCAGGCTGTATACTACAGGGGAGTACTTTTCTGCAAAACCATAGATGTCTTCCTCTAAGCACGGGGCTGCAACAGCTTCTGTCGTATTTCCATAATAATCATAGTCCTGTGAGAAGACAGAGATACAGAACTCATCAATGTCTTTCAATGTCTGGGTAATTAAAAAAAAAAAAGACTTGCTTTTGGATAAGGTTCAGGTAACACTTTGTGTTTCCTAATGAACAATTATGCATAACAACTAAATAACTAATTTAAATTAATAACTAAATTTTAAAAATATCCACTCACCCAGATATTGTCTGTGGTTGACATGGCTGAATCTGGGATTGGACGGCGAGCCAGCAGAAGACCTAAAACCTTCCAAGGGAGATGAGAGTACTGTTCTCATAAACACGTTTGCCAAACATCCCTTTTCACATCTTGCCTTAGCCAGATGACAGAGGATCAGAAAGAAGAAGTAAGAATTTCAGGAACTGATTGTTTTTTTTTTCAGTTTTAGACAGATGAAAACATAGCTAAAGTGGGAATTGATGACTGTTTCAGGAAATTTTTTACACATATTTTTAATCTGTGTCTCCACCTAGTTGTAAGCGTCAGCCAGACAGACAGAGCATGACTACTGTGCGGAAAAATGAAAAATATTCCATTGCAAGAAAACTTGAAAATGCATCCTCTTTGAAAACACAAATTGATTACACATCATAAAGTAAAAAACTATAAGTTGTCAGGTTTTAAAAAGCAGAAAGTTGTTTTTGCAAAGAAATCCTCCACAACTAAGGAGAAGTGAAAGTGCTTTGTTGGCACAAATTTTACACTCGCCACTGCTGCAAGTTCAACTTGCTTTGACATATCAAGCATTTCACTCAACCTACAATGTAGGAACTTGTTTGTTTGTTTCTTCAGGAGTATTTTTTTTTCCTGTTTTTGTCAATTTATAGAATGTGAAAATATAAAACAGTTTAGAGCTCAGCAGGACTGCATTACAAGATTTATTAAGTGATTTCAAACATTGGTGACTTTGGATTTCGCTCATGAAATATCAGAGTTGATGTCTTAGTTACAGTTTCTATATTTGTTGACTTATGCATGGTTACCTCTAAGTGCATTTTTACATTTAGCAACCAGTGAGGTTTAAGAAGGTTAAGGTTCTTATCTTGACAGATAATCTTGCGTTAAACTTGACAGTGTGCCTCAAGTAAATGTTGCAAGTGCAGCTGTGTTGCAATGGCTTAGAGCTAATGAGTCACTCATTTGTGAAAATTCTTTCTGTCGTCAAACTCGGACCACCTGGCTCCAAATTGTGTGCCACTGAAGTTCCCTGTAAAACAGATCTGACTTTCAGCTGCTCCCTTATTTCTGAAAGATTCATCACAAAAAGTGGGTCTGCATATGTGATATTTGATATGGCAGAGGTTTTTTTTTTATGGCAAATAACCTTCCTGATGCACTACCATTTATCTAGGCACATACTGAGCAGGTTTTGCATGTCAGGCAAATGGTAAATGGCCTGCATTTGTATAGCGCTTTTTCAAGTCCTTAAGGACCCCAAAGCGCTTTACACTACATTCAGTCATTCACCCATTCACACACTGGTGATGGCAAGCTACATTGTAGCCACAGCTGCCCTGGGGCGCATTGACAGAGGCGAGGCTGCCGGACACTGGCGCCATCGGGCCCTCTGACCACCACCAGTATGTGTGAACCACTTCACCATGGTGCCACATGCAGTTTTCTATAATAAAAAAATAAGCAAGAAAAACAGAGAGCTGTCTTCCTGGAACTTTGCACCTGGAAGTGAGCTATGTCAGCCAAGAGTGCGTTCTTGCATAAAACAAAGTTTATTAGCTTTGTGGTATTTTCAGTATTTTCATGCTAGATTATAGAGGTTAAATCCATTTAGTGTTTTCCTCAGTGAGATTAATAATTGTGCTCTTTTTTTTTTCTTTTATTTTAGCAATGACATTCCTGGCAAAATGTAAACCTGTAGGGAGGCAATGAAAAAATACATAAAAGATTTCTGGGGGGAAAAAAAACCCATCCCTCACTGAAAACAAAAGATCTCTCTATAAACATGCATTACATATTACTCAAGGGCGGTGTACTGCAGGTTTTAGATATCACCCTGGATCAACACACCTGAATCAAATGATTAGTTCATTACCAGAAGTCTGGAGAACTTCAAGACATGTTGAAGTAATTTAGCCATTACAATCAGCTGTGTTGGATCAAGGACACATCTGAAACCTGCAGGACACTGGCCATTAAGGCCGCGAGTTCCCCCACCCCTGGTTTAAAGGATGACAACAGGATATAAGCTGTGTGCAGAAGCAATGTTAGAGGTACTTCAAAGGCTCTCGGAAGTGAATTAAAAGTAAATGCTAAAACTGTTTTACTAAATTAGTGTACTAAATACTAAAAGATTTTAAATTTTAAATTGAGGTAAGATGAAAAATTTTTAAAAAGCGTGTTAGCAAGCAGTGGGCGACTTAATTAAAGTCACTCAGTTAAAACTACTAAAGCTGGATTAACTGAGTGAGCCACGTCAACTCACTAAAATATTATATATATATATGTATAAATAGAGCAAACAAGACTTACCTTCTGAACTTTTATAAAAACAGGATACAAGCTGATGAAGGCTGGTGAAAGAGATACTGAAGGCTTTATGATTGTGCAGGCTTTAAAGAAGACAGGATATGACATTATTTGCGTTTATCTTTGTGGTTTAAGAGGATGACATCAGAATATATCGTTTGCTTGAAATGTGGTAGATAGGATTTCCTGCAGACGATGTCTCTATGCAGACTTTAAAAAACTTTAAAAGTTTATGAGGTTTGGGCACCAATGACACCAAAAGACAGTCAGTCCACAAGTTTGAAACTAAGGTGAACACATAAAAAAAAGGTATGTTTAAGCAGTAGATAATTGCATAGTGAGGTTCAAGAACATTCAAATGCAAATTGAAAAATTCAGTTAAAAAATGAGTCATAAACTAGACAGAGGCTGGATAGTCTGAGTGAGCCATATCCCCTCACGGTACAAGTGTTATTTTTGAAAAGCAGTTCGTTTGAGAGGAACTGAATACTGTTGTGGTTACATCTGTCTCAACCGAAGGTCTCCTGGAAAATTAAGCTATTGTGTAACATCATACATGTTTTTGTGTCTTCTGACAGCCCCTCAAACACTATGCTCCCATGTTTAAATTCAGACTTTTTCTTATGTTACCCAATGTGAACAAAAACTCAACCCTAGTGTTTTATTAATGTGACATTTTACACTTGCATTTTGTAGCTTTATTGAAATAAAAAAGTTGCAGCATGAGTCAGTTATCGGCACATTTATTTATTGGTGGATGCAAGTGTTCAGAACACAGATAGCTTTTGGAAAGAAAGGGTGTCACAATCTAGAGGTGCATGTTTTAGACGAAGAATAAGTCCCTAACTGGAAAGAGAGCAGTCCCTGATGACGTTTTGTGGTCTGAGGTGGCAATGTTCTCTAGGGTTGACAGATAGCAACCGCTGGTTTTTTCTCCACCAGTGCTTGCAGCACCATTTTTTTCTGCCACAGAGCAGCATGCCTACCACACTGATGTGAATTATGTTATAACAGCAGAAAGTGGAGTCTCACTGAGGAACTCACAAGCTCTCCACAGTCAATACAAAATGACGCTTGGTTTGAGTCAAGCTTTTCCTGTATTTCAGTATCAACTCTTTAGTCCTAAAGGTATTCTAAGCTACTATGTTCACTGAACACCACACTGATGGGCAGTGGCGGTCTTAGCCTGTTTGGTGCCCTGGAACACCCCCTCTGGCACCCGCCCACCCCGCCCCCCGCACCCTCCACCCCGCCCCACCCCACACCCCTCAATCACACATTCAATATATTAAAGATTGTACAATAACATATTTTACTGTTATTGGAACAAATCAATAACTGACGATGACTAATGCACCTTAATATTGTGCTGAACACAATCCAAAAGATTCAGTAAGCTACATCAGTGTCTACTGTTTACTATAGCCAAGTGGCTAACAAACGTAAACAGACATTTTCACTATCCCTACTAATTAATGTTATCTTGTCGTATCTCTGTTGTGGTCAGTGCTATCTTCTATGCTGTTGCATGCTGGGACAGCAGGTTGAGGGTCACAGATGCCCACAGACTAAATAAACTGATCCACAAGGCCAGTAATGTTGTGGGGATGGAGCTGGACTCTGTCAGGGTGGTGTCTGAGAGGCAGATGTTGTCCAAGATAAGGACAATCATGAATAATACCTCCCACCCACTCCATGAAGTACTGGCTAGTTACAGGAGCACGTTCAGTGAGAGACTGAGATTACCAAATGCACCACTGAATGACACAGGAAATCATTCCTGCCCGTGGCCATCTCCCTGTACAACTCCTCCATCTAATACACTGTAAATGCTGCAATAGTTACACCCTTTTTACACACGCTCTTTTTTACTCTGGAATATTCTTGTCAATTTTGTTGATATTTATTTATAATCACCTCTGTTAATTCTTGATATTTATAACTGAGTGATCTGTATATATTAGTGCTATTTCCCAAATGTGTAAAATCTGTAACACAATGTATTGTTTGGAGTTTAGTCTGTTACTGTTACTATTTTTAGAATTTCTTCTTGGACCAACTGTAACCCACATAATTTCCATAGGGATTAATAAAGTATTCTGATTCTGATTGTTTCAGGACACATGACCTGCCATTATCCAATGACACATCTGCTTACCTGTATCTTTTGCTCGTTTCTCCTCCTCTTCTTTTCTCTTTTTTCCTAAACTGAGCACCTGATGGCTTTGAACTTTTCTTGTCCACCTTCCATTGGTTTTAATTTTGCACTCCAGTATGAACATCCACCCCCCAACCCGAGGATCACCACAACATAACCTAATAGACCTACACCTTAGTTCACAGATATGCTTTGTCTAGGGTTTATTTCTGGGATTTCGCACAACCCAGGAGTCAGACCAGGAATACAAAATGGGCTTGGATTTCCACATTATGAATGAAATGTGCTCTATTTGGAAGCAGCCGCCCCCTCCCCTATCGACACTTTGTGTGCCAGACTTTAAATCATCAAACTGTAAATTATAAATTGTTATTGATCCCTTTACCGCTAGTCCTAAAGTATATATATATATTTTACTCTTTTTATATTTATTGTTTTTTTACTTGCACTGTTGTAACTGGAGCCTCGTCGTCTCGTCTTTCTGTATACTGTACTGCATGTAGCGGAGATGACAATAAAGTTTACTTTGATTTCAGCACAGCAGCAAACGGGCGCACCGAGGGCTCTCACGTTCACTTTATAGAATTTCGAAAAAAAAAACCCAAAAAAACCTTTTTCAAACAAATTATAAGACTGTATCATAATGTCTGGTGTTTCGTGTTTGTTGGTTTGTTTTTATTTTGTTATATTCTGCGAGCTGGTTATTAGATGCTGCTCCAGGCAGTGAATCCTCCGCCGCCCCGCCCTCTCCTCCATGTGCCGCAAGCAGCAGGCGCACGTCGCAAACGGAGGGCGCCTTTACTCCCAGCAAATGGGCGGCAGAAAACCGACCGGTGCCTATGCCATCTCCAAAATGCACTGGCTGATGTCTGGCAGCATGAGTACGAGCAACTTTTTTTTTATTGGAGATGCCCGTGATGCTGCTCCCACCACGATGCCACCCTGGGCAACCGCCCATGTCGCCCCTATCAAAAACCGCTACTGCTGATGGGCACATCTCATCTCTGTATGCTGACTTACCTTCACCTGATATTAGCTCAACAACAATTGCATCATCAGCAGATTAAACAATGATGTTGGATGAGTGGACAGCTGTACAGTCACTGGTGTGCGCTATGTAAAGAAGCAACCTCAAAGAGATTCAGTGTTCAGTGTAATGGATGAGGATGTATGGGGAAAAATTTGATGTGATGAGAGGGGTTTGACAAAAACCTCTTGGTCCAAGTGCAGATCAATGACTTTACAAAGTGCTAAAAATAAACTTGTCAGTGATGAAGAGACAATATTGTTTCAGTATTTCCACATTGAATCATCAAGTCAACTAATGTATTCAGTTCAATTTAATGTATGTATATAGTGCAAAATTACAAAAACAGTTGCCTTAAGGCACTTTATATTGTAAGATAGCAAAGACCGTATGATAATACAGGGAAACCCCCAAGAATTTGATGGCCCCATATGAGCAAGCACTTACACATGGTGGGAAGGAAAAATGTCCTTTTAATGGAAAGAAACAACTGGCAGAACCAAGCTCATGGAGGGGCAACCACTTACCTCGACTGGCTGGGAGGGAGAAGGGGAAAAACAGGCCAAAGACAGAGTGTAGAAGAGAGCCTGAGATTAATAACAGCTAATAATTAAATGCAGAGTGGTGTATGAATGAGGTCATTAAGGTAAGATGGGCCCCGATTATTCAAGACCTTGTATGTGAGGAGACAGAGTTTAAATTTGATTCTGGATTTAACAGGGAGCCAATGAAGAGAAGATAATATAGGAAAAATACACTCTCTCTTTCTATTTGCTGAATTTTGGATAAACTCAAGACTTTTCAGTAAGTTTTTAGGACAGCCTGATAATAATGATATCCAATAGTCCAGCCAGAAAGTAATTCTCAACTAACTCATTTTTTAGCATCACGATCAGACGTTTCTAATTTGAAAGATATTGCACAAAAGGAGAGGGAAGCAGTCCTACATATTTGTTCAATATGCGCATTGAAGGACACATTCTCACCAAGAACAGTTGCAAGATTCCTCACAGTAATACAGGAGACTAAGGCACTGTCATCCAGAGAAAGCGTCTGGTTAGAGACCATATTTCTAGGATTTTTAGGGCTGAGTACAATATGCTCAGTTTTACCTGAATTTAGAAGCAGAAAGTTAGAAGTCATTCAGGTAGTTATGTGTTTAAGATATTCATTCAGTTTAACTAACTGGTGTGTGTTATCTAGCTTCAGAGCTAGATAAAGCTGGGGATCATCTGCATAGCAGTGAAAATGTATGCTATGCCTTCTAATGATAGCATATACAAAGTAAACAGAACTGGTCCTAGCATAAAATCTGTTGGAGTCTAGATAAAATTCAAACCACTGCATAGCAGTGCCTTAAATACCTAATGCTTGCCCCAATGTCTCTAATAAAATATTGTGGTCAACAATGAATGATGCACTGAAGTATAGCCTCTGACAGCAAAAGGATGATGTTACTGTCAGGTGCCATAAGAAGATCATTTTTAACCAGGGGGGATTCTAGGATCAGAGCTTTGGGGGTGTGGAGCACCCAGAGAGCTGCCCAGCCAGACAAGATAAACTTTACTCGTCACGATGAGACTTCTTCCCTGTCCCTGTCAGTCCCTGCATCCTTTAATGTCTCCAGTTATCCCAGGTTCTCTCTGACTGTCTCCTTGGTGCATTTATACCTCTATTCCTCCCTGTCCTCGTCATCTGTTGTCTTCGTCTCCGTTATCAGTCATCATAATTTTACCATCTCTATGCAAGTCTGCAAATTTCTTTATTAAATCATAAGATTCTTAAATTCATCAAGTCTCTCTGTGCCTGGGTCCTCATCACAAAACATGACTGTTTTGTACATTTTAACACAATTTAATCCCCACATTTGTGAAAAAGGAAAACACTTTTTTGAAAAGTCTGTAACAAAACCATCAAATCTGATAAAGGTTATTTAAATGCTGCAAAAGAAGAATGGATTGGAATTTAAAAAAAAATTACATATCCTAACCTTAATTACTGGGGAAGAAAAATGAATGATGTTCATAGTGAGCAAGAAGTAAACTGAGTGGACAGAGATTCACTTTTAATGTGTATGTATAATATATTACAGATACACAAAAATACACTCCAAAAATAGAAGAGTCCTTGAAATGTACTGTGGCGGAGGTGTGGTCCCGGGCGCGGCTGCAGGGGAGGAGTGGTGCAGTGAGCTCAAAGGGGCGGTGCTGGAGACGCAGGTGAGAACAGCTGATGGCGTTTGGACTGATGATGGTTTCCTTCCCCTTTTATAGTGAGACGGGAGAGGAGCAGAGGGAGAGCTGGAAATCAGCTGAGACCGGAGCTGTCAGACTGTGGACGGTCATAACAAATGAAAACTAGAAATAAACGTGCCATCTGGCGACAAACAACTGTGTGTGTGTGTACGTGTGTGAAGTGCATTTCACATGTACAAATGTACAAAATATTAATAAAAAAAAACAAACTTAAATCTTAAAAATGGAGGCAACTTTGCCTATGGTACAATGTATACTATGTATGAAACGATCTTTACTGCATCTCCAAAAGTCGATTCTGTTCATCTGGACGTAACGTTTTGTGGAAGAAAGGTTTTGTCACTCACCCAAGTGACTTCTTTAGTCTTAGCTGACTGCAAGTTTCCCCAATCTTATAGTACATTTGCATAATGAATTGCAAATTTATAAGATTGGGGAAACCTGCAGTCAGCTGAGACTAAAGAAGTCACTTGGGTGAGTGACGAAACGTTTCTCCCACAAAACGCTACGTCCAGATGAACAGAATCGACTTTTGGAGATTTACTTTCCTGGATGATTGAGAATGCATCAAGACGATCTTTACTGCAGATACTAGTATGGCTCTGCAGATGTCACCTCACCTTGAGGTTGGCAAATCTGTCTGTCACTTTTTGGTGATCAACTCTCTCAAGCAGTTTATCTGTTTCAGTTTTGCCTGTCACTATTCCCTGTCCGTTTTCTTACCTGGTTCTTCCTGACCATTCTCCTCACGTTCCCCTCTTTCCTCTCTCCCTCTTTGGACTGACAATCATACACAAATAGATTGTATTCAATTAGATGAAAAAATTACATTAATATGAAAAAAGCCCTCTCTCAGTGTACTTTCAACTAAAAGGAAAATAACCAAACCACATGTACCACTAATAAAAGATATGAATATTGAAACATTGATCCAACATTATCCTTTATTGACGGATCATTTGATCTTACACCTTTTTTTGAAAAACCTCCTTATATCCATTATGAACCTGGCTGTCTCTCTGTACACAACACACACACACACACACACACACACACACACACACACACAACAGGAGTTATAAGGTTAATGGGCATCCAGGACAGTGGTAACAACAGTAGGCTATGGACAATTTTAAGTTTTAGATTTTAAATAGGCTATAGAAATTTCAATGGGAGCAACAGGACTGTCAAATGTCACTGATTTTACTACAGAGTAGGACGGATTGTAGGGTAGCAAACATCGTCGGAAAACACGTTTTCAAAACTGCAGGTTACCTGGTGTAATGTTTTTCAGCTAAAAAGAAACATGTTCTGACTCCTACCTAACTATATAAAGATTAACTGAAGGTTAAATGCAGCTAAATTGTCCTGTTTTGAGGCAGGCACTTACACCTCCGCCTCTGTAACCTTCCCTAACACTATTTTTGTACTTTGCCAAGTTATGAAACCTGACAGAAACTCTTCAAATCAGCCATTTAGCATTACCATTAAACCACTCTTTCAAGAATTATTGAGATAAAAGGAAGGTTGGAGATAAGTAGCCAAGAAAGCTGGTCAAGTGATGGCTTTTTAAGTAGTGGTTTAATTACTGCCAGATTGAAGGCCTGTGGTATAGAGTTGATTAACAGAGATAAGTTAGTCATATTTAAAACTGAATGTAATGCACTATACATTTGAACTGATGATTTGTTACCTTTTTTTAACTGAAAAAGCCATAAATAACAACAAAAGTGGTATTTGAACGGCCTAGAAGTCAGAAATACTTTGCTAAATTGTATTAAACAAGTATAATGTTTCTGCGCTGAGTACTTTCTTGAGTCACTGGTATTTACATACGGAGTGCCACTTTATAAAGTCAACAGAGTATGCGCTTGAGCGTCACAGTTCATTCAATTTTTTCAGCTTGTCCCCTGTTATGTACACACACATAATTCTAGGTACACCATTTTAGGTGTGTGATACGCCCCAAAACCAAACATTTTTTCCTTTTTTCCTTTACAAGGCATTCAGCCCTGTTTACTTGGTCATTGTTTGCCATCTCATATCAGCATAGAAACTGAACTACAACCTATGCATACTGTGTCATTGGGTATAAGAGCTGTGGTTGTAAACCCTATCCTAGTCTTCAATTTCAGACCTTGCTTTCAGGAGCCAGATACTAACTTCAAGAGTTGAAGGGGACTGCAAATTTTCCTACAAATCAAGGTAGTTTAAACTCATCCTACTAACTGATTTTCTTCATATCTGATTTGGGGTAAACTCTTAATCAAGAAAGATCTAATAATTTTTGGTTGGAATAAAATCTTAAGAAGCTTTCACAACACAGATTTGGATATATAACATTTGCTATAAAGAAACTGTGTAAAAGTGTCTCAAAGGTTCTATAAACAAGAAAGTAAATTGGTAAAGTAAGTGACCTTCATGTTTAATTTGCTCCAAGTTATTTTTCTTCTTCTTGCAGCCATGGAATACCAGACAAATGTGATAAATGCACAACCTCAGGTGACTGTGACACAGTACACGGTCTCCCGTGGGTCGTCAGAGTGGAGTACAAATGCATGCGACTGCTGTGAAGACTGCGGCATCTGTACGTGTCTATATAAGTTCTATGGGAACATGCTGAAGTTTACCAACAGTGTAACATAACAGAAATATGATAAAACATCTCTCACCTCCAGGTCTTTGTGGAACATTCGTTCCCTGCATCCTGGCTTGTCAGGTGGCTCAGGACAGCGATGAAAGCTGCTGTCTGGCCTGCCTTCCCGGCGCCCTGATTGCTTTACGGACAAGCATACGCAACAGATACAATATTGGTGTAAGTGTGGTGCAGATTTCTAATCATTTATTAAACAAGAAGACTAGAATTCTAATCATGAATTCAATCATGAAGTCAGAAAATTCTCTAGAATTCTAATCTAGATGGTGTTTTATATTACATTTTTGAAATCCCAGCACTCTAAATATGGTTCTGTAAAAAAAACAAACTATGATGTTTGTCACCAGTTTACTGTGACTGTGCTTTTCCTCAGGGCTCTGTGTGTGACGACTGGTTAGTCATGGCCTGCATTCCAGCATGTGGATTATGTCAGATGGCACGTGAGCAGAAGATAAGAGGAAACTGAAAATTTATACAATATATGATATCCTCAAAGTATCAAAGTAATATAATATGTTAAAGTGTATTTCTTCAGTTTCTGTATCTTAAATTAAAATGTTAAAAAAATGGCATAGACATATTGTAGTAAAGCTAAAGGATTTGATAAGAAATAAAGTCAGATAACTGGACTAAACTGACAATTTCTTCTTGTTTTTCCTTGTTTATTCTATAGTTTAATAGGATTACATAGTATATCTGTTATATTTTAAATGTGAGCTCTGAGTCTTAGAATAAGGCTTAAAACCCCCGTATCTTTCACTCGAAGTTCAACAGCGACTCATTGTGCTGACACCAAGTTTGTGCAACAAATCAGTGAAAAAATCTGACGGATATGTGGGAATTTGCAGCACGAGTAACTCTTAACCACCCTTAAACCCCCCCAAAACAAAACAAAACAAAAAGAATCAACCAGTTTATGGTGGTAAACTCAAATAACTATCATCATCATTTCTGAGAACTTTTTTACTACCTACAATACAATTCAATAATGTTCACAATTTTATATTTTTCTTTTTTTAATGTTTAACATAATTGTGTTAAAAATACGTGAGTTATAGATGTGTGAATGCAAATTGTATATCCACTCAAAAACAATATTTCAATAAAACTATTGGAATTAATGTGTTGTGATTAAATAGTTGAACACAGCTGTAAAGGATTATGAAAGAAGAAGAATACGTTGGAGACATCTTCCCCTTTCTGACTGACTGTTTTATTTTTGGCTGACCATGTACTTCAGAGCTGTCTAAAGGCACAGGGTGAGGCGAAAAGCATTAATCTGAGTAAGTACAAATTAGGGTACCTTATAACTTTAAACTATCAGGACATGTTTTCAGTTTTCCTGGGGAAGTTTGAGGAATGACATCAATATTATAAAGTTATGCTCATAAAGGGTGAATCTTAAAAGTGGCACGTATTATATAAAAAACTCTCTGAAAACTATTTCGCAACTCTTTCTATACATTTTATTTTTATAGACAGCTTCCTCTTTCTGACTCAATGTTTTTGCAGCCACCAAAAACAAAGCTGTCTAAGAAGGCAGGATAAACAGCATTAATTTAAGTAAGTACAAATTAGATTAACTTCACACATCATGACATTTTCAGTTTTCTTGGGATCGTCTAAGGATAGGAAATAAACGTTATCTTATTTGCAAAATCATAAGAATTTATGTTTGTAAAGGGTGAAAATTAAACATTATACATAGGAAAGAACCAAATTATTTCTCAACTCTTTCTATGCATTTCTTTTATCGTTCTAAAATTATTGATATCGTGATTTTTGCCATATATTGTATTCCTGTAGTATTCAATTAGGAATTCGTTGCTTTTCAACATTGTGCATTGTGTGGACCGCAATGACGTGTGAGAAACCCTAAAGAGGAGGAGAAGGGCAAACATTCATTTATATTGAAAGTGGATGTGAAAACATAAGAAAAGAGGAACAAAGTTTTTCTCATCGTATAAATTTCTTCGGGGACACGCTCCTCACACCTCAGGATTAGAAGATTCTTTTATGCTGAGACTATTCCTAGAGACTCGCAACTGCTTCTAATAAGAAACGGTAACAGCAACAAGAAAAGGTAAGAATCTGAGCTTGGGTTAGTAAAGTAATTATAAAAATATTTAGTCTAAATTAAAATGTCAGTTGAAGGCAGCAGGCTCCAATAACCATGATGAGTGTCCTGTATACTGTTTCTACAATATTTTAAAAATGATTAAAAATCTATCAGATATACAATGCTAGTTTGTCAATTTACGTCTTTATAATGTTTAAATGTACTTGTACTTGGGGCGATCGTGGCTCAAGAGTTGGTAGTTTGTCTTCGAATTGTAAGGTTGCCGGTTTGAGCTCGGACAGTCAGCTCAAACCGGTCGTTGTGTCCTTGGGCAACTTCATCTACCGCCTACTGGCGATGGCCAGAGGGGTTGATGGTGCGATATGGCAGCCTTGCTTCTGTCAGTGTGCCCCAGGGCAGCTGTGGCTACAACTGTAGCTTACCTCCACCAGTGTGTAAATGAATAGTGGAATTGTAAAGCGCTTTTGAGGGTCTTAAAAAGCACATTATTATTATTGTCAGATTTTAAGAGACAGCTGAAAACATCAATGATATACCTAAAGCGAGAATTTGCAATCTGATATTAGAATTTTTTTCTGATTTGAAAGTATTCTCTTTTCAGATCCCTGCATTCACCTGATGAAAAAACACAGAGGCCTTTAGACGTTTTCAACTTAATATTTAAACAAACGAAACGAAAAAAAAGGAGCCAACAGAAGTTATTTAAAGGACTATTTCTTTGCACTGCAAGAAGACAAAATGGGAAACCATCAGCTGCTGTCAGTTACAGTTGTTCTTGCAGCTGTTCAACTCACCAGTAGTTACAGTTTCAGGAACTGCATTGCAGAAGCAGATTCTGATGGGAAAACTTTCAACTGCATGCATCGGAATGCAATGCATATTTCTGATATTGTCAGTGACCTGCCACCATCTGCCATCAATCTCACCATTTTAAGAACTCCTCTGACGGACCTTCCTAACAACAGCTTTAGTAACCTAGTAGACCTTCAGCACCTCAGAATTGATAATAATTCCTTGACAACCATCCGTCAGTTAGCTTTCCAAGGCTTGTATCAACTGAAGAATCTAAACATGTCATTAAACAAAATATCAGCGCTCAACCCTTCTCTGTTTAAGGACCTGCAGAATCTCACCTCCCTCTTTTTGGCCAACAATGCATTGGAGCGGCTGCCCGAGGATATTTTTTCATCTGTTCTCAAGCTACACACTTTAATCCTGAGACAAAACTTTCTGTCAGATTTCTCAGGCATTGCTAAGTCTGTGGCACATCTGACAAATCTGACGACACTGGATCTTTGCTTTAACAATTTGACCTCCCTCAGACACTCAAATGTGTCACTGCCCCAGTCCCTCACTGTTTTGTATGTTTGCCATAATAATCTATTAACGCTGGGATGTAAGCCTTCATTTCTCAGCTTTATCAACATTTTAGATTTGTCATACAATTCTCAGCTGCCTACAAAAGCCTTTGATCAAATTGATTTGAGCACTATAAATTATTTGCATTTGCGTTCAACAAATGTAACAATAGTGGAGTTTTTAAACATTAGCAACATCAATCCAAGTCATGTTGATTTCTCTGGTACAGGACTGAACAATGACAGCATGCTCAAAGAATTATGCATACTGTTGAAAAAAAGGCTGAAAGAGAAAAATCTTAAAAATATGAACCTGGGTAATAATGCAATTAGGCAACTTACAAATAACACACTGTCCTATTGTCCTAATATCACAGGGGCTTTGGATCTATCCCGCAACAACCTAAAGAGTGCATATTGCCTTGAGTTTCTTAGAAGACATGTATACATAGAAGACTTCAAAGCAGAGCACAACCATCTCAGCTCCCTAATATACTGTAAAAAAATGTTTCAATTTAAAAAAATGGAAAATCTGAGTTATCGTTACAATCGCATCTTAAAAGTTGACTCTCATGCTTTTTATCATACACCAAATATCAGGACGCTACAACTTAACATAAACAGTATTGCATTTCTCCATATACACGCTCTCAAGGGACTAAAAAAGCTCGAGACACTTCGTTTAGACAATAACCTCTTAACTGATTTGTTCAGTGTCACATTTGAAGATCTGGTCAGTTTGCAAATTCTTAACATTCGCAACAACCGCATTTCTGTCATTTTCAATAGGACTTTTTTCAACCTGACATTTTTAAATACACTGGATCTTGGAGGTAATAAGATTACCCATTTTCAGCGATCGGGTCTTGATGGACTAAAAAGCCTGTCCAAGCTCTATCTAGATGGAAACCAGCTAAAACAAATTGACCCTTTCTTATATCGTGCATTTCAAGACACCCTCACTGTGCTAGATTTACAGAGTAATCAGATTTGCTTCATAACAGAAACTCATGAGTCACCATTCATGAATCTCAGCAGACTGACTGATCTGAAATTAGATCGGCAGCGACCTAACGGACTCACCGTTTTACCACGCACTTTACTACGTGGCCTCTACTCGCTGAAATCTTTGTATCTCACCAACAATAACATATACCATCTTGCTCCTGATACCTTTGATGACCTAACAGACTTAAGTTTCCTCACACTGGATAACTGCTGTGTTGGGGTGAAAAAATTAGAACCAGGGGTCTTTAAAAATTTAAGAAATTTGACCAGATTGGCTGCAGAAAATATGGGCATTCAGAACTTCTCTAAAGAGGTTTTTGGGAATCTTACACAGTTACGTTTACTGCAGCTCAACCGCAATGCCATGCAGACTCTTTCTGTAGACGCATTAATGAGTCTACCTATGCTTCGTTACCTTGACATACGAGATAATCCTGTAAGCTGCACCTGCAACAACGGGCCTTTGCAAAATTATACAAAGAATAACACAGATGTTCAGGTGGTGTACCTGTACAACCTGTCATGCCAACACAATCCAAAACTCAAATTTTACAATTTTGACACTAAAGTTTGTCGCGGAGATATAGGAATGTACCTGTTTTTTAGCACATCAGCTGCAATCTTCTTGTTTACAATCATTCCCTTATTCTATGTTAAACTCTACTGGAAAATGAAGTACAGCTACTATGTGTTTCGGGCCTGGTTTAGTGAGCAGTGGAGCAGATTCCATGAGGAGGAGGAGAATTGTAAATATGATGCATTTATTTCCTATAACTCATCTGATGAACAATGGGTCATGGACCAATTGTTACCCAACTTGGAGGGAGGCGGATCATCTTTTAAGCTTTGCCTGCACCACAGGGACTTTGAGTTGGGCCGTGATATTGTGGACAATATTGTTTCTGCTGTATACAGCAGCCGGAAAACCATTTGTGTGGTGAGCAGGAATTTTCTGCAAAGTGAGTGGTGTTCTCTGGAAATCCAGCTTGCCAGTTACAGACTCTTTGATGAGCACAGAGATGTTCTCCTGCTCGTTTTTCTGGAGCCAATCTCTGAGAGGCAGCTGTCTTCGTATCATCGCATGAGGAAAGTTATGTTAAAAAAAACTTACCTGCAGTGGCCTGGTTCAGACTGTACTAACCCAACACAGGCGCAGGAACTGTTCTGGAATCAGCTGCGTAGAGGAATAAAAACAGGGACCAGACTAGAGACAGAAGAATATTCTGCAACTCGTGAGAGCAAAGAAGCTGAAGACTTTACGGATGAGAGATCTGATGAAAACTTTTACTTGCAACCTTAGAAAGAAAATAAGAATGTGTGATTTGTGGTTTTACTCAATTAACCTTTCAGTCTAAATGTGTTTATCTGTGATGAAGTTATGTTGTAAATATGCAATATAATGTGTAATAAATGTAAGAGCAGCTTTTGTTAATTTTATGTTTTGCAGTGTTTATGTATATATGCAATTTCTAAAAATGTCTTTTAAATTACTGTTTTGCATTTAAAGGGATGCGCAACTTTCACAAACAAATAATATTCCATTATGACATGTGTTTTTAATTGTACAGAAGTCCAAAATAAACATAAATGCTTAAAAAGGTTGAAAATGATGCATAATCAAAGGCTACTTAACTCAGCAAAAACAGGACAATAGAAAAAGACAGGTTACTCTTCAGAGGATAGCTATTGCATCTATGCTTAATGCTATGGTTATATTAATATGGGAACATAACATGTTTATCACTCACTAAACAAAAACCTTGGAGTGCATAAATTAAGGGAGAATTGTACTTTAATCAGTCATAGAAATATTGATCCACATGCTTGTATGGAGAGCTTTACCACACATTAGTACAGTCTCATAGGAGGGAAGGACCACGGCTCAGGGCTAAGGAAAGCAGAAAGGGAAGGTGAAGGGTCTCTCTCAAGAATGAATGACGGAGGGTAGTGCATAATATCAGTGTGCTGGGACTTCAGAGAACAAGCTGAAGCGTGACTGAACTGGTTTGAAGGTTGGAAATGGCTGCTCTGATGGTGAACTGGGGCAGCAAAAGAGGGAACACAAGAGTACATATCAGTTCCAAATGGGTCTTCCTGCTGGGCAAAGTGCATTGGCTCTCCTGCGTATGTATCTGGCAGCTGCGATTGGTAAGGAAAAGAGGGCTGGGAGTTGCTGTCAGAGTACTGTAGGCTCTGATTTCCAAGTAAGCTGGATTGGTCCATGAAGCCATTTTCAAAAGAACCAAATGTAGCTGAATTTTTGCTCTTTGACCAGTTTAAACCATCTTGCCAGTTCTCAGGTACAGAAGCCCCTTCTCTCTGGCATAAAGTGGTAGAAGGAGCAAACAAAATGCTTTCTGGAGCTTCACAGGTCTGAAGGTTCATGAACAATGGAGGAGAGAGACTTGGTCTGAGGATATCATCCAAAACACTGTCAGCCATATCCGCAGGGCTCGCCAGCCACTCAGTAACCTTGACAATTAACATAAGGAATCATTATTTATTATCAGAGAATCTTATATTATAGAAATCTGAAAATAACTTAAGAGTGACAATGTAAACTGAGGGCCTCACCTGTTTTTGACTGCAGTGTTGCTGCAGACTGGTCTTCCAGCTGGAATGGCTATTTGCTGGCATATTAAAAGAGATATCTAAAAATAAGGAAACAAAACTGAAAAAATGTAGGTATGTCATGCCTACTTCTGTTTTTTTTTTTTAAATAACCACATAAAATGATGTAAAACCAAATTGATGGTTTGTGTCTTTTCTGTATTCTTTACACAAATTAATCTCCTGACATAAAACAAACACAAAACACTTTTTAGGATAGGTCAAAAAATCCAAACCTATCTTCACACAATGGATGCCTATTAAAAAAAAAAGTATTTTTAAAAAAAAAAAATCTTCCTCATCATGCAATACATGGAGTTAAGATCAATGTTTTCTCTTTTAAAAAAACAACAAAACAAAACAAAAAAACAGCAGAAATGTTGGTTTAAAGATATTTAACAGTAAATAAACCTTTAAAACTATTTTAGCACAGAAGGCATTATCCAGTCATTCTTTAAGGGGAAAAAGGTTTTTTTCAGTGTTTCACTTCTCTTCCGTAACTGTTTTTGCACGTGTTTGACAGAAGAAGAGGTGGCACAAAGACAGACAAGTATAAGAGAGGACAGTGGTGAGTTAATGACAACTGATTGAAGTGCAAGAAATGTTAATTATTCTAAAACCATAGATAGACGGATGCAGATTTACACTAAACATCTGTAAGTCTGATAGTAGAGAAGCTGGTCCTAGCTGGAGTACCAATAACTCTCTGCCAAAGTTAAATCTGAACCAAATACACAAGGTCTACAAGGCTGAGGGGGAGTAACAATTACTGCAACGGTAAATTCTATAGTACATGACAGCACAAAGACACGGGAAGAAAAAGTGACAACAGGTAAACGTGATGTAGGTGGAGGTCATGGTCAGTCTCTAAGGGAAACACTTTGTGCAGAATTCGCAATTAGTGTATTTAAGTTGTGTTTGTATTGTGTGCATAAGAACAAAATAATGTGTGTGAGCTTACAGGATGCAGCATGCACTATTACTAGTTCAATTTAATCTGAATGACTAAATGGTTAAAATACACCAACATAAAAAGACAGTGTAAATGTTCAAGCTATCAAACAAAAGTAAATGTAAGAACTTAAATATTTCTTACCAATCAGCTTGGCAATATATTACTAACAATCACTTTTATACTAAGTACTTATAAGTAACAATGAATGCAAAGATAGTCCATAAACACTTTTAAAATAACGAATTTTGAGCATATAATCTGTATCACAATGTAATAACATCTATCAAACAGATGTTTGATCAGCTGGAAGTTACACAGTTGAAATTATTACCATGTCAACCAGCATGGCTGTGGTCAAACAGAGATCATTAGACATAATCAGTTAAAAACTTGCACCAGAATATCTCCCCTATGATAGTGATAGATAAAGTATAACAAGTAGTTGTTACTTTAAAAAAAACAAAACGTTGAGCTTGAACAAATCTGCGCTTTCCTTTATATTATGGGGGACATGTATTTTAAGCTCTAGACCAAAATACTAAATTTTGCTCTACAAGGGCCTGATATCCACTTACGATGACATTATAGTGCCACAGTTCAATTGAAATTTTAAACGAATATCCTCATATGTGCGTCTCATTTTTGTCAGAAACAAAAATCAGGTAAAGAAAATCTGGCAATTCTTTGTTTTTACACTCATCAGGTCCCAATGAGCCCAAATATCAAAAAGAAATAAAAATGCATGCCATGGAAGAGTTCAAGTCTCAAGAGGTTAATGCTCACCTGCGGCAAAGAGATTCTCTTCATTTTTCCTGGTTGGCTCTTGATCATGATCTTGGTCTTTCTTTGTGGGATGCACAGCAAAGCTACGATGTTGCTGAAGTCTAAGGAGGTTCTCTTGAAGCCACGGTCCATGTGTTTCCCTCAGAGAGTTTAACAGGACCTCCCTGCTCTCTGACAGCAGGTTTCTCCTACTGATCGACGGAAGCTTCAAACGTTGACACAAACGTGCTGCTACTGCACTGACAAACTGCTGAACAGGGGGCTCCTGGTTCTTTGGGGTTTGCACAAGAGTAGAAATCACACGTTTCTTTACATTTGTGTTGAAAGACTTAATATTGTCTCTGTCAACAACCGGAGTCAGCAGTGATTCTCTGCTGTTTTCAGACATGACACATGCCCACTTGGTTTCTGTTGTTAGTACATCGAGGAAGCTGTGTTTAGACCAGTGGCTGCTTTGAAAACTTTCACATGAAAGAGGGAGTTGTTGTTGTGGTTTCTCTTCTGTTGTGACATCTGACTGCTTTGACTCAAACTGGATGTTGTTCTTTTCCTTCTCTTGGCAGTCAGTGTGGGCTTTTGAAGCAGGGTCTGTATTTTTTCTGAATGGCACACAGCTCCCAACATCTGTATCAGCTCCCAACAAAGCATCAGTGGACAGTGAAGCAGAATTGTGCAATGCTGAAGATGAATGTGAAATTACAGTGTTCTTTTCTTTTCTTTGTTCCTCCAGTTTTGGCTGTTCACTTAGCAAGCGTTCAAAATCAATAGACTTCACCTCATGGTTAAACAGGCCATGGTGTCCTGTCAGGCGGCCGTCTGTGATGATACTGGGCTCCTGCACAGAGCGCACAACACTTGGAAATGGTGGATTTCTCCTCGAAGAACAATGGCAACTAGCACAACAGCAGTTATGCAAATGTGCCATGTCTATGTTGCTTTGGCAATGACGGTAGTGATGATGATGGTGATTTGACTTGATCTTTGAAATCTCTTTCCAGCCACCTCTTATTTGACTCCTCTCCTTGCGGGTCTTCAGTCGTTTCATTTTTTTCTCCTCATTTGCCTTACTGTAGTGGGTTGAATATCTGGGAAGAGCACTGAATCTTTTTGCAAAGCAACACTTTTTATCTGTTGTTTTTGTTTCTTGTTGAAAATTGTTGACTTTTCCTTCTTATAGAGGTCCTGCCACACACATGGCTCATGCTGCATTCTATTCTGTAGAAAAATAACCACAGTTAGTAAAGCAGGCTTGATAATACAGGATGTGGTTGTACCTCATTGAGGTCGACTCTAGTATTAAAATTAAGAGCAACTTACCAATGATTCAGTGAAACTGACTAAATATAAATTTGAATGTGGGCTTTGACTTGAACATGTAGACCACACATAATACAACTTTCTAAGCACTTCATAAAAATAATAAGAAAGCATGTAACATACTTGCCATAGTTTAGCAGAGATAGATAAAGTATGAAAAATGTCTCCTTTACCTTAACATTATTTGTGCAATTAAACCCTGAAGTGAGGATCATTTCATGTACAGTACAAATTGTAAGGAAATTAATTTGCATGACATTTAAAATCATATTAAACTACAGACACAAAATCATTCCAATATATAATGTATTATTTGACCTGTTCCACAATCACAAGAGTTTCACCATATATGTGCAGCTGTACACACTAAAAACTAGGTTTCGAGAAAAACATTTCACATAAATGGGCGAAAAAGAGACACTGAGCAGATGGGCCAACTGCAGTCAGACTTTGAGCACTTTAAGTACCCCTTCAGATATTTTTGCAGTTTTATAGCTGTGGTTACATTTCTCTGTGCATGCATGGTTGTAATTAGTGTGAATGCTTGAAAAGCATTCACAGTATTGTTCTTCTAATCTTTATTCTTATATTTTATTATCTATTCCGTACGTTTTTTGAAAGCCTACTCCTTCAAAACCGTTCAACTTAGAAAAACCATTCAAACACCATTAGATTCCTATTATTTTGGACATGGTTGCTTGTATTTTTCTCATTTTTAACATTTATATTTTTAATTTTATTCAACTTTATTCAACAAAAATTTCCCATGTATTTCAATGGGGAGACCCTTCAAATTCTCATTCAACTTACTCATTTTTAAACTCTTACTACTTCAACATACGTTCACATAGAGCCACCATTCAAACTTTAAAACGAAGACAAGACATTCAACTATTCAACTTGTATTTATCTTTTCAATATCTATTATACTTTTTCTTCAGTTCCAGTTTAAGTTTCATGATGTTTTTTCACCCGTTTCAGAGTTTATAATGGGTGTGTATGGGACGGAATGTTGGGGCTAGAGTGAGGCAGCTCAACTGCTAGAGTGAGAGGAGCAAAAAAAATAATCTTAAAATCTTTTTTAAAACTGCTGCTGTGTCCGCAGCGTTTGCTCTACAGGTATGATTTTACCCTCAAAACGTAGCCATGGCTGTCCTCTTTCATCCAATGTGTTTACTATTGTACTAGGTGTTATGGTTCTTTCATAAATGTCACCAATGCACAGCCTCCTCCCTCCAACTCTTCCATAGACTCCAATGTTAAAATGTCTCAGAAGGTTCGTTTGAAAATCAGAAGAGCATGGTGTCTTTCCACTGTCACCACGTCCATATAATAAACTCCACAGACATGAAAACTGAGAATTTGGTAGACTAGACATTGCTGTCGCTCACAGTGAAAGAATTTTGTCAATACGACTTTTACTTTTCATTTGGGAACGATTTGTTTCGGCCTGACTTTTCTGTTCATTTTAAGCAGCAAAAGTGAGGTGCATGTCTGTGTGCGTGTGTATGGAGCCATTGGGTGCGGTCACTATAGCAACCAGGCTCACACCTGCCTGCTTAACGAGCTCTGCCTGCCACTGTACCAAGATTCATCTTAAGCACTTCTCTTTCAACTGCTGCTGTGTCCACAGTGTTACAGCCATCATTTTACCCTCAAATTGTCGCCATTATTGTTCTCTTTCCAACACCGTATCTTTCAAAGCTCAGGCATTTAAACTTTTTAAACTGTGTGGATCAAAGTGGAGGGATCACATTTGAGTCATTCAGTGATTCAAAGAATATGACCTTTTAATATTCATTCAGATGTTTTCTGACTCTAAATGTTCTTTTCTCATTTCTTAGGGTTTTCTAATTTACATTTAAAACATTTTCAGTTTTTTTCCAACTCCTTCTTCTGTGTAACTTTCAGCTTTTAGCAGTTCAGCACCTTTGTTTTCAGGTTAAATTCGTTTTTTTTTGTTTTTTTTTAATCTCATTCAAGATTTTTAACTCAAAATTCAGCAATTAATTCATTTCAGTGCATACATTCAGATTCAAGCATTCACACTGCAGTTTCTTCAGAAAATGCACTTTCTAGTTATTTATAACGTTTGTAATTGTATAGATACTGAATAGTAAGGTGAGTTGAGCTGACTACACCCATCAAAGTTGCCTGTCAAGTTCATATGGTCTGCTGTTAACCCTGTGTAAAAAAATAATAATAATAAAAATAAAAACATTAAAAAAATATAATAATAAAAATATGTGCAGTATTGAGATGACTGGAAGTCAAAAGTACTGCTTATAATATATGTGAATGTACTTATTTCTACTCTGAATGTCTGGGGGGGGAAAAGCCCCGGACAATATCCTGTATGCACACAAAAAAGTTAGAACTTATACTTCTGTTTGCCCTGTTGGGCATTCCTACAGTCTGTCATCTGCCTCCATCTCACCCCATCCCACTTCTGTAACACCAACCTGCTACTTTCATTACATCCATAAACCTCCTCTGCAATCATCCTCTTTTTCCTTCTGCCTGGCAGCTTTATCTTTAACATGCTTTGCCCGTTGTGTCCACTATCCATCCTCACCATATGTCCAAGCCATTTCAACTTTGCTTCAATGTCCCTCCTAGTCACTCGCAACTAAAAATTTAGAATCTTCAGCGCCACCTCCCGTCTTTTTGTCAGTGCCACCGTCTCCAAACCATACATCATCGCAAGTCTTACTAACATCTTAACTTTCCTTTTGCATTCTTCTATGCTTATGTCGCCAATCACACCTGACACTAGTGCCCACTCACTCCACCTCGTCCACAACCTCTTCACCACTTCCTGTGTGGACTGTTCGTTGCTTTGGATGGTTGACCCCCAGGTATTTTGAACACAAATCAGCTCGAACTAATACTGAAACTTAATGAAAACTTAACTAAAACGAGCAAACTAACTGAATTATGTCAGCAAACTAACTTGGAGATTAGCAAGCACCTACTATCCCCAGGTGTAATTTAAGTTAAGGTGACACGCGGTGCATGAAGTCCAAGCTGTAGCTGCTTAGAAGCGAAAAGTATTTCCAACTTTAGCAAACTGTAAATCAGTTAAAACCGTAAATACATGAGAAAAAAATAAATGAAAAGGAAAAATAGTTAATAAACATAGTGTCTACTTACCAAAGTCGTTAACAACCGCTTAATTTTATCGCACACCGAATGTGTCGTTGCACGGCAACACGCAGCCGTTGCGTTTTTTACACGCAGTGATAACGCCCAAGAAAGCCCACGAGTTGGACGAAACTACCCTCACAAAACGAGGGGTTACACAGTATCAACTCTGCTCCATTTCTCTACTTATGTAATCCTTTATTATTTACATTCTCATATCATATTTTGCACACTACAATTTTATATGTTCAAACGTCGGAAAATTAAAATATCTAAAACCATACATGTTGCTGACTACTCATGATAATGGTACGCTCTGCTGTGCTGAACCTCACTTCCGGAAAGTGATTCGGGGGGACAACAGTGTTTTTGATTTAGTGGTATGCTATGATAAGTTATACCTCTTAATGGAGTCATTATGTTAATCTCTACCCTTTTCCATTCTGCAGAGCACAGGCCTATTTAATTTCACAATTTCTCTTATCTTTGTTCAACTACATCTCTTATGTGTTCCAGCATGTTGAGCTAGCTATTGTAGCTAACTTTGTTAGCTTCCACAGATCTCTCAAGCGAACAGAGCTATGGGCTATTTATGAATTGGTTTGTATACATTGCTGAAAGTGTGAAGAACTCAATGCGACTGTTTTCCCAACACAGGTAAAGCAGAATGAGTGCAGGAGAACCAAACCCAGCCGCCACACCCACTCCCTGTGAAGACACGCAGGGAGATGGACGATGGATGTCTATGGTGTGTGACTTTTATATTATTTATAGGTTTTATAAAGTACGGTGTTATATTATTCCGTTTGCATCGTTGCTGATGTTTAGTTCTGCAATCAGTGAAGATAAAGGGAAGCTTCATAGTTGAAAAGAGCCAGCTACTAACATATTGTAGTACATATTGTTGCAATAATGGCCTTCATAAATTATTTAAACCTGTCTAATAAATGAAAATGCAATGGCTTGTGAGGGGTGTGCAGTTTTGCAATTGATTGTGAAAGAAAGGAGAAAAGTCTTGGCAAATTAGTATTTTTTCAGACACATGGGGATATGCATAGATATTTCATTAATTGATTAAAAAAAAACCATTAGAAAATGTTTTCTCTATCCACATAACAGCGCATTCTAAATACATTTTTGTACCTGGACTTGCCATGTAAAAATGAAATTGCTGGTGTTACATTCAATACTGCACTGTGATGATATCAAAGTGCTTCTAGAAAGTAGACTCGCCACTCGTTAGCCTTTTGGCGTTGCCATCGGGCATTCATTTGGGTAGTTATTTTAAAGGATGTCTCTAAATGAACACAAATGTCAGTAGTCACCAGAAAATCAAAAGAAACATACCATGCTGATTCTTAAAAAAAACACAAGGTTTTAAAAAGTTTGTCTTGCAATATGTGCGGATGTTGTGCAATGGTTGGTACTGTAGTAAAAATATATATACATCTTTTACATTTTCTTTTTGTAGCACAATCGGTTTGTGTCCGACAGCAAAGACAAAGAACCTGATGTCCTGTTTGTTGGAGACTCTCTTGTTCAGCTCATGCACGAGTTTGGGGTAAAACAAAGATTGCATTGATATGTGTGCCTCTGTCCATTATGTAACTGATTTACGTTTTCTCATAAATGTTTTCAAAGTGTGAAAACTTGTTGTGGAACATGTGAATGCAATATTATTGTGGTTTGTCTGCAGATATGGCGTCAGTTGTTCTCACCTCTCCATTGCCTTAATTTTGGGGTGGGTGGTGATGCAACACAACATGTGCTGTGGCGACTGAGCAACGGTGAACTGGATAACATCAGCCCAAAGGTTCAAAACAGTGCCAGAAATAGATAACATGATCATGCTTGTTTATTCACACAAAAGACTGATTGTGCTCAACTCTGTGTTAAAATCCCACTTCCAGGTACATTGGGTCAAAATATCAGCGACATGTGTTCAGTCATGCATTGCTTTGTCGTTTGTTGTTGCAGGTCGTAGTGCTGTGGGTAGGAACTAACAATCACGGTCACACTCCTGAACAGATCTGTGGAGGCATCTTGGCTATTATCCAAGTTATCAAGAACAAGCTTCCCAATGCCCACACGCTTGTACTTGTACGTGTTTTTCCTAAAGCATTCCTTGTATCAGGTGTTAATCTGCTCACCCGCATGTTTTTTGAAAATGACTAATGAAGTTAATTCAACCATCAAAGTACAGTGCGATGTCACCCCTTTTAGCAGCATCTTAGCTATCTGAAATGAGGTGAAGTGTAAAGTTATGGATGCTTCTTCATAGGCTGGAACTTTGAGTATCTGTGAGCCATTTCACGTAGTATATTCAAGGATTTTAAATATACACTGCAGACATTGCTCATAAGAATAAGGGCTTGGAAGTATTTTGTTCTGAGGCCCATTTGGAAAAACAGTCCAGCACACACTCTACAGACATGCTCTTCAACGAGTCTGCAGAGAATAGCAGCTTGATGGGAGCTGTGTAGAAGCTGCAATCGCTGCTGATGCTGTTGCAACTAAAGTTAGAGACTGAAACTGAAATATTTTAGGTACTTAGAATAAAACGAGACTTTTGAAAATTTAATGCTAACTGGAACAACCTTTTTTGGTGAACCTTGGAAACTAATATCAAATGAAAATACAGAGGAACTCTCTTCAGCTTGAGTCTTTGCCAATTTTGTAGAATCTATCAATGCAAGTTGTCTGATGATCCTGTGGTGAATATGTTTATTGAGACTGGGATGAGTTACGTGTATTTAGGACATGTTATATGTATTCTAATAACTATTCCAAAATTCTTGAATTTTTTATCTTGCTATAATGATCTCTTTAACGGGGTTGGCCAGTCTGAACAAAACTAACATCAGATCACTAACATCTATGGGTTTTTTTTAAAAAGACTTAATAGTTTTCGTTTGTTTCATGTGCTATCTTCAATGTATGTCACCTATATGTAAGTTAATGGTTTAAGAAAATTGGATCCGCAGTAGAATTTTGTTCAAGTCACCACTAAATACAGAAAGAAGAATTAGAAAAAGTGCTGCAAACCTGGTTAACTCTGGTAATTAAAAAAAGACTGAGATTTTCAGATAATAAAAACTAAACTGAAACGGCAACGGCTTAGAAAATCTGCTTGAAAATCAACTGATGCTATATTGTATTGTATGTAAATGGATATCTTAGATTGTTTGGATCAGAAGGTTTTGTGCTATATGATATGTAGTTAAAAGTAAACCAGAGGAGTCTCTGCCTGGTCAGGTGAATGTTAGGGGGCCAAAAAGCTGTACTTGTTTCAGACAGGTCTGAAGTTTAACTGTATTAATTTACTGTATATGTACTAGGGGCAGAAACTTAATTGGAAATTCAGCTAACACGCATATGAAATAAGGAATATGAAACATTTAAAAATAAGTATGCTAATGTTTGTTTTCCAGAGTTTACTGCCCAGAGGAAAAATGCCAAACCCTCTACGGGAGAGAAATGCCAAGGTGAACGAGCTAGTAAAGGACACCTTAACATCCCTTCCCCGTGCCTCCTTCTTCAATGTAGACCCCGGCTTTGTTCACTCCAATGGTAGCATCTCCCACCAGGACATGTACGACTACCTTCACCTGACCCCGAAAGGATATCAAGCTGTATGTGAACCTTTGCATGCCCATCTCAAGGCCCTGCTAGGTGAACCTACTGACAACTGAGCATCTAGGTCACAAAAGTACACTACCACAGTGGTCCTTGTCCCTGTTTCAAGAAACCATTGCACTTATATTATTAAGATGTGTAATGATGGATAGAATCAGTTATTGAGGGCTAAGAGCTGCATAAACTATTTGTGGAAGACCTCTTCAAGGCCTTGGTTGGTGACCACTGTTAAAGACAATGTGACCATACGGTTTTTGTTTATATGAATTGACAAATCCCTACTTCCATTCCCAATATTGCACCTGTTCCATTAGCTTCTCTGACACAAAGAATCAATACAATTGGACAATTTTGTTTGTCATCCAGGGACCCTCTGGTTTAAGAGAATAATAATGAGCTAATTATACTGTCCATTATCACCCTCATGATTGGCACCGCTCACTAAAAGTGATGTCATATCCACCGGTGCAAGTTTTTGTGTCATTTTAGCCGGTCGCACACCTCTCAATTTTTTTTACCTGTGTGTGGGTGGCATTGGCACCATGGCCGGTAATTCCCAAATTATACAGAGGGAGATGCTGCAACAGCTTGACAAAAAGACTTCTTAAAAACTCAGCTTCTGGTTTGAGCTTCTTCTACTCTTAAAGAGGGCTGATGTGGAGGTTTTATCTCAGTGATGACAGTTTGTTTTAGAAAATGCTGTAGCGGGTAACTGAGCCCTAAGCACCAGTATTAATGGTGACTGCTGTGGTGATATCACTGTTTGCAAATGACACGACTAATGCGCTGACCATAAAGCACCCTTTAACGATACATGAAGAGATGGCTGTTAGAGCACACATCAGTCCAGATGTTCAGTGGTCATGAATAAATTTCAAAAGTAGGCAGCAGCTTTATATTCTAAGGAAGACATTCTGTAGGTCAAACTGCTGAATGCAGCACCTTGTTAAAGGCTTGCTGTGCTGCAGATCTTATCCCTTTGGCTATAGCTCATGAATCCTTCACACACAAAAACAGGTTGCACTTTCTTGAACTTTAGGAACAGGAGCTTGTTGGAAAAGGATGCAGGATATATCAGGTTTAAGCCAAAATATGCCTGTATACAAGATAGAACAACTGCCCTTCTTAGAAGATCCTTGTAAATCATCTCGATTTCACTGTTCTTCAGGTTACCTTTATTTGGCAATAGCTTTATTGCGATGTCTGATGTGTTTGGTTTCTTTTTTTTTTTTTGTACCTGTTCATTTGAAGGACCAAAGTGTTTTGGGGTTTTTTTGTTTTTTTTTTTGCTTGTCTGCACTTGCAAACAATTGACCGTTACAGTTTACTTGCTTTTCAGCATATCATGTTATCTCATTAATGCCCTTGTATCTTTTCCTTTATCCATAACAGCAACAGAGTATTCATATGAGAGACTGTTTTGTTGCAAGGATAGATGTGTTTGAGTAGGTCGAGAAGCTGTGGTGATATATCTAGATGTCTGTGAATTGAGATAAGTCTTTTGTAATGGCTCCTTCAAATATTTAAAGGCTTTACTTCACACTAACCTGCTTCTGGGCCTCTTGTGTGACGACTGTGCTACATTACATGAACAATTGGATGGCCAACTGTGTAAGTGATGAAAGATATGCATTAAATATCAAAACAAGATTGGATCTGTGTGTTGAGTACCACTGATGCAGAGCTACATGTTTAGGCCTTGGGTTCATCAAGAGTACATATAGATTGTTAGATGTGTAAAAGAGATTTATTACGTTTGCTTGACTGGTTTTGTTCCTGTCTCACGCATATTTTGTGAGCAGAGGCACGTTTCAGAAACTTGAGGAAGGTGAACAAGTCTAACTTTGTCCATACCACCCATTTGTGAGTTTTACCACGAATCTGATCCTTTCTCCAACTGTCATCACACATGAAACAAAAGCAGAGCACTTACAGCTCTTCTTGACATTAGCAAACACGATTTAATATTGACAGTGATGTATCAGTTGCAGTCATGCTGACAGAAGTGATAACCGCCAGCCAGTTTTTTAACGAGAGTAACAGATATATCCTGAAGACAGAATTTGATCCCAATTTTTATCAAATTAGTGAATGGCAGCAAAAAGATAAAATGCATATAAAAGATTATTGATGTATTAGGTTCCCATCAGGAAAGTTTAACTAGAGGCTATCAAATGGGCACATCTGACATTCAAGTGCTCTTTTACCGCATCTCAGTAACCCTGTGAATCTCTCTAAAAGCAAAAAGCCATTACTCAAAACCACTATCTGTTGGCAAGTGTACATCATTCTGTCAGTCACTGCCACATATCGTAAAATTGTTTTTTCAGCCAGTTGATTAATGTGCTGCAGCCATGATTTCATCACCATCATCCTTTATAAAGAGCCGGAACACCAACCCCATCATTTCTTCTCTGGGACTGAAGTCAGTGCACAAGCAGGATTTCTTTCCCCGAGTTCACTGAATTGCCTTTTCTCCAACATGGGACCCAGGGTGCTTTTGCCGCTGGCTCTTGGGCTGGTAATATTAACTGATTGCATCCAAGGTATAGTATGATACTTCGTAAAAATCTTTTTGTATCCTGTGCACCCTATTCTGAAGTCTCCTTCTCTATTATTTTCCTTTTCATTTGTTAAAGGTGTTCATGAGACAAAGAAACAGAGCCTGGTTGTCAGCGCATTCACTGACGGTATGTGAGATTATTTTCTAAACACATTTCGACAAGACCAGCTCCTTAATGATAGTTACAGGTTTGTATCTAAATACTTACTTTATTAAAATTGTTATTATAAATCTTTTAAAGTTATTTCTACAATAAACTGTGCTACAGGATCTGCTGTTGAAGAACTACTTACAACTGCACGTCCAGTCATCCAAAGACAGGACAAAAGACCTTGCACCTGTAAAGGTGACATGAGAATTTTACCAAAGAATGTATAGATATTTACATGTATCGCTTTTATGTAAGTACATCCTCTCTCTTAGAAAAATACAGTATTTCTAACCCATTCTTCTTCTTTTATTATATGTCACTCAGGGAAGGAAATGGGTGTGATGAACAAAGCCTGCCACTGCTTGAATACTGGAAAGTGTAAGTTGCCTATAACTTCTAAGATTTTTGGAATAGGGAAGGAATAAAATGATGAGAAAAATCAGTGATAAAATCAATTATTGTATTCTCTTTATTATCATGGCTTTGAAGAGTGATTACAGATAGAAGTTACACATTTTTTTTCATTTCATTTTTTCATTAATTTTCTTTTTTGTGTCCAATTGCTTTATCTTTCTGGATTCATTCAAACCACAAGGGAAAAAACACTGCAAGAAGGAAAAGTTCAAGAACATGAAGATATGCCAAAGGATTAATAAATCCTTCAACCCCTCCGTGCCCATATGAGCAATATAAAGAAGCCCTCTATTCTTACACATGCATGCTTTTGTAAGACTCATTGCCAATCATATTTTCTATGCATACACATGATACTTTTTACAAATGCAGTGTAAAAGAAACTTTATCACTGGAATTTGAACTCACTATAACTTTCTGAATGGGACCATTATTATTTTAAATATCCCACTTAATAAAATCTCCAAAAAATATATTATGTTGTCTTTTTTTATTCATTTTTTAAAAAAGTAATCAATCAATCAAATAAGGTGAATCAAGGTATAATAAAACATTTACGTATATATATTATTAACATGGTTAAATGCTCACAGTGATTATAATTTGTAAGGAGTACACTTTCCCTGCTTTCCTTTTATGAAACTATTCACTGAACTAGCTCCAGGGGAGTGATTACAATGACAGTATTAAAACTAGCGAAACTACATTTTACTGTTAATAGATATAATATTGAACATAAAAAATAGGCATTGCACTAATTAAATAATGTGTATGTCTAACATTAGGATTATGGACTGCGCTATGTTTTCTTAATCATTGTGCAGGAAGATTGTTGTCAAAAAACAGGGAGCGAGAAAGAAGCCTTTCATTCTCAGAAGACTTAAGAGTGTGGAGAACTCAGTTGAACAACACAGGCGCAGAAAAGGCAAACAGAACCATCATCATCAGGCTGCCTTGGTATGGGAAGTGGATGGCAGGGGCGTGAGCTGGGGGTGGAAAATATGACAAGCAAAGAGACACGTTTGAGGTTAGGACTGAAAAAGAAAAACGCTTAAAGCATATTTGCAAATTTATAGCACTGCCTGTGGCCAATTTTAAAAGATGGGTGCGATCATCATAGTTTCTTTAAATGCTCCACACTACAAAGACGTCGTTTGGCATTAACGTCTCAAAATCTTTTGTACATTTCACCTCTATTTTTCTACGGAAGCGTAGAGCTGCCACCCAGGCAAAAGAAAAATAGAAGTATGTCACGTTATAACGTGACATACTTCTATTTTTCTTTTGCCTGGGTGGCAGCTCTACGCTTCCGTAATTTTCTTATGAGGTCATAGGTTATAGTAAAATACCCGTTGCTCAACAACACTAAAGAACTTGTTAAAGAAAAATGAGTAGAGATAAGATGTGTGGTTTATTCACCTGTGACGGTAAGATTTTGGTACATTGTGATATCAGTCACGGGGTTCCATGCCTTGCATATGTAATTCCCAAAATTCTGGCTGATTGCAGGGAATACAATAGTAGATGTGTTCTGTAGAGGTGTTGACAGATTGTTGAAGAACCAGGAGAAGTCACACGCTGGTCGAGAATCAGCCTGGCATATCAGGGACACGTGCATGAACATACTTGCACGGGAAATGGTCAGTCTGACTGGGCCATCTGGAAAAAGAAAGATTTCGTTTGAATAATGTACTGCAAAATTATGAATAGTGTTTCCTTGGCACACAATTCAAAAGAATATTGGGCAGATTACTCAGAACTAGTTCTCAATAAACACTCACAGTTCACCAACAGTCTGTACTGGGGGCTCACATGATCACCAGCCTTATTGGTAGCAACACACTGATATGTCCCTTCACTGTCCAGTGTCACTGGGGTGAAATGCAGCATGTTGTTTTCAGTATTATAGGACGCATATGAGTTATTAGAGGGATTAGTGTTAAGCTTCATGTTGTCTTTCATCCAGTAGATCGTGTCATAGGGCCCAATAACCTCACAGGTGAGAGTAAAGTTTTTAGTGTCGATTGGAATTGTCTTGTTTTTGATCATCACTGACTCTATGGCCTCTGTAGACACAAATTACAAGGTGTTAAACACAAAAGAGCATGACATCTTGACTGGAGTACATCCCCATGAAATATTTAGACTTTAAGAACACAATAAGAATTTGTATTTGATCAGTTTCAGAGCCACATGTGCAACAAATTTCCCAAAAATCTTAAAGTGTTCATACCAACAACTGTGAGCGTAGTGGAGTTTGTGCTGTTCTTTCCTGTCACATTATTAATGGCCATACATGTGTATTCTCCACTCATGTTGAAAGACAAGAGGCTAGTTGCATACACTGACGTGTTGGACACAATTGATCCATTGAACCACCAGCAGAATTGGCTGAGTGGCTCTGACATGGCAGAACAGCTGAAGACGGCTTGACGTCCTGTTTCAGCAAAAGCTGGCCCATAAATGATGGGCTTTTCTGGACCATCTGTAACAGCAAAAGAGGATAGGTGACTCTAACAGTAAGAATCTAGAGTGTTAACTTTTTTGTTAACTACAAAGTTCTTTAAATTGTGCCCATGTTGGACTCGTGCAAGTATCCTTCTTCAACTTGCGGTTAAAAATGTGGTGATGGATCAGCATGATGCAAAAGAGACTGACACACCTGTCCCTGATGAATGTTCTTACAGACGTTTTGAATATCTGTGCCGCTCCTGAGGAAATTTATTGTCTAAACTTTTGAGCAACAAGCAACACTGGAGTATTATAAGTAAGTATAATACTTAGTAAGTAAGTAATAAGTAAGTAATTTAGTAATTAATAAGTATTATAAGGCAAAGATAACACTTTGAGTTAGTATGAGCTACCACCGAGCAATTTAACATTATGAAGCAATTTCATAGTCCTACCTTTAATGCAAAAGAGTAGCCTACCTGACTATATAGCATGCAAATTTGTCTTTTGAGCTGGGTAAAGTATTATCCAAATTTGGATAGGTTCTGGTCAGCTGTGCAGTTCATTGTATATTTATTGTGTTGACTCCTGTGTCTTAAGAGACATTGTAGTTGCAACACTAAAATACTCTTTGATAGTTTTATCATGAAATTGGTCACCTGTGTGTCAAGTCATCATGTTTTTCACAGCTGTGTGGGTACGGTTCAGCATGTAGTGTGATTGCTATCCACACCAGAGCATGTAACACCAGTGCTTTCTCAATGAAAGCTGACTTTGTAAAATTGCTGCATTAAGTAAATTACTAATCTATAATTAATGTGAAGCTAATACAAATTGAGGTGCACTTTTTGTAAAAGTGATCAATCAGGCAATAGTAGTTAGGCATATGAGAAGCAAGTCTGCACATTATGAACATTATGACCCTTTTTGTAGAATCCATGTTTTAGAATGGTAAATGGCCTGCATTTGTATAGCGCTTTACACTACATTCAGTCATTCACCCATTCAAACACTGGCAATGGCAAGCTACATTGTAGCCACAGCTGCCCTGGGGCGCACTGACAGAGGCGAGGCTGCCGGACACTGGCGCCACCGGGCCCTCTGACCACCGCCAGTAGGCAAACATGGGGTTAGTATCTTGCCCAAGGATATTTGGCATGCAGCCAGGAGGCAGCCTGGGATCGAACCACCGACCTTCTGATTAGTGTCTGATTAGTGGCTCTGCCACCTGAGCTACAGCCACCCCAACTGAAGAACCGAAATACAATGGATTTACCTAATTTAAGGTGATGCACCATTGACATTGAACCATTTAGTAGCATACATTCTATACATTCTAATATACTCACAATTGACAATGAGGTTATAAGCAGGGCTGGCCTTGTTTCCAAAAGCATTAATAGCCATACAGCAGTAGTTTCCATTATCATAGCGCTCCACCATACTGAGGTGGAGCGTCTTATTTTCCATGTAGAAAACAGTTCTGTTTTCATCATGCAGTATCTCCCCATTCTTCATCCAGTAAATGTATTCAGCAGGTCCAGTTACATTGCATGTTAAGTTATATGAATAACCTTCTATGGCCGGCATCATTGGTGCTTTTACTTCCACATTTTCTATTTGATCTGCAAACAAAACAAACACAACAGTCATTTAGTCAGAAAGACATGACAAAGGTAACTTACATCAAAGCTGTTGTTAAAAAGGTCCAGCAGTGCCCACATTTAACCTTTAGTATGAGCCCTCAAATACTCCAAAACTGGTATGTTAACCGCACTAGCAAAGGCAACACCATCCTTTAGCGCATCTCGGTGAGTTTTAAATGGCCCACGGCAGCCACACAACAGCCTATTGTCCCTGATGCCCTCTGGTTATAGACATAACATTGATAAATCACACACTGGCACGCTATGGAACACTTTCTTTTTTTTCCAAAACCCGCAAAGCATGAAGAAATGAGACAAACACACAACACACATGCACATAGATATGCAAGTATAATTTAACATCTGTGCATTGTCTTTTATTTACTGCCTTCTGTAAAGTTTCATACGATATTGATATGTTTTATGTATTTGTAATTAATTTTTCTGTGCCTGAACTTTTGGTATTTCACATAACTGAAATGATCTGAACTCCAGATAATTGACTTGCAACAATTATCTTGAAATGTTAAAATAATATCACTCAGTTGCGTAAATCTTTAAAATATCAAACTCACAGATGACAACGAGCATGTAAATAGCGCTGGGCATGTTTCCAGCAGCATTAATAGCCAAACAGTAGTAGTTTCCAGTGTCATATCGCTTTACTGGATTAATCTCAACTGTCTCGTTATCCTTGTGGAAAAAAGTCCTGTTGTCTTCATGCAGTCTCTGCCCATTCTTCATCCAGTAAATGTAGTCAGCAGGTCCAGTTACATTGCATGTTAAATTATAGGCGTAACCTTCTTTGACAAAGGTCACTGGTGCATTTAGTTTTACATTTTGGATTGGATCTGCAAACAAAGCAAACCACATAACACTTAATTTCTCTATTTAGCTGCCATTCCTCTTTCTAAGAAGGAAAATAAATTAAATACACTTTTTGCATCAACCCAAAAACATGTTGGCTGTTTTGTTAAGTATTTAAATCCCCAAAATGTCTAAATACTGCTAAAAAAACATATCATGACTCTTCATTTGGATCTTCCTTACAGCAAACATTTTCTCAGGGATGTAGATATTAAAACAATTTGTGTCTAGCATTTGAAAATGAGTACAAAATTAAATAAAACTAGTTTTCAAAAAAATAGAAAAAACACATTTCATTGCTTTCTGTCATGCTCACAATTCACCAGTAGTCTGTACTGGGGGCTTTTTCGCTGGCCAGCCTTATTGGTAGCAACACACTGATATATCCCTTCATTGTACGTTGTCACTGGGATGAAGTTCAGCATGTTGTTTTCAATGTTATAGGACATATGTGAGTCATTAGAGGGGTCCATGTTGAGCGTCACGTTATCTTTCATCCAGTAGATTGTGTCATAGGGCCCAGTAACATCACAGGTGAGAGTAAAGTTCTTAGTGTTGATTGGAATTGTCGTGCTTTTGATCACCACTGACTCTATGGCCTCTGTAGACACAGAACATGAGAGTTGAGAGGGTAAGATGTCTTTAGTGTTCTTTATTCTTGGAACACAATAGCAGCCAGAGTCATATGTTAAAAATGTTTCATCTAATTCCTCTGAATCCTAAAGTTTTCATACCAATCACGGTGAGTGTCGTGGAGTTTGTGCTGTTCTTTCCTGTCACATTATTAATGGCCATGCATTTGTACTCTCCGCTCATGCCTAAAGACAACACATCAGTTGTGTAGTCTGATGTATTGGCCACGATGGATCCATTGAACCACCAGCAGAACGTACTGGGAGGCACTGACTCGGCAGAACAGCTGAAGACAGCTTGATGTCCTGTTTCAGCAAAAGCTGGCCCATAAACAGAAGGTGTTTCTGGTCCATCTGTAACAGAAGAGGAGATAGATGAATATCTAAACAACTATAAATGTAAAACTTAAAAATTGTTCATTTAAACATGACACTCAACTGCATAAAATCTCTAAATATTATACTCACAGTTGACAAAGAGCATGTAAGGAGTGCTCATGTTCTCTGAAACGGCATTAATAGCCATACACTCATAATTGGCATTATCATTGCGCTCCACCATTCTGATGTGAAGTGTTTTGTTATCATTGTAGAAAACTATTCTGTTGTTTTCATCCAGTGGCTCCCCCTTCTTCATCCAGTAAATGTAATCAGCAGGTACATTTGTGTTGCATGTTAAATTATAGGAGTAACCTTCTTTGGCAGGCATCATTGGTGCTTCTACTATTATGTTTTGCAGCGGCTCTGCAAACAAAGCAAATCACAAAATAGCTCTTTAGTTCTCCCCCGAGGCACCTGTCTCCTTTTTATGAATGAAAAGTTATTTTGTGTACACCAAAAAAAATGGTCACGTAAGTCTTACCGATAACAGTAAGCATTATGTCGGCAGTGCTGTTTTTGCCACTGATGCTGTTGAAGGCCACACAGAGGTACTTTCCACTCATGCTGGTTGTCAGAGACGGTGTGACATACTCTGACTTGTTGGAGACCAGAACATTTTCGTGGTACCATTCATAGATGCTGGGAGGATTAGATGTTGCATTGCAGGTGAATGTGACGTAGTCTCCTGCCTTTGCCAAATTTGGTCCCATGACATTTGCTATCTCTGGTCCATCTAAACACATAAAGAACACCACAAATTACTTTCACTGAAAAATGCTTATGTGACTACAGGCATTCAGATAATACAGAACTGACATCACAGTGATAATCGTTATGTTAATAATGATACAAATACTTACAGTAAACTGTGACTGTGAAGGGGTCGCTGGCTTGGTTGCTTACAGAATTAAAAGCCTCACACTGATAATCTCCACCATCTGAATGCTGGGTTGAACTAATAGTCAGTGTCCTGTTGCCCGTGCCAAACGTTGTTTTATTGTCAGCAGAAATAAGTTGATCGTTTTTCCACCAATGAATGATGTCAACAGGTCCCGTCACTTCACAGCTCAAAGAGAATGTCTCACCAAATATTGCTGGTTTGGCAAGCTTCACCACGACTGCTGTCACAGGATCTGTTGGAGTTTAGTAAGTAATTTAAATTCACTCAAATATTTGACCTGAAAAATTATGGCATGTTCAACTAGATAATTCCTCTGCACTGTACAAAGGAAAAGGCACAAATCACAACTCTTTCTCTTTGGTCTTAATGGTCTACCAGCTCAGCAGATCTAAGCAGCAAAGTAAAAAATAAAACAAAATAAATTTTTAAACAGATACCAAACCAAACTTACCCACAATCAGGATCGTTGCTGTTTGGCTGCTGAATCTGAACGTGACATTATTGTGAATTAGGCATGTGTAATTTCCTGACATGCTCTCGTTAACTTTCTCTAGTTCAAGCTTTGGTTCAATTTTGTTTAGGTACACTCCATTAACCATCCACTGGAACATTGCTGGAGGACTGGACACCGCTGAGCATGACAGTGTGATATTAGATCCGCCTTTGTATATACTCATAAGGGGCATGACTGTCATCTCCGTGTTACTTGGGCCGTCTGGTGACAGAACAGGGCATAAATTGTTTTAGAGGTTATTGTTGGGACAGCAGATTGTTTTATAGATTGTATGCATGTATTGGTGTCTTTTGGTTAGAACTCACAGCTGATAGTCAGATACACAGGGGCGCTGATGTCATTACTGACATTATTAGACACATTACACTTGTATAGTCCTTGATCATAGCGGGTCACGTTCATGATAGTGAGAATGGTGTTTCCACTGCTGAGTTGAACTTTTTCATTGGCCGTGATCATTGAGCTCCCATTGAACCACTGATAAGACAGGGATGTACCTTTGGACACACTGCACATAAGTACTGCTGTGTCATTGAACTCCACCAGGTTGGTTGTGCTTGTCTGAACGGTCACATTTGAAACAGACTCTGCGGAGAATAAAACAGCAAGGCATTTGTCATGTTTTATTTAAGCAAATGTGTCCTCCACCAAATATATATGAAAATGTGACCCATATGTTGAAATAAAGTCAGGTTCAAGATAAAAACAAATAAAAACAAAACAGTCTTATACAAAATGGCCTCCTTGGGTGACAGTATTGGTCTGTTGATTTGTCAGTCCAATTCTTTGGTTCATCAAGGATATACTTTAATTTGCATTTACCTCTTAAAATTTTTGTTAAACAATGACTTGGTGTGATGTCGTGTTCTGAGTTGGTATTTACCCTGACTTTTATCAGTTTGATGTAAAACCTTTGTTGTAACAATTGTTGAAAATCAAGATCAACATATTTTTGATAGTGTTATTTAAATTTATAGTGTGATTGTTTTCCCTTTTTTTCTAGATAGATATGTCTACAATGTGATAGTGTGAGTTGTTTTTCTCCTTAACATAATGGAACCAAGAGACTCTGACAATGCCTCTTTTCATAAATCATAACAAAGTTAATTAAGTATAACAACAACAACAACAACAACAACAACAACAACAACAATAATAATAATAATAATAATGACAATGATACAGAAATCGTGCAAGAAGTATAATGTAGGAAGTGAAATCTTCTTGAAATCTGTGCTGGTGACTAAACAAGAAAAATGAGAGAGCGCTTACCTTCAACTGAAAGTGTTAACTGAGAAGAAATTTCATTGATTAGATCCTGTAGTGCGTAGTTTCCAGAGTCTTCCAATTTTACTGAGTGTATGGTCAGTGATGAAGTGCTTTGGTTAAAAGATACTCTGTCACGCCAAGTTTTGGAAATAGCAAAACCCCCATTTAGTATTATCACAATTTGGCGGGTGTTGAATAGCCATCCGCCTGAGCTGACAGTGTAATTGCTGCTAAGGGTAACATTGTTTCCCACTGCGACGGGGTTCTCAGAGGCATATAATGTCTGACTGCATGTCACATCTAGAAAGAGAAAGCAAGTAAAATATTCAGTCGCCACGTAGTTGTCATCCACACACTGGGACAGAAGTAGTTACAAAAGTACTGATATATGTCAAAGTAGTATATTTAAAGAATTTTAATTGATATTAGGATCTATAAATTGTCTAATTCTCTGACCCTGTAGTTATTGTAATAGGCAATAAAACTCATTGAACTTCACTTATCATTCAGTTTTACCTGTGAAAGTTACTGCAGCCAAGAATAGGATGAACACCACTGGAGACTCCATTAAGCTCCTTGGTATCCTTTCCCTAAACTTGAATCTGGCTTTGATGAATAAAATCCTGTGATATTCTCTGCTACCTGCCTTCAAATCAGCTAATATTTACTCTGTAACACTGCAGCTCTCTGTGTTCTTGATGCAAATGCCTTCCCCTGCCTTCACCATCATCATACCACCTCAAAGTCATGACCACACCTTGTTTTACCCTTTTATATTGATGCTTTACAGGTGCACACCTATGAGTGTCCATTTACTGTATACTGTTGTTCTGCAACTTTTTCCAACCAAGGAAACATGTGGAGAGCGTTTATAATTTTAACACGTGACTCTGTACCTAGAATGCAAACCAAATCTGTGGAATCTTGGTCTCTGAACGTCATTTTAGTATTCTCATAAAAAAGATGAGTCACTTCCTCCCACAATAGAGATGGAAACCACTGAATTGGACAAAATAAAAACAAATTTGGGGTTAGGCATTTGCAGATTCAGCTATGATGATCCATCCAAATCTGTAAATGCCTTCTTATTGGATTATTTGGTTATGAGTTGCACCCAGAATATCAAAACTTAAAGAATTTGTAGAGGACAATGGACTCTCTGTCCCACTATACTGGATCGTCTCCTTCTCCTACTTTGTTTACAGTAACCAAAGAGACACGGGATAAATGCACTATTCATCTGTAAACAAAATTACAATTTTCTTTCCCCCATAAGACTAGAATAAAAATAAATAAATAAATAAGTTTCACAAATACCTCTCACAATCAGCTCAATTTTTTATTTTCAATATACACGATATCTGCTTTTCTTTTTTTGGAGCACCTAATAACATGTGGTGTTAAAGGCTATAAACATTGAATCGATTTTAAGTGAAAATAAACCAATAATAGGGTTGATAGAGCAAGGAAATGGCAAACAAAGACATGATCACGCTACACGTAAAAAACAAGGGTGTTGCATTCACTAGCTGAGGTCACATCCTAATTTAGGTATGACAGTATTTCTAGTAGATAATGGTGATGGCTGCACTTACAGCCACACAGTGGTAATAGCCACCATATTAGTGTAGAGGCTTATACATAACATCACATTCACATTTGTCTTTCTTCAAATAGGAATTAATTTACAGGACAATGAATAACTGGATTTGGTTTAGAATTAGTTCACATATCCACATAACACAGTATTCTAAAATAAGTGTGCACATTTTAGTTTACACTGTTATGTATGATTTAATCTTTGTTTTCTGAGTTACTTTAGTTGGAGCTGCTCCCGTCCCTTGATTGAGGAGCCAACAGGTGGAAAAGGGGCAGAACAAGCCTTGATGGAAAGCTGCAAATTGGCTCATTTCATAATTTAGGACCATGTGGGGTAATTGGAGTTAGGTTTTGTGTGTTTTACCCCTTTTTGTGCTTTTGTGGGTGATCAGCCATTGTTAAGTTTCCCCTTTGTCTCGTTAAGTTAGTTCAGTTTGTTTCAGTTATCAGTATGGTTTGTCAACTTTGAGTAGAGTTCTGTTATTTTGACCTCTTTTATGGGCCCAAGATTTTGATTCTTTTTACATGATTTAACCAATTATTTATTGGGGTTCAATAAAAAAATCTTTTTTTTTTTTTCCCTTTAACCTGTACCTAAGTTTCCTTCGCTGCTCGGTCCATCACAGTGAACGTGCTATCATCTGTGAAAAGCAAAGGGAGGCAGTGCTCCACAGTGAACACAGTTTGTGTTGAGAAAAAACAAAACAAAGTTAGTTTGGAACAAAACCAAGAAGTACTGATGTTGTTGTTGTAATAGTAACAAATGCACTTGCTATGAGCACATTTGCGGTGATGTCGTTTCTTATGTTGGCGTGATTGTTGAAGGCCAGACAGCAATATGGACCACTTGCTGACATGTAACAGCTTTGAACCCACTAAAACTGAGCTGGATGATTGGAGAATGCAGAACAGACCGCAGACAGATTGGATCCAGCTAAAAAGGAAAAATGTTCGGTCCGTTCATTTTGAGCGCTATGTTATCTCGTCCATCTCAGAAAAGCAATGACAATTAGGCAGACGAGAGACATACAGAAAAATAAGAACTGTGTATTGAAGCTCAATGATTATATTAGTATATAAAACTGCAGTAGTAGTGAATATGCTATTGCCCAACTCACAGCTGATGGTAAAGTTTACTACATGGTCACAGCAGGTCACACTGATCACAGAGAGCGTTTTCATCAACATCAGCTGAGCTCTGTAACTGGAAGTAACCTCAAAGCTGTTGTTCATCCAAAAGAAAGAGATTGGAAGGAGAATAAAATTGAGCACTTGATGATTGATGAGCTGCGGAATTCATTCAGACTCTTAGGTTCACACTGATCAGCACATAATTCATTCTGTGGTAGCCAAACAGATGAAAATAAATGTTTACAAATGTACTTCATAACAATGAGTTTTTGCAGTAAGCATACAGTTAAAGTGTATTAATTGTAATGAATATTAATTCTAGTTATTCTTAATTTTAATGATTAAATATGATAAAATACATCAGTACTTACAAACAGTACTTATAAATATCTGAATATATCTGAATATATAACTAATATAACTAAACGATGACTGTGCTTTACACCATCATTGTTTCCTAAACTAATACCATCATTAGCCATGACGTTTTAGGACAGCATACAATACAGACAAAGCAAAAACTTTACGCACGAATTTAGCCATATTTCTTTTATTATTTGATTATTTGTTTTTGTGCTTTAATTACCTTAAAATAATTAATAAAAAAATATTATATATAATCCCTGCCATAAGTATCAAAATATTTTGGTCTAAATACCCTACATTGTTTCTCAAATTGCTTTATCTGAACATTTAAACTACGACAAAAAGCCAGAAACAATGTGACAAGCTGAAGTTCTCTGCTTTATTCATCCATGTTCTGGCTGGTGCCTATCCCAGCTCACTTAGAGGTGGGTTACACCCTCGGTCATGACAGAGCTAACATAACAACGCAGACAACCACACCCTCCCATGCTTAAAATTACCAATTAACCAAATAGGCATCTTTGGACTGAGGGACGAAGCCAGAGCACCTGCAAATAACCAGATGCAAACAACATGTAAATTCAAATAAAAGGTGCGGTCTGAGCAGATTCGTATCATTAACCTTGTTGCATGGAAATGACCAGTGATGGGAATGCGTTACAAGCAACGGCGTTATTTTTTTCAGTAACGAGTATCGTTACAACGCCGTTACAGTTGCTAACAAGAAAATGCGGCCCGTTACTATTTGTCAACAAACAGACGGTTGAAGCTGTGTTCGGCTTACTGCATATCAATTGTGTTAATACAGTATGTCAAAATGAAAACATAACTGTAAATTCAGACACGTGAGGTTGTGCTGAAAAGGATGATACCAAACAAGGCAAAGTAAACAGTTTTTAAAGGTAAAATGTGGTTAAAAATGGCCAATTATACCCTGGATCCCAGGGGGTTAAACATTTTTTAAAGTAAAGCAATAGTTACTTTTCAAGTAATTACTTACTTTTAGATTCTTGTAACTCAGTTACTAACTCAGTTACTTTTTTGAAGAAATAACTAGTAACTATAATTAATTATTTTTTCAATATAACTTCCTCAACACTGGAAATGACGATTGGGATAAAAGAAGCATACTAACATACTTACTTACTTTGGACAGACACGGGGGCAGGCAGAAACTAGATGACACTGCAACGTGACGAACAGCACACCAAAAACAACAAACGGCAAAAGCACGTAGACATACAGTAAGGAACAGGCTGTTTTTCTCTTTGCTGGTTGTTAGTCCAAATACCACGAGACAGGGGCCTCCTGAATTCCATTAAACCTTTTCCAATATTATTTTGGGATCATTTTTCATTACAACAGAAACCTGTTCCAGTAAAGTGTTTAGTGCAAACAATTCATCAGCATATTTTTAAAGTTTTTCCATCAGCATATTTTTAAAGTTTTTCCATCCCGCTTACCCTCAGTGTGTCGAAATGTTTTTGGTCACCTTACAGAACTGTAAGAATTTATGGCCAGTGTTCACAGTTTCTTTTAAGTTTGCTTTGGCTTTTTGAATATGTCATTCATTATGGTGCCTTTATTTGCTCATGGGATTTATCTTTGTTCTGCCTCACATTACACAGTTTGCTGCGTCATTTAAAGTCATTTAAGGTTAGATAACTTTTCTTTTTTTTTTCCTTACGTAACATTATCAGAAACTGGACTTCCACAAAAGATGATTTCATTTTTTGTAAAACCCACATGCATTTCATCTCATAGTATTTACTCAACACTGATCACAGTTTATTCAAAGCATGCTTCAGCATTCCCAAAATAAAAAGTGAGTAATAAATATAATGCATGAAAGCCAGGGTGAAGGGTTCAAGTGTCAGAGTGACTTGCTGAAATGTTTCAGAATAAATGATTAACTTAAAAAAAAAAATTATGCTAATATTAAAAAGTACAAATAAAAAAACACTTTAGGAAAAGCTCTTATATTTTTTCCCAACCTTTCCCTGAGACTTTATGCTTTCACATTTACCTTAAATGCTTGTGTTTCAGTTATAATGTTTGGTGAGAAACTACCAACTTCAAACCATTATTAATAAACAAGTTGAAATTCTACAAAAATGGTTCTCCCAACCTTGAACATCAGCTCTTACTTATCTGTTCTCACCTAAAACTGTAAGGGTAGTGTTGACCCTAAGTTGTGGGACAGATGTGACGGATCTGTCAACATCCAATGAGGATGTTGACAGACGCCCTCCTACTGTGATTTGTAAAAACCGCAACCTGGCCAAGCCAAGTAAGGATGAGGAACTTTCCTGCTTGCTTCCACTTGCTTCTTATCTGCAGGTGGTATAGATCATCTGGGTTTCATGCTTGTCAAACTTCTCAGAAAGGTGATACAATTTTTAGAAAACTGTATTATTTCAGACAACCAATTGTTTTCACACACTAAGAAATACTCTTTCCCACATTGGATGTGAAGCACAGGCAAACCATTATGCCCCTCTCAATAGCACTGAGTAAACAGCGGGTGTATTGTTTGAGCTATGACGGGACGAAGTTCAGCATCTGAGCAAACCTGTGCTGTGTATACTGGCCAAACAGAAGATGTGATTGATGTATAGGTCATTTGTAGATTTTAAAGGTAAGTGTGAGGGGCCCTGTTGACATGAAATTATAGTCTTAACTCTTTAGTTCCCTATTGCTGATCACTATTCACAGTCCTAGAAAAGAAAAAACAACATTTGATGAGCCATGGCAGAGTTTTATAAAAAACCTTATGTTTTTTTTTACAAACAAATATGATGTAGTATAGCTGCATCCTGCATTTGATAATGGTTTTTGTACACATCATTTTAATGCTAAGGGTGAAATGGTGGGTCTAATTTCAGCCAGTGAATGCAATACTTTGTAGTTTAATCTACAAATTTTTGACATAACCAATAGCCAATAGTTAGCTAGCTAATCAATCAAATGTAATGGAATTAAAAGCTAAGCTAGGTACTTAATCATGTTTCACTATTTGGTTTGAATAAAGTATGAACTACCTGTCAGACTTCTGCATTAATATTTTTAACATCGCTGTCATCATGTGACTTTAATGTATCTGGTGTAATATGTTTTGAATTCATCATATACAAAGTTCTGTTGTACTTTTTAAAACAAGTATATTGTATGATACATCTGAAAAACAAAGTAAATGTCAGACCATGTAAATAGAATGAGAACAACAAAAACAACAATAAATAAGTAGAAAATGGTAATAAAATGTTAATGAGGAAGAGGAAGAGCTTCTGCTTGATACCCTCATATGAGGAGTTTATATTACAGCACCCATATTATCAGAAATCACTTTTCCCATAAACAGGTAGCGTCATCCTTCCTTACTTGGCACGGAGCCTGAAGGGAAAGAAGGGAATGAAACAGAAACATTTGATGGAGGCCTGACTTCATCTCAACAAAAAAAAAAAAACTTCAGTGTGAGCAGGTGTGAGCAGATCATGGATCCTTGGAGGGCACACCTAGTCAGATTCAATATTTGTTTACAGTCATGCCTCAGGTCTTGCAGGAAACCTAGGATAACATAAGATAACCTTTATTTGAACACTGGAATACAATAAGAATAATATACTGTACACAACTGCACAGAATATAGAATAAATTAAAATAAAATACTATATACAATAGAATAAAATAAAATAATATCTACAATAGGTTAAAAATAGAATACAAATGCTATATACAACTGAGTAAAAATACAACTTTGTCAGAAAAGAGTATTGCACTTGGTGTTATTGCACATGTGTGGGTTTGTGTGTTTGATCAGCTGCAAAAGTCTTTGTTGTGGAGTCTGACAGCAGTGGGGAAGAAAGACCTGCGAAATCTCTCCGTCCCACACCGTGGGTGCCGCAGTCTCCCACTGAAGGAGCTGCTCAGTGCTGTCACAGTCTCCTGCATGGGGTGGGAGATGTTGTCCAACAGGGATGACAACTTAGCCACCATTCTCCTGTCACTCACCACCTCCACTGGGTCCAGAGGGCATCCTAGAACAGAGCTGGCCCTGCGGATCAACCTGTTCAGTCTCTTCCTGTCCCCGGCAGAGATCTTGCCACCTCAGCAGACTACACCGTAAAAGATGGAGTTGTGGGAGAAGTCTGCAGTGTAGATGGTGAAGACAAACAGAGCCAGAACCGTTCCCTGTGGGGCAAAAGTATTCAGCCCCCTTGAACTTTTCCACATTTTGTCACATTACAGCCACAAACATGAATCAATTTTATTGGAATTCCACGTGAAAGACCAACACAAAGTGGTGTACACGTGAGAAGTGGAACGAAAATCATACATGATTCCAAACATTTTTTTACAAATCAATAACTGCAAAGTGGGGTGTGCGTAATTATTCAGCCCCCTGAGTCAATACTTTGTAGAACCACCTTTGGCTGCAATTACAGCTGCCAGTCTTTTAGGGTATGTCTCTACCAGCTTTGCATATCTACAGACTGAAATCCTTGCCCGTTCTTCTTTGCAAAACAGCTCCAGCTCAGTCAGATTAGATGGACAGCGTTTGTGAACAGCAGTTTTCAGATCTTGCCACAGATTCTCGATTGGATTTAGATCTGGGCCAGTCTAACACATGGATATGTTTTGTTTTAAACCACTCCATTGTTGCCCTGGCTTTATGTTTAGGGTCGTTGTCCTGCTGGAAGGTGAACCTCCGCCCCAGCCTCAAGTCTTTTGCAGACTCCAAGAGGTTTTCTTCCAAGACTGCCCTGTATTTGGCTCCATCCATCTTCCCATCAACTCTGACCAGCTTCCTTGTCCCTGCTGAAGAGAAGCACCCCCAGAGCATGATGCTGCCACCACCATATTTGACAGTGGGGATGGTGTGTTCAGAGTGATGTGCAGCGTTAGTTTTCCGCCACACATAGCGTTTTGCATTTTGGCCACAAAGTTCCATTTTGGTCCATTTTGGAATTAATCTTTTTTTGAATATCTTTTTGTTTCAATAATTTAAAAGAGAAAGTACATAACAGACATAACATAAAACACCAACCTACATTTTCTAGTTTATAATTAAACACAGGATATATATACATATACTACAGAGTTTGCAGCATTTCAACTGAAACTACAATGAGGTTAACATGCAAATGTTGGTTTCTTTTACAACAAAATGAAAGCAGATGTTTTAGTTTCATTTTCCCCACCTATTCTTACGCCTGACAAAGCAACTGAGATATGACAAAAGAAGAAAAGAGAAAAACAAAGGTAAAAACCTCAGTCGCTCTCAGTTTGCTTAGTGTGGTTGTCTTCTCTGCATTAATTGTTCACTTTCAAAGGAACATGAAACAGATTGTTGAATCACTGACCACATGCGCAGAATTGACGTCACACAATTTGTTTATCAAGCTGGCTTTACAAAAGTAATTTTTCACTGAAGGAGTTACATCCCAGTGAAAGAATTTTTAATAAATCTTGAGGTTTGTTTTTGAAAAAAACAAAACAGTCAGAGTACTTATTGCAATATCATTCACAGAAATATTTTACATTTTATGTTCCACTGTCCTTGAAATCCAGTGCTTCTGTGTTGTTAGTGACACCTTGTGGTTAAATTAAATTAATTACAGTGTACGTTTTAATTACAAATGGCTTGTAATTAAAACGTACACTATAAAGGAGCATAAAGGAAATCATGTGTCAACTTTAATTGTTAAATAGGAATCAACTCCAACTGTGACTTCATGCACATAATTTATTTTTCATATGCGAGTTCAGATGTTTTACAAAAATTCATAAGAAAAAACACTGCTTCTACTTTTCTAACATTTGACATCACATATGTTTCTTTTGCACAAATAATAATAAACAGAATAAGCTGCTGCAGAAATAAATAGCGTGGAAAATATTCACACTAAAACCCCCAAATCAAATTTATGTTGTTTTTCTCTGGAGTGTAAGTCTGAGTTGAAAGGTTTTGTAGATATCAGCTGCATTTAGTTGTAGTAACTATTCTATGATAATCCATGGTGTAGTCATGTGTTTATTTGGGCATAAAGCTGATACTGGGGTGAACTGTCTCTTTAAAGTGAATATAAGTATACTGTTTCTAGAGCCCAACCCAAGAGGACCCACATTCCCAGACTGAGGATTCCTGCAAAAAGTCCACTAAGCTGCATCGCCTCCGATCCAGAGATTGGGATATCTGTTGAGAGAAAAAGAAAGTAATTGAAATTGATTTAGCAATAAGAATAGAAACAAGCAAGTGCTAAAAAGTTGTGCGTACCTTTAACTTCTACCATCTTGGTGGCCTCAGCAGAACGTCCAGCAGCTTTATTCTCTGCAATGCAGGTGAAATTTTGAAAAGTCCCAGGTAGTGAAGGAGTCCACCTGACCTCATTTTTATGAACTGAAAAGTAGGTTCCAACAGGGAAACCTCCCCTGAACTCCCACCTGATGGTGCATTCCACATTTAAGGTGCAGCTGGTCAGGCAGGTGAACTCACTTAACTGACCAGGAAACACAGTGTCAGGTCCACTAATGCTGACGTTCCACTGATCATCTGCAAAAGATTAGAAAGCTTGTTGCAGTTATGACAAAACACAGCCTTTCTTGTTCTGGTTTAACCTCTCTGTATCCTTGTACTTACAGCTGAGTAGATAGCCCAGGCTGACAACTGTTGTCTGTGATGTAGGCAGATATGTTTGACACTGGTAGAAACCAGCATCAGAGGGCAGCAGGGAGTCAAAATGAAGTGTGAGGTTGTTTTGCTGAAGCCACATATTTTCACGCAGGGTCACCTCTTGTCCATCTTTATACCAGACCAGGTCTGATAGACCTTGTGGATCACTAAATCTGGCATCATGGCAGATGAGATTTAATGACTGGTTGAGAGATGGTACAGTGTTCAGCGGACTGACTTGTACAGATATTTGATCTGTACAAAAAGAAAAAATACGTTTTTAATTCATAAAGTGAGAATAAAAATATGGACAGTAGTGTTAAGCCACACCTCTTAATCTTTGCATTCAGTTGTCCCAGGTATGTAAAGTCAAGCACCTAGCCATGCAGTCTGCCTTTACAAATATTTGTGAAAGAATGTGTTGTTCTATAAATATCACTGAATTTGAATGAGATGTAATAACATGCCAGCACTGATAAAAATCAGTATGTGGAATTTCCTTCCTCTTAGATATTCCCTCCTGACTCAATAACTGCAGTTTTAAACCTCCTTTGGCATTAGCATCAGCTGAAAAGCCCAGGGCCTCATGACAGGGTAGGTGTAATCTGTAGGTAGCAAAGTAGTTTTGTCCATGTAGTGTGTCCTAATTATGTGTAACTCATACACTCACCTTGTTCCTGTCATCAAGGCAAACATTTTAGAAGTACAGAATAAAAGGTACCTTTGTTACTTTCCACTATTTAATGTGACATTTAACTTGATGTACTCACTTGTAATTTCTACAATGGTGTCAGTACTTGTGTAGACTCCTGTTTGTGGATTGAAGACAGTGCATTGCAGTTTCACTGTATCATCCAGTCCATCTGGTGTCCAAGTTAATGTGCTCCCGTTGACTGTGCTGGCCTTAAAGGACCAGGTGTAGATGCAGTTTGGAAAACAATTAGATGAGCATGTGAAAGTAGTGGGGGAACCAGCTGTCACCCTGCCAGTCCAAGAAATCTGCACCTTGGTCCCCAAACCTGGTAAACCTGAGGGACAAAGCAATCAGGATGGCTGTAACACATACCAGTAAAAGCCACTCTGTGTCAATACTGGTACAATACTGGTTAAAAGCACAAAATAACTCAATCTGAGAATTAAATAATATATAATCCATTACTCCATAATGGATATCTATCTGCATAAGTATCAGTTAACTAAACAGGAGTTCAGACGTGTGTCCAGACAAACTTAAGTGTGAGAAAAAGATGATGTAAGACTTATATTAGAATCAGCAGGTACTCAAAGCTGTCAAGTGTAGTTCTTAACCTACATGTACGTGATAGAAGGAAAGACAGTATTCAAACATTTTTTCTAAGAGCACATTTGAAAAAAAAAGTTTTGCTGCTTCCACAGATGTATGGTCAAATATAAACTTTGCTAACATACAAATAATAATGATAATTTACATGAAAACAGAAGTTAAAGAAGCAACTGTCTTTCAGCAGTCACTTAAATTAATTAACGTAGTCAGCCGACCTGAGTGACTGAGGAAGGCTGTTGCACAGTTTGGGCACAACAACCTCACAAACAGGATCACATAATATGAAGAAAAAGCTACTTTTCAGTCCTTACTCAGTTAATTCATTCCATGTATTCTTAAATCACGAGGAAAAATCTTTACACTCAGAAGACGTTATGTATGGATAAATGTGATAAATATCTGCTAAAATAAAACCTGAATCAAAGCACAGAGACCCTTATTCTTGGGCCTCATGTATCAGTTACTTTGTTACTATTGTCATTCATGTTCATAGTCAGCATTTAAAAGAATAATAACAGTGAACACAAATGAAATGTTCTCACCCATAAGTGCCACCAGCAAAAGACTCTTCCAACAGGATGTCACAGTAACACTCGCCATGTTTGACTCTGCTGTAGGGTTGCTTTACCTTCTTTGTTTTTATAACAGCCGTGAGTTACTGGGAGGAAGTTTTAAATCATTTACTAAATCTGTTAAAACAGTGCAGATTACAGTCACACTTTGATTTCACAACTGATGTTGTTTAATACTGGAATTCACGTGATGATGAAATCAGCAGAAGGTGGAAATTCCCTGAAACAAGTGAGGAAAGAGGTCAAATAGAGTTCAAAGAATGGGTTAGATTCTGTTGTTGTTGTTTGCATGTGTTATTTTTTTGTTTGGTTTTTATTTGTATTAATGCATGGACTAGTCAAAAGCTGCGTGAAATTGAAGATGTTTATAGTGCACTCCTCAAAGCACTAGATGGCACTGTCTCACAGGAGTCTTTTAATTCTGGTTCCTTCTGCCTCTAAATAACCTCTGCATTAAAAATATTCACCAAGAAATACCTAGACCTTTTGGTTTCTCTCAACAAGCCTGCAGATGGGTAGTAACACAGTAATATTGCAACATCCAACTATATATTTCTGTTCTCAGCTAATATTATAGTTATCTTATCTTTTCTAGCCCTCGTGAATCTAAAACATTAGTCCTGTGATTGACACTTTGAACGTGATTACATAGAAGATAGAGTATGAATTATGAAATATACCTAATTTAACTTCTGATGGCAGCACAACGATAAGCTTTTTATTATGTCAGATGTTTTCTGACACTAGTAGATGAGTCTTCCCTGCTGTCACACACTAAGATAATTCAGTAATTATCATTGCTCAAATAGGTGGGGCTTTTGAAACAAGGGCAAAGACAAGCAGTAAAAGTTGCTGTCAGTCTATTACTGGTATAAGTACAATAGAAAGAAACATTGTAATCTATGCCATGTAGACAGTACTGTGCAAACATCTTGAGTCATCCCTCACGTCTTTATATTTTGTTTCCAAAGAAGCCAAACTGTCTTGTCCTTTTTTAAAAAGTGGTCTTGGTCCAGGCTTTCTGAAAGTCTTTTAGAGCTCTTCATTACAATCCTTGTACCTGACCTTTTTTTAAAGGAGTGTTTACTTTTTAATCCACTGAATTAAAAACCATTCAGCATTATGAGGCACCTAACTCAAGCTGTCTACACTTAGCAAAGAACCAATCAGAAATTCTACTTTTAGACACTTAGTCACAAACCCATAATTTCTTCCCATTTCTTTAGTTGAATCTCGGAAAAATGTCAAAAATAACAAGTTTTACAATCAGAACATCACAAAGGCAGATATCTAACTCTGACTTTCAGGCATGAAGAAGCTACAGTAATATTATTCAATGAAGGCCTGACAGCACAAGTCTGGAAAAGCACCACAACCACAACAAAATACTTCCAAAATGTAAGGCAATGGTTGAGAAGTCAGTGGAATGGTAGGGATTGTATTGTATTGTATTGTATCTTTATTTGTTTCAGACATATAAAACAAAAAAACAATATATACACACTACATATATTTTCATTTACAGATACGAATATATATGTAGATATACACACACACACGTATGTGTTCAGATAAACAAAAAAATATATATAATGAAATAAAACAAAAGATCCAAGCCTTCAATACATACATCCTAATGGTCAGAGCTGGGCACAGAAGAGGATATATGTCACTGATGTCAACACACAAAAACTCCTCACAATGGGGCTGGACACAACTGGGGTGTCCAGCTGAAGTCCAGCACCTTGAGGTTCTATGATCAGGATGATGGAGAAGTTCTTAGAGAAGGTCATCTGGTTCCCTGAGAATTTTTCTCCAAAAGTACTTTAGGTGGCTGAAGGCAAATGGTGATGAGGAACATGAGGAGAAACAATCATGGATGATCAAGTCCCTGGATATGATGTACCACTGACAACATAGGATGTAGGTGACATCAGGAAATCCAAGCAGTGGCTAAAAAAGGTTGGCCTAAAGGACAGCACAGAGGCACTAATCACGGCAGCACAATGATGGGCCCTAAGCACCAGACCCATGGAGGCAGGAGTATAACACAACTGACAGAACTGAATAGGCTGACTGTGCAAAGATGTCCTAGAGACTATCCAGCACATTGTAGTGGGATGTGGGTCCACAGTGGTACCAGAGGTAAAAGGAATACTGTGAGCTGTGACCATTAAACTTGAGGGACTAACTCCAGCAGATTCCAGGCACAACGTCAGAGGTCTCTATTCAGAAGAGCACAAGAAAAGCTGAGTCATCCATTTTAGAAAAATTTCCAAAAGAACATCTCTGAGTCTGTTTGCTTGGTGAACTGTTACATTTGCCTTGACAGTATATGTTTGGCAATGTGGTTAGTAAATTTAGCAGGCTTTGTCACAACACATTACCGGTACTTTTGGTACAGTGTTATCTTATTGCATTGTTGTGATAACAGGTCGGATAACCGGAATATAATTTATTGGCTGAACTTTGAATTTATTGCTGCAGTTTCATGCTGTGTCATTCCTCTAGATCTTGCATTGTATGGCTATAACCTTATGTTGAGTGTATATCAAATACACTAACATCAGAAAAACAAAAAAGCATAAAAATTTAGCAATATACCTGAACTACATCCTTCTAAGTTCTTTTTGCAAGAGGAGGAGTAACATGTTTTCTTTCATTTCCTCCTCTCTGGGTGTTACCACAGATATGCTTTATGATTGCTGCATTTCTGAGAAACATGGAGTGACAGAAATATATGGATATTTCTTATATTTATTCCTCTTCCTTATTCCCCAGTGCATTTACGTTTCCTCTTTGCAACATCTAATTCTCAGAAAAATCAAAGACAAATAAATGTGTAAGTCTGTATTTAAAAAAAGGGCCCATGTGATTTATCAGGTGTGAAGAAGTGAGAAATGTCAATAAGCAGAAGAAACAAAAAAGTTTATTAGAAAAATGATGCATATTATTACAAACACAGTTTCTGAGCTTAGAGGAACGCTGTAAACTGGTGACACACTTATGACACATTCATCTCAGCATGTAGACGAGCACTCAAGTGCATGAGATAGGAAAGTCGTTTCCCAGAGCTTCATGTGCTATAAACTAAAGTTATTACTTTACACAGAGGGTAAAAGTTTATCCACTTCCCTTCAGAGCCTTCGGGGGTTTTCTGGGTTGTTGGTTGTCAACACTTCAATTTGCTCACCATTAAGAAAAATACATTTTAGTGAATTATAAATAATTATAATGAACGACTCTCTCAATCAGGATGTTCAAAGAACATTCTTTGATACTAATGTATATACGGGATTCGATAAATGGATTCGATGTAATTAATACCTTTATTGGTACAAAAAGTGTTGCAATTTAATGAATTGATATTGTTACAGAATTCCAGGCTTGACAACTTGTATTCGGTTGTATTACACAGACACAGACTGCGTACTGATACCTTCTAGTTACACTACTGAAATATGCTGACATAGGGAGCATGTTGTTATTTTGTAAGTGCAATGTCTGTTCTTTACTGTAGAAAAGTTAATCCAGAATGGCCTAAAAATATATTTATAATTCATTTCAATGAGCATTTTGAAGGGATAATAAAACAATAACTTTACTAATTACTTTGTGTGTGGAAATTTCTCCCAGGAAAAAAAAAAATCAAAGGTTTTTGTGTGCCTATATATGTTTTTAAAACAAACTAATAATATTCCCCCCACCCTAAAATGACAAATGGTATTTTTAAGCAGTTTTAAGCAGCAAAAAATCATTAATCATTCATCAAACTGATCATTAAGTAGTATCCAGGAGTGTTACTTTTAACAAATAAACACTAGAATCTCATATGAAATCCCATGATATTACATTATGTCACACCTGTGACAAACATTAGCTAGATTAACATTTGAATCAAATATAAAGAATATTACCGTACTGCTTAGGTAACTGCATTTTACATCGACTGTAAAACACGATATACAGTTATTTAAAGAAATATCAAACTAATAAATAGAAACACATTTCCAGTGACAGTAAATTTCAGAGCTGGTTGGTTGTTAATCACATTTTAAAGGAAAGTCGGAAGGCCAGTCCAGACAAGCTCACAATGAATGAACTACGAGAGAAGTTCAGGTTTCACTGCTTTTGGTGTCCAGTACTATTTTAATCTATTCACTTCCTGCATGACTTCATCATAAGAGGGAGGGGAGGATGCATAATGTGCAGAGTCACTATGTATATTTTTGTTTGGGATAAACCTCAAATTTGTAAAGTTCAGCTCCTACAAATGAAAAAGAGACGACAGAAACATTACAGATGTAAAGTACAGAGGATTTTATTGTCTTTGTGTTAGATTTTATAAGATGTAACTTCCATTTATGTCTTGATGCATCCTCAATCATCCAGGTAAGTAAATCCCCAAGAGTTGATTCTGTTCATCTGGACATAGCGTTTTGAGTGGGTGACATAATGTTTCTCCCACTGAAAACGCTACGTCCAGATGAACAGAACTAACATATGGGGATAACTTCTATTTCGTTTCATCGTATTGGATAAAATATTGAACTGATATGGAGTTAGCATAATCATTAATCAGCCCATGCAGTCCTGGTCAAATACCCTGTAGCCACTCACACAAAACTATAAAGACCATGATTTCTCCAAACAGTTTGCAAACATAGGTGAACATAAAAGAAGTGAAAACTTTTACCTGACTAGAGGAAGCTGGATTATTCTGGCCTTCAGCGGCTTTAAAAATAAACAAATAATTTAGGGAAACAATACTAACACGCACAGAAACACAAAAAAGCAAAGCCGTCAACTTACTACACGTTCTCTCTCAGCAGCCAAACATAACAAACAGGCCAGAAAAGTAAATCTTGGCTGTCAGACATACTAACAGTGAAAATTGGAGAGGAATTATGTGGAAACATCACAGAACAAATGGGACGCTACCTGTATTACACACCATCTGATTTTGTGTTTTCCTTTGCATTTAAATTAAAGCAGCTCCACCAAAAACTGTACTGGTATTTATATGATTACATGTTATTTATTTATTTGAATTTTACCTGTTGCAGTGGTAGTTTGTCTGTGTGTGGACTGGTTCAGATGTCTTCTGCTGAGAGAGTTAAAAGGTCATTACTATGCATTACTAACACAAGCATTCTCTGACCTTTTGTCACATAATAATAACATGGAGCCTCAATGTTTTTACAAAATAAATAATACAACCACAATCATTCTATATACCTTAAATGTTTTTGTGAGTTTAAGTTTTACTGTTATAAAAGTTTTAAAAATAGGATTTCCAAGTGTATTTTAACACAGCTTTACTCACATTCTTATGTCAGTTACCGTTATAGACATAATTATTTTATCATAGTCGCATAAAAACAACAAAATGCAACAAAAGTTTTAACTATCCTGAGAAATAACAACAAATCACAAGCTGGAGTCATGAGTAGAACTACACAGATATCACACATTCACAATTTAAAATTGTTTCCAAGATGTTTCCAACATACTTTCTCTCATAGATGTAGTAGCCGCCAGCTACAGCTGCAGCAACGATGACACAACATGCGATTACTATTCCACTGATGAGAAATCCTGATGATTCCAGGAAGATGCAAATGAAAAAAAAAATTCATCATCATATTTTTGAAAAAAAAATTGCCCTATCATTTGCAATAATTATCTTATTTGTTTGATTTTGTAATTTGTCAGATTTAAGTGGCTTTCAGAGAGACATATTTTGCCCCGGCCAACTTCAGTGTTCTATTAAAACTGTGGAGGTACTATGTGTCTTTGGCAAACATATTTATATTTTTAAGCAAAGTTATGTACTTAAAAACACATTTCTTGTGAGCTTAAAATGAACATTCATTGTTTTGTTAGTATCATCGCTATGGAAAAAATATGAGTGATATAACAGTAAAACCCACAAACATATGTTGGTACCTCATCCATGCACCACTGATAGTGGCATTTCCCTAGTCATGCCTGACAGGTCGAGTTACCACAGTCAGATAAATCAACGCTTTTACCTTTACATACTGTTTGGGTCATATTAGATGCATTTTAAAGGTTGACACCAGTAAGAATACCCTAAATACCTGACTTTTACCCTGTAATTTGATGACTCTATATATTATACTGTTGTACAGCTGATTCTAAATTTTAAACCTTTAGAGTCAAATTAGACAGTTATCTGTTCAGATGGCTACGAGATTCACCAGTGTGAGTCAAGTCAAAGAAAGTTGTGGTTTCAGGGAATCTTGAAACTGTGAAACTGTAAACCCATGTGTGCCCAGGATCCTACAGAGGTCATACAGAGGTCAGAGGGTGACTCAGCTTTCAGCACAGGCACTGACAATATAAGTATATAATCTGAAAATAAACAAAAAATAAATTATGTATTCTGCATAGTGCTACGCCTATGTAAACAGGTAGTGTAAGATGAATAGTGTGAAACTCACAGTTAACAACACATACAGAAATATTCTCGTTTTACACAGAGTATGACCCTTTTTTTTTTAAATTTAGGTTGTTCAATAAAAGTTGTACTGAATAGCAACTGAAAAGGTTAGGTTCTGTGGGGTGTATCATTACACAACATATCAAAACAGATATATGCAAAAAATATTTTTTTGATTTTTGCATCCAAGACACAGTTTTTGTAGTTTGACTGTGGTGATGCAGAGAAGCAAATTTTAAATCAAACAACTGAAATGTGTAGAAACATGTAAATATTCAGCTTTAATTCTGAACCAATAATTGCATCAACTGGTCAGAAATTACATCCAGTTTCATAAATGTAATTATAATGTATATACCAACTTACCCACTGGGTCTATAGCCACTATAGTGATTGCTAAAGGCTGAGATGTTTCATATCTCAGAGTTCTGCTGTTAAAGGCCTGACAACTGTAGTTTCCACTCTGACTCGTGCAAGCATCAATCACACCAAAACCTATTCCACCTGTAAACCCCGGGGCTCCATTCACAAGCCAGTGATACCTTGCAGGAGGTTTGGAATCAGCTTTGCAACTGAAGAAGATGTCTGACCCTACACTATAATATTCCTTTGATGGGTTTACTCTCAATTTTACATTTTCAGGACCATCTAAAGGAAAAGGGAAAATAGAAAAATTCATGATAATTGAATGAAAAGTTTGCCAGTATGTAGTATTCAGTTTGGTGTAAGATTATTAGTAAATAATAATACTTCACATCAAGTTACCAGGAAAACAAATCTCTGTACAATTTAATGCATTCAAAGAAAACCTTCTAAATTAAACTTTGCCATGCAGTTTAGCTGGCACTCTGATGTAACTTGTGATAATGTCCCATCAAGCCATCCAGTTTCTTAACGACAGTGATGGGGTGGCTCTAGTTGGTGTTGTTAGAGAAGCCATTTTTCAATGTATTCCCATTAAACTGAGAAATGTGTTTTGGAATATCTAATGTTCTGAAATCTAAACTACTGTCTAAATTCTCTCTGTTGTTTGCATCCAGATGCTTTCAGATAAGTTACTGATTAGTAACTCACAGCTGATGGAGAGCTTATTTTAAGCCGGCAAAACAATACAGCAGAAAATAAAAGTTGCAGACCTGAAATGAAGTTGGGATTCATTGTGTCCAAAAGCTTAGTGGTCACTACATTCCACCTGGAGTAAATAATATAAAACAGTGTAGTGCATTTTGAAAGTCATTTGTCCAGCAGGGATCATTCTGTTCCAGGGCTGGACATCTAGCATAGCGGGCATTTGCTCAGTGGACCGACAAAGTTTTGGACTGATCTACAGAAGTCAATTGAAGGCCCGTTGTACAGCACAAGCACTGAAAGAAGCCTATTCATTCATTTTCATCTATATTTTATAGAAACTTGCATTTAAAAAATTACAAGCTGAGAACACAATCTTCTACAACGATACTTTCGAAGCAACATTTAACAAAACATTACACTTTTAATCAAATAGGTCACCTTTTTTTTTTTGCTACAGTAGCAAGTCTAGCAAACTTCCCATGATGCCTGTCAGTCATCACCATAACATTTGTATTACAATGTATTGCTTGTAAGGTAACGGAGGTGTTATTCTCACAGAAAATAACAGCTGTGTTGATTTGCTTTAAATCTGCTGTTTGAATAGTCTTGATAAAAAGAGGACTCATTGAATCCCATACACAACCACAACAAGTTTGCCCTTGCAAAATTGTTGGTTCACAGTTTGCAAAGTAACTAGATTACAGCTTTCGGAGGACAGGAGGACGCAGCAGACGCCATTGTGTACTTGTTGGCATCACAGCTCAGCTCAACTCAAGCATGTGCTTAATAATACCAATTATCAATATGCTTAACAAATAGGCTACTGAAAATTTATAAGCACTTTGGCAAAATGCTTAACTATAAAAAAAAATGCAGAAAGTAATGTAAAGGCTGCAGTAAACAATCAACTGATTTGCTGATGATCTTAGAAAGTGGCAAAGCACTTAATTGTCTTGTCTTGTTTACGAGCAGGTAAAATGCAAACAGTTTGTTCTCCAGTGTTATTAAGAGACTTAGCTCCAGAGAGCCAACAGATGTTAAAAGGGTGATCCTGCCTTCATGGTCTTATTTAATTATGTTTACAGTATCTTTAGGTCACACACACAAATGGTGTCACTGTGTCTCCTACTCCTGGATTCAGAGGACCATCAGGCAACACACCAGCTTCTTTTAATAAAAATCATCAAAGCATCAGTCTTCACCTTTGAGGCAGATAAATTTAAAGTATTTAAAATAAAAATGTTTCAAAAGACAATAAATAACTGTGGATTGAAGTGACACAGTATGTGCTCCAGACTGAAGTTCTGTTGGCCAACAACAGGATAAAGTGATGATGAAAATGATGAAAACTTGAACAGATAAAAAGTTAAAAAAGATAAAAGTTTCATGAGATGTACAGAAGATGAATTTTCAAAGGTCAGACTGACCCCTAACCTGACACTCCCTATCATAAGTGAATATTTACAAGCCTATTGCAGGCCACAGTTTTCCCCTGAAAACCTGGAACAGGTGTCCCTCCTGTGGTGAAAATGTGTTTGTACAAACACTCTCAAAGAAAATTGAAATTTTACTAACTGACTGAGCTCACATGATAAACTAATTTCTCTATTGCAATTCAATTTCTCTATTGCAATTCATCACGTTCAATTATTTCAAGTGAACTATTATATATATATATATATAATAGTTTATATATATATATATATATATATACATACAGGCAGCACGGTGGTTAGCACTGTTGCCGTACAGCAAGAAGGTCCTGAGTTCAATTCCCCCATCAGCCCGGGGTCTTTCTGTGTGGAGTTTGCATGTTCTCCCCGTGTTTGCGTGGGTTCCCTCTGGGTACTCCAGCTTCCTCCCACCGTCCAAAGACATGCAGCTTGTGGGGATAGGTTAATTGGATAATCCAAATTGCCATTAGGTGTGAATGTGAGTGCGAATGGTTGTCTATGTGTTTGCCCTGCGACAGACTGGCGACCTGTCCAGGGTGTACCCCGCCTCTCGCCCTATGACAGCTGGGATGGGCTCCAGCGCCCCTGCGACCCTGAAAAGGATAAGCGGAAGCGAATGGATCGATGGATATATATATATATATATATATATATATATAAAACCCTCAAGGCCTGGGAGCTTGAGGGTTCAGCTCAGTATCTTTGCTGTTCCTAGGACTCCACTCTTCTCGACAGAGATCTCGGATGTTGTTCCTGGGATCTGCTGGGGCCACTCGCCTAATTTGGGGGTAACTGCACCAAGTGCTCTGATTACCACTCTGTTACCTTCACCCTCCACATCTTTTTAAGCTCTTCATTGAGCCCTTGGTACTTCTCCAGCTTTTCGTCTTCCTTCTTCCTGATGTTATCATCGTCATTCGGTATCGCTACATCTATCAGTATGGCCGTCTTCCTCGGCTTGTCCACCACTAATATGTCTTACTATGACATAGTAGTGGTCTTGAGGCTGGTTCTGCTGGAGTTTTTGATTCCCACTGTCACCAAGTGCTTACTCAAAGGAGTCGTGTGATTCTGGAGGTTATCTATGTATTGTTATAGGATCTTACCTTACAATATAAAGTGCCTCGAGGCAGCTGTTATTGTGTATTGGTGAGCTATAAATAAAACTGAATTGAAATGACAACAACATCGATGCAGGCAAAGAAATAAAGTTTTAAACTTTAGAATCCACAAGTATTTATTTTTAAATAAACAGAGTATCCTCTGTTCCTTCAATATTATCACTACTTATTATAACATTGCAATGCTAAGCAGTACCATGAATTTGTCACCAGATCCAGATATATATCTATACTGTCTTAGACTTTGTTCCATAAACACAGTATGTTGATAATAAGAAAAAGCTTAACAAGTTAATATTTATTGGTTGTTGGAGGAGGAAGCCTCAGAATTTGCAGCAAATTCTGCAGATACAGGGGTGCAGCAGCCACAGCAAAAGCGACACTTGCTGCCACGGTTCTCTGTGTTATAAAGCGTCTGTAGGAAATGCAAGAGACATGAGCACAGTGTTCATCTGTACCATTATCACTCACTCTGTTTATTTTCACCTCATGTGAAGGAAGCACCAGAAGACTTCACCGACAAAACACATTCACTCATTATTAAACTGGTTAAAAGTTTGTGGCCAAAGTCATTCAGTTAATGTTACCTTCCATGAGTCCACTGATACTTCCTCATGTGCTGCTGCTGGATTGTCCATGCTCATTAACTCCTTCAGTTCTTGTTCCTGTTAGTAAATTATTTACAGTAGAAACCATTTTATTTAAACAAACGTTTGTGGCATATAAGCTAATTTACTTGGACAAAGTTAAGTTGAGCACAATGGCCACCACAAATGCGACACTGAATGTCCTCCTCTTGGGAGGGTTTGAGGGGTCCTGACTTGGATTCTGATACTGTAACCTCTGTGATATAAACTGAGAAGTTCATTTAACCTACAAAATGAAAACAACAGGCTATTTTGTTAAAGCTTGTTTTATTATAGCCTTACCATTTTGGCTGTACTGACACATTATCAGCACCTAATGACACTGATTTGACTTAAATTGTAAAACTAAACCGTCACGTCTAATATGATTTTTTAACTGTCCACAAACTTGTTACTTTACTTGATCATGCAAAAATATATGAAGTATAAAATTGCAGGTAAAATAAGTAAATAAATACCTGTGGTTTTTAAATAATTAATAGAAACAGGGAAGTATCTATATTCTTTCTTTTGGCTGGGTTATTAATTAACAGATAAAATTTACAGCACATTCTGTCTTCTTGCGTGCAGCGTTATTATTTGTGTTGCATTTTAATCCTCCTGTCAGCTTATTTGTTATTAATGTTTATTTATTATTTATTTGTTTAATATGAGCTGAATGTGCTAAATATTTCCACAATGATAGCAGCACATTAATGTGTTTATCAGTTATTAATGTTCTCATATAAAGTTTTTAACATCTTAATCTATTAGTAAAACAGTGCACATTACAGTCACACCCACATTTCCCAAATGTTTTTATTTTTTTTAACCTAATGTCCTTGATGATGAAATAGAACAAATGTGCATGTTTCATAGAGTTAGTTACAGTTAGTTTTGAGGTGATGCTGTGCTCATTGTTATTCTATGAATGTATGGATTTGCCAATATTATTAAAAGGATAGTATGAACCAGCAAAAAGTGCACAACTGCTATTCACATTCCTCAAAACACCAGATGGCACTGTCTCACATGAGTCTTTTTTATTACTTTTGGTTCCCTCTAGTTCTAAATAAGGTCTTCATAAAATGTATGACCAGAAAATGACCTGAATTTCTGGCTATAAAGAGTTATCAGTAAGCCCGACACTGGTGATTATACGGTAATGAAGCAACTCCACATTGTATATCCTCTTTTTGCAAATCTTGCTCAACTTTTTCTTCTCTCAACCTCACTGTGTGTGTCTGTATGTGTGAGGTATTATTTCCCTCCATAACTGTAAATTTTATGTCTATAATTACAAAAAAGATAAACTACAAACTAGGAAACTCATCTAATTAAAATACTAAATGTAGCACTTATTTCTGTTTTTGTTTTTTTTAAATTGTTATTAATATTATTTTGGATGTTTTATTATTTTACAAGTTCTCTGTTACTAGTAGGGAAGTCTTCCCAGCTGTCAGATACTAAGATAAGTTGTTAAATATCATATGTGTTCAAATAGGTAGCACTTTTCAGAAAACACAAAGGGCTAAACATAAAATACTCAGTAATCTGTCAGTTTGTGGTATAATTCTACTTTCAAATTTAAGTAAATGCACATGTGTACATGTGTAATATGTAACCGACATCATGTGTTCATTAACAGGTACTTTTACTGCACTGTTATTTGATTTTATTGCTGTGATGACATTAGTTGGCAAGGCAACGTATTTTATGCACAATGACCTTTGAATTTATTGCTGCAGATAAAACAAAGTCTCATTCCTGGAACTAAAATTAAATTTTGTATAATTAGGCTACAACTACTTCCTCCTTCAGTTACACTTCTAATATTTTCTCCGTCTTTTGTTTTATAACTTTAAACTAAGTACACAAACATCAGAGAAACTTTAAACAGTATAGTCACACTTTTAACTTGCTCTTCATTTGCAGCCTTCTTTGGGTCTTGCGAACAAGAAGATATTTATGTTCCTGTTCTGAACTTCTTTATTTTTTCAGTTACAGTTCCTTTCTTGTGACATTTTAACAACCATCCATCAACTACCGTGTCATTTCATCTCTGGAAAAACAAAAACAAACAAAGAGACACATGTGACTTATGCATGCATTTTAAGAAAGAAGCAAAAGGGTCACTAAAGCAGAACATGCCCTGTAAACTTCAGTAATTGAAAAAGTATTTTATTCATTTGAAATATATTATTACAGATACATAAAAAAATAACCTGCAGCTATCATCATTGCACTGCTTAGTGAACAGGTGCAAACTGGTCACACATGTATTACACTTTAATTTCGGCATGTGGCAGAAAAAAAAAAGACATCAGCTTTCAATGGATGTAAAACACTTACAGGGAAAATGCAAATGTAGCTTGATCTTCAGTAATGGGTAACTAATGATAACTAACTAAGATAACCTCTAGACAAACACCCAAGAAAGGAGTGGGTTTTTTCTCATGGTTTAATGTGCTCTAAGCTAAAGTTATTATTTCACACAGAGAACCAACAATGAGCAAAGTACAGATTGCACACACAGAATTAATACATTTTAACTGAAGTGAACTGAATAGAAAAGGGTGAATAACAAGTGTTGTTGGTCCACAGTTAAACAATGAATGAGTTTAAGGCCAGAGTTTAGACAAACTACTCTTATTTGTTAACTGAAGCCTTGCTCTTTAAATACACCAATATCCTTGTTACACAGTGTGCACGAAGAATCAGAATCAGAATCAGAATCAGAATACTTTATTGATCCCTGGGGGAAATTATTTTTTGTTACAGTGCTCCATTTTAAACCAACAAAAGGACAAATGTCATCTCCATCACGCATTTGTTGCTTAAGTGATTTCAAACACAACCCTTAGCAACACACTAGGATCCAGTGCCTACTTGCAAATGAATTAGTTTAGTATATAAAGCACACTATTAAGAAAAAAAATATTATACATTTCCACAGCAGCTACAGCACAAAGTAAAAGATGTTTTTTATATGATTTCTTCATTTCATTCACAATTCAATTCAAAAATCATATAGTTGTTGACTGTTGTTTTCAATTCACTCAACATTAAAAAAAAAGAAAGAACTTTAAATCTCTATTAAAACGCTCTCATTATATTTTACTCTCAAGTGGGATATTCTGCTAAAAAGACATTTTAAAATGTGTCAGTGCAATTCTACTGCATCTAATGTCTTTACTGTCACATTAGACACTACAGTATCATAAAGCGCTTTTTATGTTTCCACTATTGAGATATATATTGGCAGAGGAAGCAATTAGCGAGGAAGAACTAGTGGACAGTTTTGTGTAGAAAATAATTTTCTGGGTTTTTCAGAATTAAATGGCAGGAACACTTCAGACAAAAATGGAAATACACGGACAGAAAAGAATGGAAAACAGGAACAACAGGAACAGAAAAAAATCCCTGCAATTTCCACATAGCACATTATACATTACATTGTCATTTTTTAAAAACTAGGAAACATCTTAATACACAGCTTTTAAAATAATACATTTCTTCTGTAGTAAAAAAAAAAAAAAACTTCAGCTAAGCAGCAAAAAGAGCAAGGGAAGGCACGTTTCCAAACAGATGCAATACACTAATACACTATTTCTTTTATTTTTGTACTTTATTTGCACTTGACACTTTTAACTCAGGTGGGAAATAGTGAAGGAATAATTGTATGAGAGCAGACTGGCTACCCATTAGAAATAATATGAGATATACATTGCAATTTGAATGACCTGCTTCTAGATTTTATTTATTCATTCAGTTTTTTGTTTTTTGTTTTTGTTTGTTTTTTTGGAAGACCAGTGTAGTATAATAAGCTGTTTGTTTTTTATCAAAAAGATGATGGATTTAAATTTTGCATTACAGCTGATGATGATTGTCTGTTTTTGTGCATTTAGGCAGAGTTATCTATTATGTCTGTTATTGTTTATATACAAGAGAAACATGGCAACAAGTTTGAAGATGATACAAGTCATCAAGGCACTTTGAAGGGATTTAAATGATAAAGTAGCTCATTGTTATCACACATATCAATAACTATACTCATCACACAGGTTCACTTGTGCCAGGAAAAACATCTACAGTCCCCTGATAAACAAAATATTGTGTTTAAAATGTGCCTATATTTTTACCAAAGTCATAACATTTGTAATAAATGATACGGGAGTATGTTGAAGCACTTATTATTATTTATCAGAGTAACTAAAGAAAGATGTAGTAGTATTCTGAAATGTGATCCAGGCTGTTGTCTAGTGTGCAATGGATGGTTTCCCTAAACCTGCTCAATAGCACCAGAAAATGTTTAAAAGTCTGGAGTCATTCAAACTCTTTTTTCAATTATTTTAACACAGAAATATAATTGGTTATTGTCACTCCTTACCTTTCATTTGCAGGGATGAGAAAGTGAATTTTACTTAAGTAATAAGTAATCTTAAGTCTAACTAAGGTAATGACACATTAATGAATTGTCAAACTGATCATCAAGTAGCATCCAGGAGTGTTGATTTAAAATACTACAGCTTCACTACTACTTTTAGGCACAAATTATAATTTTGTATGAAATCACATGATAATATATTACAACAAACCTGTGACAGATAAATATCTGAATCGAATAAAAAGTATATCACTGCTCAGATAACTGCACTTTGCACTGTACAAAGAAAATGCTGAACATAAGGACGGGAAAGCTACGATATGCCGTTTACTCAAAGTAATAAGGAAACATTGTTCCCATGGCAATAAATTTCAGATCTGGTTGATTATTGACTACTTTTAAAGTGCTTTGACTCAGGAGTTCAAGTCCAAGCTAGCCCACAATAAATGGAGTGAGAGCAACGTGCACGTTTGACTGCTTCTGGCCTGCTTGGATATGAATCTATCAGATCCAGTACACTCAGCGTACACGAACCTGAGCATAGGTTTCTGAAGCATTAGGATCAGGCTGAGGGGCTGGCCCCCTCACTCGGTGCACATGAGCGTCATATGTAGGAAGGGAGGATGCTGTAGGAGCCCTGTTGTTTGCTTGAACCTGAGCATGATTTGAGGATTCCTTCTGTAACCCCATCTGAACTCTTCCATCATTTCTCTTTGGGAAAAACCTAACATCTGCATAGTTTAACTCCTACAGAAGAAACAGAGAGTAGAAAACTGTGAAATACAGGGGATCTTATCTTTTTGTTTTATATACTTTAGGTTCAAACATTTATTCAGTTACATCACAATAAATGAAATGTATTTATTAAACATATACAGTATTTTGGTTAATATTACAAAAAAACATTACTGAAGATACAGAACCGTGACACCAAAGTATCGAACCGAACCGAACCGTGAATTTTGTGTATCGTTGCACCCCTACTATCTATCGATCGATCGATCGATCGATAGATAGATAGATAGATATACATAAAACAAAGATCATGGATGTATGATCATTTTATAGTCAAACTTATCATTTACTTTGGTGGTGAATGTAAAAGAACTCAAATTTTTTACCTGACTCAAGGAAGCTGCATTGCCTCCTTAAAAAAGGGAAAAAAAGAAAAAAAAAGGAATATTTGTAATTGAATTTAGGGAGTAAATATTAACAGGTACATGTGAACACACAAGCACACACACACACACACACACACACACACGAACCTGTTGTAGTGGAAGTGTCTCTATTTGTAGATTTTTTCAGAGGTCCTCTGTTGAGAGGGATAATGAGCCATTAGTTTGCATTAGAATTACATCATCAAAACATTTGCATAATAACAATAACAAATATTGCCAGTCGGGACTCTGCCTGACTTTTTTTTTTTTTTTTTAAAGGATTGGTACCTGTTTAGAAAGTGCAATTATTTCAAATAATATTAAAAAGCCCAATCATTTTTTTGATTTTAGGTTTTACAGCCACAATAAGTTTTATAAAAAAGGTGTTTCTTAAAACTGCTTTGATGACATTTTAAAGTAAACAACTGTGCAGACATATAATTAATTTAATGTACACATAAAAACAATAATGTAACACTGTAATACAAGGTTATGTTTGCCTGAAAAACAACAACAAAGACTTGTTAAATAACTGCTACAGTCGTGACTAGAAATACACAGATAGCACACATTCTCAAAAGAGAAAAATATCCAACATACTTTTTCTTATAAAAGAAGTATCCACCACCAACAGCAACAGCCATGAGGACAAAGCATGCGATTACTATTCCAGCAATGGCACCGGCAGATAATCCTGATGATGGTTCTGGGACTGTACAAATACAAAATATGTTTTATATTATTTTGAATAGGAGTTTCTCCATCATCTCATAGTCATGTAAAAAAAAATTCCTCCTTTGATTGATCTGTTATTGGACAGGTTTCAGTGTCAATTTATTGGACAATTTATTACACAGAAGAGGTGCAGAAATCATTAAATGGAGAATTTTTTGTAACATTTAAATGTTATGTCAAAACTATCAAGGCACCATGTGGCTTTGGCAAATATCGCTCTATCTCTCATCTTTAAATGGAGTCCTGTATTTAAAACATAATTGTCTTGTGAACGTAAAATTAATTTTTAATTTTTTCTTAGTATAAAAGATCTTTAAGTAAAAACTTCCAGAAGTCTATCAGCTGAATACAAAATTCAATAGAATCAACACATGCAGGTACCTTTTACAGTCAATTCATGCACCACTGATGATGATGTTCTTTCGGTTATATCATTCAATGCTTGACAGGTATAGTTTCCACTATCAGAAAGTTCAACCTCTTCTTTAACGTACTCAGCAGAATCACTGAGGATTTCTATACCATTATGCAACCAGCTAAATGTGGCAGATGGCGTGGACTCAGCAGAGCAGGTCAGATTTAAAGTGTCTTTGATATTTATCTTATTTGGACCTTTGAGCTGAACTTTTTCTGGTCCATCTGAAAAACAGGTATTTGTAAAATGAATGATAAAAATATCAGTAGATTCTTAATTTTCAAATAAAAATTTTGTATTAAATGGCTGTATGCATGAACAGTAATGTACACTGAACAGCACATTACTTACAATTAACAATCATGACGTATTTAGCTCCATCACTGCTGACAGGATTGCTGATTTGACAGACATATTCTCCATTGTCTTTCCAATTCACAGTGTTAAATGTCAATACTCTGTTATTGTCAGAAAGGACCATGTTGTCAGTCGGGTTCAGATCAGAGTTATTCTTCATCCACTTTCTGGTAAAGACTTGGCCAATAGCTTCACAGGTTAAGTTGACAGGGGTCCCCTCAACTGGCAGGTTTGGTGATGGTTTGACAGAAGCGCCTGATATTTTCTCTGTTTGCCAAAAATAAATAATTGAAGGGAAAAAATAATATTTATATAATCAAAAATATGCAAGTGACTAAGGGCCAAAATAATAAACTAAGTTTAGTGATGGCGAGATAAAAAAAAAAAAAAAGAGCTAAAAAAAAGAAACTAATGATATTAAAAACATCAAATAAAACATTGGAGTTGAATTAAACTCTTCAGATGTGGGATAATTCTCTCTGGACTAACAAAAGGATTAATAGGCAACACTAAATGTAATGTAAGTCATATAATCTACTATTAGGGTTTTCATGATAGCAGAATTTCAAACCCCATACCAACACCTTGAAAATACCCTCAATACCACAATCCTTAAACAACAATTGTGAAAATGTGATATCTCAAAAAAGCTTCAGCTGTTAGTGAGGCAGGGAGCTGTGTGCTTGTCTGTCCACAGCAGAGTTGTGTTAAGTTGTATTTATTACTTTTGTATGACATTTTCACTCAACTTGACTTTTAAGGTCAAGACATGTAGCATTAAATTTAAAGGTGTCTGATATTAATTTGTTGTCAATGGAAAATTGTACTTAGTAGTCAGTATAGCTTTTAATGATGTAAGTTTATTTATGATAGAATATTGCATGATGACCTTTTATGACTTAGACTGTTGTCCACTATAAGATTTGTTTCTGTTTTATCAATTCTTTCCCACAGCGATAATAGCTGAACAAGCAGTTTCACTCCTACCAGGAAGAGGAGAGCTGGACACTCTTATCTGCGCTCACACACACACACACACACACACACACACACACACATACACCTAACATAAGCACATACATACGCACCAACATTCCTCTGTCTATTCACAATTGTATTACTTTTGTATATAAATAAAGACCAGAGCGGTAACAGAGCGCACTCTGATGTGAGTGCTCTGTGACTGCCCTTGCTGCAAGTAAAACTGTGTGTCTCCACTCTCTGACTCTCAGCTGAAGAAGAGTCTTTAGAATATATCTCTTGACAGGGGGCCTAGCAAAAAAAGTTTGGGAACCCCTGTTTTAGAATATAGTGGCCTAATCTTCACATATCTGGTCAGTTTGTTAAAATAGAGCCTATTTAGTGGCTCTATAGTGTGGAGCATATAATCGTACAGAACTTTTGAGCTTAAGGCACAGTACGACTACAACAACAACTATAGACCACAGACTCAGGACTATGCTAGGCAGACTGCAGTTGCTATGGTCTTGGAGGAGCAGAGCACAGCGGATAACGGGCAAGAGGAAGCACTGAGCGGAGGCAGAAGAGGGGAAAGCGCAGTGGTGTGATGGAGAGGCTAAAGGCTACAGACAACAAGCTGGACCTTCTGCAAATGAGAATGAGTGTTTCGGAGGAGATGAGGGACTGTTCCATACTCTGTCTCACAGAAACATGGCTAAAAGACAACATGCCGTACTCAGCCTTCTAGATCTATGGCTGGCAGCTCTTCCTTGCCAACCGCAATATGTCTCTGTGCATCACCAGACCTGAAGGCGGCGTCCCTGGCTTTCAGCAGGGCATGGACTCCTGCATTCAGCCAAGGTTTCTGGTTTGGATAGCACATCACAGACTTGGTGGTGGTAACAACCTCCGCACATTTACTAATGTAGCCGAGGACAGCAGATGTGTACTCCTCCAAATCCAGCTTGTCCTTATACACCGCAGCATCCCTGAAGACCTGCCAGTCTGTGCATTCAAAGCAGTCCTACAGTACAGAGTCTCTAATTGGGCCACACAGTGATGGTTTTCTATGTGGGTTTGGAGCGTCGTAGTGGGGGATGGTAGGCAGGGACCAGCATAATGCAGATGTGGTCGGAGAGGCCAAGGTGGGGGCGGGATACTGCTCTGTATGCGGAATTAGGAGTAACATGGCCTTACAAACCCAACAGTGAGATCTTAAGAGATCCAGCCTACGGCTCTTCAATGGGGTGTCACAGGGTCCCCAGGAAAAAAAATTGTAAATGTAAAACAATAAAATAAATATTCTTCTGTAGCAATAACAAAGTATAACATAAATTTTTCTGTTGCAGTTTCACAAGAATGTCCTGCCTACAATTAAACACATTCACTTACCGAAAATCGGCGGCATCTGCTGTGGCAAATGGGTGCAAGCCTTTGACCACAAACTTAGTCACTGCTCGGTGACATTCGTCTATCCTGGCCTGAAAGGAGACGCTACCGGTAGACTGCAGCGAGAACTGCCAGCATCTGAGCCAGACTTTGTCTGTCTCTCTCATCATGGTCACCTAAATGCAACGCACAGTAATGGCACGTTTTGTAGTAAGGCAGATCGCGCTAACATAATACGCACTGTTAGTTGACTATTTACCTGCTGCATTAACGGGAGAGGACGTGCAAACGTTACCGCTGCTGCTGGGTTGAGATTCACGAGTCCGGACCGGAATTAAAAACATGACATTCATTTAAGGTCATCGCGTGTTTTGTGAGCAAATGCTTTTGCATATTTGTAGTGTTTCCTCCCTTAAATGAAATATCTACTTTGCAAGTATTGCAAGTTGCCCTGTTGTCATCCGTTCTCGTAAAGTATAACCAAACTTTTGAGCGTTTGAGCCGCCATGTTTCCTGCCAGGTAAATGAAGCGCCGCAATGTGGTGACGTCATTCGGGGCGACTGGAATCAATAAGGGAATCGTTTGCAAAAATGGCAAACAATTCCAAGGAACTGAAACAGTGGGAACCGGTTCTTAACAAGAACCGGGTTTTGATACCCATCCCTAGTCGTGAGTTCTCAGAATCTGCTCTTTGAGCACAAGAAGGACAACATCACAGAGCGTAAGTTTGATAACATCATGGAGAAGCTCACGGCTCAACAGGAGATTGAGAGACCAGTGTCGGACTGTTAGAACAGCTTTGAATTTCACATGACTTGTTCGCACTAAAGTTAAAACCACCATCACTTCATGCGGCTACCACTTCGGTGCCAGCTGTGGTCTCAAGGCTGGAGCTGAACAAAAACACCCTGATAACAGACTGTGCTTAGACTGTTCTTCCTATCCTACGCAAGGCCACCTGGGTTGGCTGGAAGACTGTTTACTTAGTCAAAGGAGCTTGCAAAGAAAAGCGTCTGGACTTCTTTAAGTTACTTGAAGACGTTTCACCTCTCATCCGAGAATCTTCTTCTTCAGAACTGAACTACTTCAAAATTCTGCAGCTCGGGTCATAACTCGTACTCCGTCAAGAGCTCATATTACCCCAATTCTTCAGCAGCTTCAATGGTTACCTATAGAAGCCAGGATAAACTTTAAAATCTTACTTCTCACGAACAAGTGTATCCATATATCTGCTCCTTCCTATTTGTGTGATCGGCTTCATATCACCACTGTTTCCCGCCCTCTCAGATCCTCATCTGCTATTCATCTTACTATTCCATCCGCACGTCTTATCACTATGGGGAACAAAGCCTTCAGTCGCTCTACTCCTTGGCTCTAGAACTTTCTTACTCCAGCCATAAGAAATATAGACTCTCTTCCCGTTTTTAAGTTACAGCTCAAAACACATCTGTTCAAACTCGCTTATTCGCTTTAGTGCTGATTTTATCTGTTGTCAAGTTCTGTTTTGCAATTTTAACTTATTTTATGTATTTTATGACTATTGCTCCTTTTATTAATTTTGTTCTTTTGTAAGGTGACTTTAGGTTTCTGAAAGGTGCCCTCAAATATTATGTATTATTATTATTATTACATATTATTTGCAAAAGTGCTCTGATGTTTTCAGAGCTGTTACTAGCTTCACTAACAGTCAGCTGACAGCGTGTACCAAGCTCAAAGCCCCCGGTGTTCCAGGTAACTGTTTTTTACATTAACTTGTCAGATGTACTGTATTTACATTTTCCACTCTTAGAGTTTGAGATGTTGCATCCACAGATTCTCACATTAACAGAATGGTCTTCTCTGTCTGTCAGTTTTTCGTGTGATTTGACAAGATTAAAGACCTTGGCAAAAAAAAGGTCTCCATCTCTACCTCCTGCAAATGCATACACTTTTTAAGCGGCTGATATCCAGTCACCGGCACATAGCTTTCAGATCCTCTGCTGACTTTCAGCTCTCAGTGGAGAGCAGACACTGGACATAATTCACTCAGATTCTTACTGTCAGGTGACGTTTAGTTCACCGTTTTATTTGCTCCTCAGCAGATCATTTTGGCTCAAAGTAAAGTTAAGTTTCATAACTGCATAATTTTATTGAAGTTTAATGTCTCACTGGGGTAAATGTTAGACTGAACTATTCCCTCTGTATTATCTGATGTTCATTTGTGTTAGACTTTTTAACCATTAATTTTGAATTAAAACTAACATTAAAAATATTTTTATATAAATCTGCTCCTGAATAAGATTAAAGGCAGGAAGGTGTGCTTTATAATTAAACATGTTAATAGCAGTTGGCCCCAGATTTATATCATAGTTTATACTAGTATGTTACTTATATGTTAAGTCTGTTGGCCATATTTCATTAGTAACCTATTTATTTCAGTATAGTGGTGTACAGTTCTTACTAGTTTGTTTTTGGAAAGTTCGGACGAGACAGATTCCTGAGGACACAGCTCACATGGGCGTTATCTATGATACTCCTAAACTATAAATTAACTTAAGTTAAGATGATGATGTCACAGTCAGCTGTTCTATCTGAGGTGAGTTCATTAACCCCCTTCTGCACAGAGAGAAAATGTCTTTTTGTCTCTCACTTTGCCTCCGGAGTCTAAGAGAGATTTCAGTACTTTTTAAAATGGGACTACATTTCTCTGAGTGAAATGTGTGTATAGTTGTAATCACGTACAGTGTGTGTGAGTACAAACACATTTTTTAACGGAATAAAAAGTGATGAGCCAAATGCCCCCCTTTCAAAGTTGCCCGTCCAGTTCATATAGTCTGCAGGATTTTACTTTTCCAGGTAACTTCAGAGTTAACCCTCGGTTCAGTATCACGAAGGTGGTTCCTGTACATTGCTATGGTAACTTTTGCTGTGCACCTAACCTACTCCTGAATAGGTTAAGATACAGATTAGAGATCAACAGGTATGAAATCACCACCTACTAACCAATAAATTCTCCAGAAAATTGCTAAAATAGAGGAGTTTATTTCTAAAGTCTTTGTGTTTCCCAGATGAGCATCAGCAATAGTCATAGACACAACTTTTCCTTTTTCCTGTTGACTGAAAACAACTTTACATATATAACCTTAAAACAAGACACAGACACTGTAATTGTTGACCTCATATCAAATGTGTACGTTGACTGAACCTATATTGGAAGTTTGTTTTTATACCTAATCTTTGCTCTCAAACACTTAAAAAGCAGTGAGTCTGCAGATGAGACAATAAAAACTAAAACTGTCAGAACAAAGCTGTATCTATTCCCTTTAATATCAGCTGGAACCACCACCTTTTCACTCAGTCTTTCATTCATAGCATGTTTTAAGTGATGATATGATGAGAGAAAATTTTTAATTGAGCAGTGAGCAAAGCCTGCTGCACCAAAATCACTGAATGAAGAGCAAACAGTGTGTCGCATTGTCACAGGAACATGCATGTAATAATTTGCTGATTTATTAAATGTCTGTTCTACTTGATTATGATCTGCTGCTGAGTCTTTTATGCTCATGGAAATACAGATAGCACGGAACACACTGCAAGAATCCTTATTCTACCAGTCACATTCACTCCACTTTGATCTGCAGCAAACTGAAGCATTCGTCTCTCATCATCCTTTTTATGACAGTGCTGCGTTTGACTGGTATATTTTTGTCTTCTTTATTCTGTAGATTTTCAAATCTCTGGAATATTTGGCACTAATAAGGATGATTTTCTGTGGAAGAACACCGATATGACCCATGAATTACATTTGTAGATGACTGTTAGATTAGTTTGAAGTTTTCTAACACCACTTTCATGTGAATGCACTGGAAAACCCTGGGTTAACTTTAAGAGCTGATAACTAGCTTCGTTTATCCTTGTTGCAGTGTTAGGGTCAGTGATTTCAGATAATGGAAAGATATCCTGGATATGCTGACCTCGCTTCATGGTACAGGGCTCCTAGACAGCAGCTGAACTGCCTGTTTACCCTCATGATTTTAATTCATAATGACAAAATTAGTCTAACATCCTGAAGTCTGTATGTGTTTCATAGTTTCTAACAAGCCTTGTACAGTTAAACTTAACAGTTACTACACGATGCAAACACAGGTCACACAGGGACCTGTATTTAAAGAAGAGGGCTGTGCTGTTCATTTGTCAGATGGTCGTCAGTGTCCCGCTGAAGATCTCTCTCCTGGGATTAAAGGTGTTAACTACTGCTTACTGTGTCTGTAGATTTGTTAATTAAATTTCCATGACATTGGTGTTAGAATACAGTTGAATAAATATTTTTGAAAAAGATAATTTAATAACTTCTGGAGCAGGCTGGACATAAGTCTTCAGTATCTACGAAAAGTATCAACATAGTGTGGTAAAATTGCTCTTTCTTCCTAAAACATGGTTTGTTGTTAGATTTAATTAAAAAATAATGGTTAACACGAGTCTCACACATTTGAACATCAGGAAATAATGACCTTATAGATATAAACTAAGTAAGACTTAGATCCTCCTGCGTCGGATGGCGCATTGGGCGGCAAGGGATCGCCAACGAGCTTGGTTTGCAGCCACATCTTCAGCCTTGTCCCATGAAAGATCGACCGCTGTCAGGTCCTCAATGAATGACCGTCTCCACGTCTGTTTTGGTCGTCCGCGGCTCCATGACCCCATGACACCGGTGTCGGCACATAAGGACACTGTCATAGCCTGTCAACGACGTTGATTAGCTGCTACAAATGTGAATCACATTATTGGCTGGACTATGGGATAAGGTGGCATCGTTCTAACCCCATACGGGAGCAGCCAGTCACTTACTGGCTGCAAAACAGAACTGTCAAAGTATTAATTTTAATTTCAACTCAGGTTAGATTTTTTTTTTGTGCGCAATGCAGATTTTCTGTGCGCAGAGACCATGCCAGCAGTGCGCAATTGCGCACGCGCGCAGCTTAGAGGGAACATTGGTCAGAGGCCGTGCTTTTGGAAAACATTCAGTCGTCGGGTGATTGTTGCCATCAACTTCCATGTTTCACTCGCATAGATAGCCCTGACTTTGGATGCCATCGAGATGGTGGTCGATCTACAAACCGGATTCAAGTTATGCATGACTGATGCTGCCTTTCCGAGCCGACAGGCGATGTCCTTGTCTGAGCCACCGTGCGGTGTTATCACACTGCCCAGATATGTGAACTGATCGACTTTATCAAGTGGGCGGTGGCCAACGAGTACTGGGGTATTCGCTCTGGCATAACCGATCCGCATGACTTTGCTTTTAGCAGCGCTGATCCGCAGTCCAATCCTTGACGCTTCACTTTCCAGCATGGCTGTCAAATCGCAAATGGAGCATTGAGTAGATCCGAGCAGCGCAATGTCGTCCGCGAAATCAAGATCTGCAATTCGTCATCCGTCATGTCCTTGGACGCCGTGCTCGCCGTCCTGCAGGGTACGCTGCATGATGAAATCCACAGCCAGCACAAACAGGAACGGCGAAGTTAGTTTATTGCGTACTTTAAGCAAGTACACGATAAACTAAGTAAAGTCAGGGTTAAACCGCCGAGAGGTGACAGTCAGTAGGGCGTTATACAAGCTGTGTACTGGAAGCCAGGCTTTGCCTGCAGCATAAACGCTCGATTGCTTGTGAATGGGCCTACCACATGCTTTGCCGTGATACTGGGTTTTGCAGAGATCTACAAAATCATCAAAGCACTCTTGCATAGAGGCTTTATCTTGACAAACGAGACAGATAGTGTATTGGGTGACACACAAACAGGGTATTTCAAAGTATACTTTAGTTAGTTTCCACATGTCCATTGTTGAGTCTGAGAACTACCCACTAAAACACTGGCCACCAGAACAAAGTAAAGGTTTTGACTTGATCAGCATTAACCCCACCCCCTGACTTTAATGGGTGAGGCTGATGGATAAAATAAATTCATGAACAGAGCTGCAGTGCCAGGAGCGCCAAAAGGCTAAAAAAAACACAAGCAAAACAAAAAAACAAAACAAAACACATAAGCTAAACCAGACCTCAAGACTCATGTTTAAAACATTCAAAGGTGCTCAGAAACTTGGCACCAAACGGATCAGCACATACAAAACATTAGGTAGTCAAGAGTATAAAGCACAAACTAAATGTGCATTTGAAAGGTCAGTCCAATAGTCCAGCAGGTTCCACACTGCAGTGCCCTGCTCCCCTCACTAAATAATTAATGTGTCATGTGTCAATAATTAATTAAAATTGGAAATACATAAATAAATAATTTATTAAATGTTATAAATGAAATGAATGGACATTGAACTAATCATTTATATATTTAATTAATAAAATAACTAAGATTTTAAATAATTAATCAATCATCTAATTAATTAAATGATTCATTAATGGTGTACTTATTTAATTCCTTTTGGCACCCATGGCCCTCCACACAGTGCAGCATAGCAAGATGACAGACCATGGGCATCCCTATGTCTCATATGGGATGAAGAGGACTAGCAGTAGCACCATGAAAGTAAATCAAATCACCTCTGAAAAGATCAGATCCCATGGAATCTATGATTGGTAAATGGTCTGATTCTTATATAGCGCTTTTCTACTCTCCCAGAGTACTCAAAGCGTTCTATACAACATGCTACATTCAACCAATCACACAAGCACTGTCTTCTAAGTTTCTTAGTGCTTCCTAACTACCATTCATACTCCGCAATTTGGGGTTAGTATCTTGCAAAGGATATTTAACATGTGGAGTGGAGAAGCCATGAATCGAATCGCTAGCCTTCCAATCAGTAAATGACCTGCTCTACCTCCTGAGCTACAGCCACCCTATGGTTCACACAATTAAAGACCAAAATCACATACAAGCCAAAAAAAAATCATCAATCCATCCATCCTCTTTCACTTTTCTAGTTCAGTGTCACAGTGGAACTATAGCCTATCCCTGCTGCCATAGGCTTAAAGGGGGTACACCCTGGTCACGTGGCCAGTCAGTTACAGGGCTCTATAACATTTTGTGGTAATATTTATTCAAACTGAAGACCACTAGCCACAAAAGACCATATGGTCAATTTATGACTCCCAAACTGTCAACATATTGTGAACAGAGAGCTATGAAGGGCAACTAAGACAAAACAAAAAAGTCAACATTTACTACAAACATGTTGAACTCCGCTATGTTTTAGCAACAATTGTAAAATCCTCAATCACAAAATTAACTTAATTTTGTGACCTTAACTTAAGGTAGTAGCTTACTTGACCTGTTAATGGACAGGCAAACTTCCAGCTTGACATGAAATAGTGAAATAATCACAGTTAATGTGGACAGTGAAAATTTGTTCAAATTTGTTCTACAGTGAAGTGCTTAAAAGTTTGTTTGTGCATCACTTTATTATTTCTGCAAAATAGCACAAATAAAGTCAATTCCTTTCATCTTGAAAGGAGACTTTCACACTTTACAAACTCAAACAAAGAGAATCTATGAAAAGGTACAGTAATGTTAGGCTTCTCATTATAGTTCACAATATAAGATTCTAACCAATCTTGTTATGAGAACAGCCACATGGTCAACAAACAATAAGCATTACTCTTTCTTTTAAAGGGTACTTTTTCCCTGTGTTTTACATTCTTCATTCTATTTGAGCTTTTTCTGTCAGCTAAATTCTTCTTCTGCATAAGGAAAACGTCCAAAGTCAAAAGTATCTGAGAGACGCTCTGTGTTTAGAAACTGTATTTTTGTATTTTATTTTCAAACAAACAATTTTTTTTAAATATCTGTGAAATTATTATCTGAGTATAGTAGTATTTAAAAATATAAATTTGAATCATAAAATTTTAAATAATAAATCAGACTTACCAAGTACATTGATGAATGAAGGCTGAGATGTTTGAGATCTCAGAGTTTTGTTGTTAAAGGCCTGACAGCTGTAGTTTCCACTCTGACTCATCTGAACATTCACCAGTCTGAGCTCTGATCCAGTATCAGGCAGCTGATCTCCATTCAGATACCAATTAAACTGGGCAGGAGGTCTGGATCCAACTGAGCATGTGAGGCTGATGTCTGACCCCACAGGAAAGTATTCTTGTGATGGAGATAATATCAAATTGATATTTTCTGGACCATCTAAATGTAGAAGGAACAGAGAAAATGTATGTTAACTAAATGAACCGGTATATTACATTTGGTTTTCCTTGTGAACTTGTAAAATTATTTCACACAACTACATCACTCCACATCATGTAACCAGAAAAAACTCTGATGCAGATGTTTTCAGATAAATTACTGAACATTTACTTTAGTAACTCACAGCTGATGGAGAGGTTTAATGGATCACTGGTACCAGTACTGACAGGATTGGACACATTACACCTGAATGGTCCCTGGTCAAAGCGGGTCACATTGATTATAGTCAGACTGGAGCCTCCATCAGTGAGCTGAACTCTGTCACTTGCTGTAACCCCAGAGCTGCCGTTAAACCAGAGGAAAGAGGTGGGAGATCCAGAGGCAGAGCAGGACAGAGAGACAGAACCACTGAACTCAACCAAGTCTGTGCTGCTGGAAGTTACCAACACACTGGAGACTTTTTCTGTGAAAGAAAAACAAAATAGTTTTATTTTTGGCATCAACAATAGAAAGTAAGCATTAAAATGATTAAAATCCAATTCTAGCTAAACCATGTCATGACAAGGATTGTATATTATATAAACAACCTAAAAAGAAGAAATAAGCAAAAATACATTTATCATTAAAACCTTTAAAGAAGTACTGTACCAATCAAAACCTTGAAATACTTTCATTCTAATAATTTAAATATCTACTAGCTTTAAGTGACTATTCTGAACAGAGTAAATTAGACAAACTGAGTCCTCAGACCATTCTCTACAATATGCTGGTCAATACTACATTTAAATAAGCCATTCAGTTTCTTACAGCCACTTTGTAAAGTTTGTAATATCACAATCTGAATAATATCACAAATTATTGCAAGAATGCAGAACAAAACGTAATAAAAATGTACTAATAATTCCAGGTATTTTTGCACGTTTAATATAATGTAAACTTGTTTAAATATTGCAGAAACAATTACACTGTTGGATTTCAAGATCTGCTCACCGTGTATGTTCAAAGTTGTACGTCCAACATGGTTTGTGCTATCAGCTTGTGTAATGCTAACAATGTATTCTCCAATGTCATCGAGAGTGAGACTCCTGAGCTCCAGAGACCCAGTAGATGGGAAGAAGGTGATCCTGCCTTCATAGTCTGGTCCAGTATTGTTTGCTGAGTTATTTGAGGTTATTATAGTCTTAGAGACATTTACCTTCCAGGCCACAGAAAAAAACGGTGTTTCTGTTGGAGTCAGTGTTGTGGTGAACATCACCTTTTCTCCTACAGCTGCATTCGGTGGAAGATCAGGCAACACACCATCTCCTTCAGTGAAAACTGCAGGAGACAAATAGAAAAGTATATAAAACATATGTCAGTCAAACAAATAAAACAACTGTGGAATATATGCAATGAAATACGGCAAAGCTGCGGAGTTCACCTTATTTTCATTAGAGGTTGAGCTTTTTCAGATAATACCGCACATATTTCTGATCGAGTTTCAGGAACTCACTCAGTAAACGTGTGGTTATTAAAACAGTTAACCAGCTGTTGCTTTCAGTGAATTGCTGCTGCTCTAAGTCTTTGGCAAACATCCAAAGGAAAATATAACCTTTTGTAAAGAGACCATAAGTTCTACTGAACATCATAATTTTTGAGACTTACCTGCAAATGCCACTAAGACAATAAGAAGCTGTAGTAACAAAGCCATTAATTAAATATCTGTGAAGAGTGCAGCTAGGAATGTTCAACTATCAAACTGACCACGAACCTACTGACTCAATATGGTAAATGAAACTCTACTTAACACTTTAAACCCTATAGTATTAACAAGGTGCAGTGTCAGTTTCACATGCGAGTCATAGACTTTTTTATAAGCTGATCCACTAGAAAACTTGCACGATGCCTCCCTCATGTGGTGTAACTGTGTTAGTGCAAGATATAAACATTTTGAAGTTAATATAAAAATGTTGACTTCGAGTCACAGGATGTTTTTCCGAGTAATACAATTACTGTACTGACTAAAGCTGTGGGAGAGCAGACTCTTTCATCGTTTCATCACCACCAACAACTCCTAGGTACTCCTATAGTCTCTTTAACTCTAATATAGGCTATATTCATTAATCTGTTGTTCTCAACAAGAGGCATAGCATGAAATGGACACAGCACACCGGCGTGTCTATTGTATTTTTTGCCATGATATTGGTTGATCTTCACCACCAACTGCGTCTAGACTCTGTATTGAATTCTATCACTACTGGGATTCTGTTCTGCCATGATGGGTCATTGGAGCCTAATTGGCAAATAGATTTCATTCTTGCAAATTCTGTCTGACAATAAATCATGTTGAATTCTTCCAAGTGACACCTCCATATTGGACTGCTGTTACAGTACAGAAGAAAACAACAAACATTTGATAGAAAGCTGTGTTAATGATTAACAAGTTCAGGAAGTTTAACCTTTCAGAATAACAACATTACTTCCTTATGACACTATATACTGAATGAACATTCATGTACTGGTATCAGCAAAGGAAAAGGCAAAGAGTGAAGGACTGCTTTAGAAATGGAAACATTTTCTGATATACTTCTGATATACTTCTTCATTTTCGGTTCCATCTCAGGTGAGCTTTCAGTGCTCGATGAAGCAGAAAAAACTCTGTCTGCTCATATTACTTTAAAGTTTTACTTCCTAATTTTTACTTTTAATATGTCCTCAAATAATTTGTTTGAATATTACAGTCTTTGATATATCTGTTGAATACTTCTAGTTCGTGTTTATGTGTAACCTGAATATTGCACACAGGAATACGTTTTTCCTGCTCAGATAACATGGATCAGTTTGGTAAGAAGTCAGTTTGTAGACTGATGGTATACTTAAACTCTGAGCCACAATCCTTATAAAAAATTCAATTCAATTCAATTCAATTTTATTCAATTTTATTTATACAGTAGTTTCAGGATGCTTTATATTGTAAGGTAGACCCTACAGTAAACCCCAACACTCATATGACCCCTTTAAGCAAGCACCTTGGCGACAGTGGGAAGGAAGAAACCTCCAGCAGAACCAAGCTTAGAGAGGGGCGGCAATCTGCTGTGACGGGTTGGGGTGAGAAAATGAAGACAGGATAAAAGACATGCTGTGGAAGAGAGCCAGAGATTAATAACCAGTAATGATTCAGTGCAGAGAGGTCTATTAACACATAGTCAGTAAGAAAGGTGACTGAAGAAGAAATACTCAATGCATCATAGGAATCCCCTAGAAGCCTGAACCTATTGCAGCATAACTAGGGGAGGATTCTGGATAACCTGATCCAGCCCTAACTATATGCTTTAGCAAAAAGGAATGTTTTAAGCCTAATCTTAAAAGTAAAGATAGTGTCTGTCTCCCAAATCCCTTCTATGGAAGCTGGTTCCATAAAAGAGGGACCTGAAAGCTGAAGGCTCTCCCTCCCGTTCTACTTTTAAATACTCTATAGAGTATTTAAAAAAACAACAACCCATAGCTAGCCAGGCCTCTGTAGCTGATGCAGCCGGAGGCAGCTTTGTATTTTTATTTAAAATTTTTATTTATTACTTCTAGTCTGAACTAGTGTAACTTGTTATTGTCAAGATGTCCTCAGAACTCCCAGAACAACGTTCAGTTTATCCAAAATACTGCAGTGAGAGGACCAACGGGGACTAGGAAAGAGAGAGCATATTTCACCTATATTGGCTTCCTTTCACTGGCTACCTGTTAAATCCAGAATCAAATTTAAAATCCTTCTGCTCATGCACAAGGTCTTTAAAGTGTCAGTCATGAAATACAGTTTCTGATCTTGTCTTCTGTGATAGTGTCTTGTTTTTGTTTCTCTGACATATCACAACTTAGATTATTACACTTTTGAGCCTCTTATGTGTGTGACTCTTAGTTGGATAAGCATTTCAGAAAAGCCTGATGGCTCGTCTGGGATTCTGCGAACAACAGTAACAGTCTGCTGGGCCGTTATTAAGTGCTGACACAGTTATTTACCATATTGAGTCAGTAGTTTCGTGGTCAGTTTGATAGTTGAACATTCCTAGCTGCACTCTTCACAGATATTTAATTAATGGCTTTGTTACTACAGCTTCTTATTGTCTTAGTGGCATTTGCAGGTAAGTCTCAAAAATTATGATGTTCAGTAGAACTTATGGTCTCTTTACAAAAGGTTATATTTTCCTTTGGATGTTTGCCAAAGACTTAGAGCAGCAGCAATTCACTGAAAGCAACAGCTGGTTAACTGTTTTAATAACCACACGTTTACTGAGTGAGTTCCTGAAACTCGATCAGAAATATGTGCGGTATTATCTGAAAAAGCTCAACCTCTAATGAAAATAAGGTGAACTCCGCAGCTTTGCCGTATTTCATTGCATATATTCCACAATTGTTTTATTTGTTTGACTGACATATGTTTTATGTACTTTTCTATTTGTCTCCTGCAGTTTTCACTGAAGGAGCTGGTGTGTTGCCTGATCTTCCACTGAATGCAGCTGTAGGAGAAAAGGTGATGTTCACCACAACACTGACTCCAACAGAAACACCGTTTTTTTCTGTGGCCTGGAAGGTAAATGTCTCTAAGACTATAATAACCTCAAATAACTCAGCAAACAATACTGGACCAGACTATGAAGGCAGGATCACCCTCTTCCCATCTACTGGGTCTCTGGAGCTCAGGAGTCTCACTCTCGATGACATTGGAGAATACATTGTTAGCATTACACAAGCTGATGGCACAAACCATGCTGGACGTACAACTTTGAACATACACGGTGAGCAGATCTTGAAATCCAACAGTGTAATTTGTTCTGCAATATTTAAACAAGTTTACATTATATTAAACGTGCAAAAATACCTGTAATTATTAGTACATTTTTGTTATGTGTTGTTCTGCATTCTTGCAATAATTTGTGATATTATTCAGATTGTGATATTACAAACTTTACAAAGTGGCTGTAAGAAACTGAATGGCTTATTTAAATGTAGTATTGACCAGCATATTGTAAAGATTAGTCTGAGGACTCCATTTGTCTAATTTACTCTGTGCAGAATAGTCACTTAAAGCTAGTAGATATTTAAATTATTAGAATGAAAGTATTTCAAGGTTTTGATTGGTACAGTACTTCTTTAAAGGTTTTAATGATAAATGTATTTTTGCTTATTTCTTCTTTTTAGGTTGTTTATATAATATACAATCCTTGTCATGACATGGTTTAGCTAGAATTGGATTTCAATCATTTTAATGCTTACTTTCTATTGTTGATGCCAAAAATAAAACTATTTTGTTTTTCTTTCACAGAGAAAGTCTCCAGTGTGTTGGTAACTTCCAGCAGCACAGACTTGGTTGAGTTCAGTGGTTCTGTCTCTCTGTCCTGCTCTGCCTCTGGATCTCCCACCTCTTTCCTCTGGTTTAACGGCAGCTCTGGGGTTACAGCAAGTGACAGAGTTCAGCTCACTGATGGAGGATCAAATTTGACTGTAATCAATGTGACCCGCTCTGACCAGGGACCATTCAGGTGTTGTGCGTCCAATCCTTTTAGTAATGGCACCAGTGATCCAGTAAACCTCATCATCAGCTGTGAGTTACTAAAGTAAATGTTCAGTAATTTATCTGAAAAGATCTGCACACAAACATCATAGATGTTAGTGTGATATCATTTAAGATTTCAGAATATTAGATGTGTCTGATAAGCAAATAAAAAGATGGATGGATAAGGGTTTTTTTCTGGTAACCTAATGTGGAGTCATGTAGTTGTGTTAAATAATTTCCTTTAACAAAGGAAAAATGAATGCAATATACTTATACATTTTTTATACAATAAAAATTTTCTCTGTTCCTTCTACATTTAGATGGTCCAGAAAATGTAAATTTGATCTTATCTCCATCACAAGGATACTTTGCTGTGGGGTCAGACATCAGCCTCACCTGCTCAGTTGGATCCAGACCTCCTGCCCAGTTTAAGTGGTATCTGAATGGAGATCAGCTGCCTGACACTGGATCAGAGCTCAGACTGATGAATGTTCAGATGAGTCAGAGTGGAAACTACAGCTGTAAGGCCTTTAACAACAAAACTCTGAGATCTCAAACATCTCAGCTTTCAACCATCACTGTGCTGGGTAAGTCTGATTTACTGTTAAAAATGTATGATTTACGCATTCTCAGCAACTACTTTGCTCAGATAATACTTTCATATATTTAAAAAAACATTTGTGCAGGAAAAATGAAAGGAGAAAAGGCTTTTCACATCTGATATTTTTTCTCATGCAGAAGAGATAAATAGCTCGTAGGAAAAGAAGCTCAGGTATAATGAAGAATTTACAACACAAACAAAATATATTGATCTATACTCGAGTAGCCTAACATTACAACATTTTGTGTAAGCCACCAAAAACGTTAAAAAGCCTTTAGTTCATTTCTGACGTGTCAGAGCATTGCGAGTCATCATTGCTACAACATAGTTAAGCTAAAGAACCATATCATCAGGATGTAACATTAAAGAGTAATAATATTTAGCAATACTCAGCTTTACATGTTTTGACACAGGATCACACAGGTATGTTCAGTCTTGTCAGCATCACCAGCAAGCAGATAAACCTGTCTTTCATCTGTTAGTTTCTAACCTGTATGTGCATTTTCTTTCTTAAAAATCTGTCTCTTGGCAAACAGAGAAATTATCAGGTGCTTCAATCTTGCTTAAATCTTCAACAAACCTGCCAGCTGTGGGGACCTCTGTCAGCTTAACATGTGAGGCTTCTGGGTCAGTCTTTACCAGAGCGTTCTCACTCCCGAGGCGTAACATGTCGACGTTTTGTCACGTCCCGCGGCGTTCCTGAGGAACGCGAAAGGAGACCTTCGGCGTTCTTATGGTACGCGGTGGGTTATGGCTGGAATCCAGTGCAATGACGCTCCCGCGGTAATAGACGTTCCAGCTCTGTATTCCAGCCCTAAACCTAACCTTATCCCTAGCCCTAACCATAACCTTATTCCAGACCGTAACCAGGACTTGAATGATGTTAAATAGCGTGTTTCTAAGCGATTTGAAGAAAAAGAGCGAACATGTGTAGGTTCAGTCCAGACGGTTCTCATATTTCCTCTTTTTCCGAGGTCGTCATTTAGGAACGTGGTGGGTAGCCGAAAACGTAATATGGTGACGATTTGTCACCTAGCGTAAAATGTTACGCTTTGGGAGTGAGAACGGGGATGGCTCCAAACTGACCCTGACTGACAACATGACCCTTTCTGACAATAACAGAGTTTTGACTTTTAACATTTTGAAGAAGAAAGACGAAGGAGAATATTTTTGTAATATCAGCAACCCTGTCAGCAGTGATGGAGTTAAATATGTTCTGATTTTTAACTGTAAGTAACATGCTGTTCAGTTTACACTGTTCACACGTATGGTCATACAATATTGAACTACAATATTGGCACCACGGACAACATATTTAATCAAGCAATGTATTTTTTTTTTAAATGCAATGAACACATTTATTGTTTGTATTACTTTACTATGTAGATGGACCAGAAAATGTTCAAATTGGAGCTCCAAAAAAGATCCATATCAATATCAAAGACACCTTAAATTTGACTTCTATCCAGCTGTTCATGTTCATTCATTTTCAATAGTGCTCATTCCTTTAGGGGAATGAGTTGTTCCCAAGCCAGCCAAGTGATATAATCTCTCCAGTGAGTCCTGGGTCTTGCCCCAGGCCTCCTCCAGTAGGACAAGCCCAAAACCTTTTTCCTACGTGGCATCAATGAGGCATCCTATTCAAATGCTCATTTCTTTTAATGCTTATTTCTGCTGCTTGTATCATTGAGGATGTCCTAAAATGTACACCGTACAAGAGTTTGTGATCATAGATAAGGATAGAAAGGCTGAATGAATGGTAAATCATCACCTTCCCTTTCACACTCAGCTCTCTCTTTACCCCTGCAGACCATACAGTGTCCACATCTCTGTGGATGCTGCGTGGATTCAGTCTGAGATTCAAGATTCAGATTTGGAGATGCTGATTCTCATTCATACTAAGCTACGAATAGCTCCAGTGCAAGATGGAGGTCAATAGCTGATGAATACAGCAGAGCCACATCCTCCACAAAAAACAAACATGAAATCCTGAAGCCACCAAAGTGGAACACCCCCCACAGGATCTCCTAGTGGATGCAGGATAGTCCAAGGACCTTGTAGTCACTGCTCAATGCAGCCAGCTCAGCAATGGTGGTGTGGAGCATGGTCCGCTTTGACTCAATGTTTCCAGCCTAAATTGTAACGCAATCAAAGCTCTACTAGAGGGGAGAATTCAAGATCTTGTGGACTAGGAACTCTGCCAGATGTTCATAGCACGCCCTCACTATACTAGATGAGAGGAAGCAGTACCTGGTTAGTTAGAAATATTGTAGTATAATAATATATAATAAGCTCAAATTATTCATGTCTATTTTTAAAAAATATTATTTTCCATTACCTACTCCTCCATAATGTTTCTGTAATCAATGTAAACATCTATCATGCCACCCATATCTGATTTGTACTGCACTACAAACTTCTTAAAGTAGATTTAAAAGAACAAGGAAAACAAAATGTAATTTATTAAAAATTATAATACTATTGCCTTTAAAGTAACTACTGCCAGAGAGTGAGCTGCAATGCACTCTCCGAGTGCTCCTTCTTATTTATTCCTCATAGATGTTGTCAGAATCCATTACCCAGGACCAATTTGCCTTGGGGGACCCTACCAAGGGCAAATTCCCCCCAACAACATAGCACCTGAAATCTCTGGAACATACAAGCTGCAGTAAGGTGGAAATTTACAGAGGGGTTAAATTTGACCTGCTCTTCTAAATCCACACAATCTGATTGACTTCATTCTTTAATGGGACAGATTATTAACAATAAGGTTGACTACATAAAAATAGAGGTTTTTGTGCTCCAGTCTCTCTTTTCTGAGAGAAGGAAGCACACCTCTCAAGCGTGGAATAATGTAACTGTGAGAGCATCATCATGAGTAGTGTATGGTTTTACTGTGACAGGTACCTGTGTGCACTGATACTGTTGGATGTTGCAGTGTGCGTATAGTATGGTACCACTGATAGTTTAAATGATGTACGTTTCCTGGAGTTTTAATGTTTTCTATGAACTAAATTTTGGAAATGTATCCTAACACTTAACTACCCTTTATCAAAACATGAATCTTCAGCAAATATTTGCTGAAACTACACAGTGAATTCATCATTTTGACAAATACAAGTGCTCTCCAGACAAAGACAGCAATGCACTGACCAAAAGTCCTCTGAAACCTGTTCAATTATGAAAATAAATAAAGAGAGAAATTATTGGAAAGTTTTGAGATGGTGAGACAACTTTGTGTCATCTTTATTTTATCTCTATTTGAACTTCCCCAGACCAATCATCAGAATGTGCTGCAGGTTGTATCGCTGGAATTGTAATCGCATGTTTTGCCATCGTTGCTGTTGCTTGTGGTGTAGGATACTACTTTTATAGGCGAAGGTAGGTGGATCATTTCTCAATGGTTTTATTACTCTTGAAATCTGTGTGCTCAGTCCACTTCTAAACACCTTTGGTACATAAGCGTAACTTATCAGTGTTACATGTAATTCATTTAACATCATATCATTTCATGAAATAACCACAGAGGTGCAAGTATTTCAGTGCACTGTTTGTTTAAACAAACAAGTCTTTGTCATTTATCATTAAGGTTGGATTTAAATAAATGTAAATGTTTAGTGTTACAGTTTTGTGTAACTTTGTGGACAGACTTTGATATATGCTTCATTTATTATATTTAGAACCAACAAAAATCCACAGACACAAAATACAGGTGAGTAATATTTTAATATACATTTAACTTGTACATCTTTAATAGCAAAATAAAGAAAGTATAAATAAAATTACTGTATCAAAATCTGTTATTTTTGACCAGGAGAACATGTGTATGAGAACACTTAACCATATGACAAGAAAATTTGAGCTCTTTGTTTACATTTCCATTTTAAGGTAAGTATTAAATTCACTGTTGTGCTTTATTAAGAAAGAATACCTTATACAATGAAGAAAAGAGTGAAAGATTTTTTTCTCTGTATAAAAATCTGTCATTTTTCCATTATTGTTAAAAGTTAATGTCCACTTGCATGCAGTTTATAAACTGTTTACTAGAATAAGTTGTATATTTTTTCTTGTCCTGCAGATGAAACATTTGTGAGGCCTCTATCTGCTCCAGGAAGACAAAAGGTTTTGTTTTTTTGTTAGTTTGTTGGTTGTAATATTTTTTTGGTCATTATGAAAATATTTTAACAGAACATATGAAGATTGTTTATAAATTATTAGTCTACAACAATAAATATTAAGGTTTTCTGACATTTGAATTATGTAGTTGCTACTATTTTGATAAAGCTCTGTGTCTTCTTATTGATCATTAAATGTAAAATAAATACAACTAATACACAGAAGTTGTAGCCCTTGCTCTTACTTCAGTTTATCACTCATAAATGTGGTCCTGTATGTTTTAATGCTGAACTCGATCTACATGTTGTAAAAATCTGGATGATTACACAAAGACCTTGTGCTGTCTGAAGACACTGAGAAAAGCAGTACTGTCAAATTTTATCCTGAATATTTAACTACCCCTGAGGTTTCTGGACTGGTGCAGCAGATTACTTAATGTTCCAAGGACATTGTTAAAAATTGGATCCAAGTCATCTTCTTCTTCTCTACTCTTCTTCTAGCTGCTGTCTTTCAAGTCAAGTATCTGCCTCCATCTCACCCTATCTCTAGAGTCTCACTTTATCCCTTTTGTCAATATTTCGGTACATGTACAGGACATACAGGAGAATCAAAATGCTGTTGGTGGGAATGGTTGCATTAATGTGCCAAAGACTTTCAGCATCATTAAAAGAATTTAACTTCTGTGTGAGAGTGTGTTGGGGGGTAGGGGGGTAGGTGGGAAGCAGTAAAGAGTTCAGTCTTCTGACAGCCTCTTGAATGGAGCTATTCAAGAGTTTAGTGGAGTGGAGGAGAGATTAGGCCTTCTTGGACACAGCAGCACAGTAGATGTTCAGTTGGGTATGCTGGGAATGACTGTTCCTGAAATCTGCCATAATCCCTTTGGTTTTTTCCACATTCAGGAAAAGGTGTTACTCTTGGAACCTAGAAGTTAAAGTTTTCATTCCCAAGTGTCTGAGTTTTTCTATTAGTTGCTGCAGAATGATTGTGTTGAATGCTGAACTGAAATCTACAACTCTTATGAACTTTGGGTCAAATGATATATATATATAAACTTTTTTTTTCCAAATCAGGTAAACCCCTTAATTGTATTAAAACTCTTAACATAGTGTTGTTGGCAGCAGCACTACTACACCAAACAAAAGAAGGTTTCTCACAAACTCTCACAAACTAAGCAAGTGACCTGAAGGCCCAGAGATTATTGTTTTACATTGTTTTATTTACTGTTATATTGTTTTTATATTCCAATTTCCTGTGTTGTAAAGCACTTTGTGATTTTTATCTGTGAAAAGCGCTATATGAATACATTTTACTTACTTTTACTTACTTATATAAAGGTCTGGATGACCTCTAATTTCCTGCTTTTAAATTTACCTGAAATTAAGGTTGTTTGACTCTAAAAACCCTAAAAAAAACCTCTTAAAAAACATGGTGCCTAGCCAGATACTTTGGATGGCATTGGCCTCCACTGTGTGGAATTACCAGATACGTCCTTCATATTAAACAAATGTGTAGAACAGCTTTCTTGCATTTGCACTATATCTCTAAAATTAGAAACATCCTGTCTCAGAATGATTCTATGAAGATTATGGAGAAAGGACAGCAGCTTTGATCATGTCCAGTCTAATAAATAAGGTGAGCTGAGAGGAGAGTTTTCTTTCTTGTTTTTGTACATCTCTAATAATGCATAACACATTCTGTACAAAAGAGTTTGAAAACTGATTAAAAAAACTATAATAAATGCAATGAACTTTTATACATTTAGGTCTTACTGATAACCAATATAAAGACGAGGCTGGAGGCACCACAGAGTTTGGATACTTTGTAAACAAAGCTTAAACTAAGTTCTAAATTTAATATATGACATTATTGAGTCATTTTACCTGAGTAGATATTCAACATGATGTCAGAGAAATGAAACATTTTTTTAGTGGTCTTTTACTGCAACTTTTAAGCTTTTATAAAATTATAGTTCTACTTTGTGTTTTTAAGCTAAATATAATATAATACAAACCTTTGAAAAAGCCTCAACATAACATAATTTAGATGGACTTCAATGAAATATTTTAATGCTTATCTTCAGCCTCGTTGTTAGCTGATATCAACGATGAAACCATTTTACCACTTCTTTTACAGAGTCACTCTGCCCCTTTGACTTTCCTCTGATTGAACAGTTACAGTCATTTAGGAACTTAGACTCCATTAAAACTCGGATGGCTGAAAACTTCCTCCAGTTTTAATGATCAAAAAACTGAAGTCCTTGTTTGTTCCCCTGACAGATTTACGTCTAAGGTAATGAAAGCTCTGGGTTTTATTGTAAAATTTCACTAAATCATCTCTCAGTAACATCAGTCTCTTTTATCACATAAGAAATATTGCTAAGTTAAGTCCCATTGTGTCACACTTTGAACTGGAGATTTGTATTCTTGTATTTAATTCACTGTTCATTGGTCTAAGCAAAACCTCCCTGGGACATCAGCAGGTTGTTGAATTTCCAACACTGCTGAGAGGCTTCTGACTACATTTTCTGTTATGAAACGGCTGTGTGCAGGCAGGACGAGGACCCAAAATGCAGACTCCGGAGACAGAAAGTAACTCAAAACACAGCTTTAATGCTGAACTCAAAAAGGTAACAAAACTAGGAATACAAAATACACTTACACAGACTGGCCACACAGCTAGATGGGGTAGATCATGTTATGGTTCAAAATATTGGGGATGGAGACAAGAGAAAAACCACAATAACAACACTGGTCCGGTCGGGTCGAGTCAAACGATGATTTTAATGATCACACACGTGGGAGATGGAAACTGTATGCAGACAGCCTCTGATCTCAAAATGGTGGAGGATTACTCAAACTCTTATAGCCTCTGGTGCCCCCACCTTATCATAAAAGCCTAAACATTCACATGCTTCCTCTCACACGGCGCCTAAGCTACGACCTTGGCTCCCCGTTTATCTGCTCCTGCTGATTTGGGGCAGAAAACTCCAGTATATTCTGTTCTCTTCTAATCAGACAAATAAGGCGATGACTTTCTGCAAACAATATTTCTTATAACATCATAAAACAATATCATTCATCCACAATAAATCAGCAGTCTAATGTAATGCAAATCAGTTTAACGAATGCAATAGTTATCAGTAGTGATGGGACGTTCTGTATCGAGGCTTCGGAGCGTGTGTCGAGTAATGGAGGGGGCGTTTCCGCGAAGCGCGTATCGAGGCTTGCTTCATTTATGGGAGGAGCTGAAAATGATGACGTCCGAAGCCTCGCTGCCCGGCTGTACCACGTGACTGGTTCATGAAGTGGTTCGAACTTTGCCGCGAGATATGACAGCGATATAAACCCCTCAGACTTCATTCAAAAATGTGGGTGTTTGATGGAGAGTTGCGGTTAGTGAGAGTTTGGAGACCGTTTGGAGGTTTATGAGAGTGAGGAGAGAAAGTCAGGAGAGAATGGAGCCAGCTAAGAAGAGGAGGATGTCCTCACCTGTGTGGGAACATTTTGATCTTATTCCTCCCAACAAGGTATGTAAATTTCTACAGAAGATGTATTTTCATGATACTGATGGTGCAATACAATTTATGTTGAGCTGTCTTGACTTTTGTACAAGGTGAAGTGTTTGCTATGTGCCAGGGAGCTGGGATATAACAACAACACCTTATCCATGCTTAGGCACTACAGAGCTTTGCATGAGAATAAGGGGGACACCGATTGTGGAGCAAGACCAGGTGAGCCATCAAATGCCATGATAATATAGCATGCAGTAATGTTACTAAATGATATAACAATATTATACAACTGTTATAAGTTACGTATGTGATATTTATATTTGTGCTTTATCTTTATTGTCTTTCCTCAGGAGAACAATCTCAAATAGATGAAGACCTGGTCAGCATGGTGATTGAGGACTCCCAGCCATTTAGCATTGTGGAGGACAAAGGATTCAAAAGATTTGTTAAATCATTAAATCCTAGCTATGTTCTCCCCACTAAAAAGGTCATAAAAGCAGTGAAAATTTAGTTTTTACAGAATAAAATGTGAACAGGCAGGACTGAGGCTCAAAGCCTCAGTGTGTAGCTGTCCATACCTCAACGTTACAAAAGCACAACTACTGTCCACACCCCAACCACACCTCACCTCACAGTAAATGATCATTTCCATTTCAAGCATTTCCAAATAATCATTTCCCATACTGCCACTATAAATATACACAGTATACTGCCATCACTACAATATACATGTTTTACACACTCCTTTTGTTGTTGACATTTACAGGCTGTGTGCAAAATGCCACACTCTTCAAATTCATGCCAGCTATTATTTTTACGTCCAGTAGGTGTCCTGCTAGAGCAAATGAAGCTTCATGAAGCTTCGCGTTGGGGTGAACCAATTGGATGAAAAGCTTCAGTGCTTCATGGGGCTTCATCTGCCCATCACTAGTTATCAGCTTCTTCTAATTCAGGAAAATAATGCAAACTAAAACTACATAATAATTCACAATCTTTAGTTAGGGGTATAACATGGCATAAAATAATATTATAATCTAACAATCACAACACTGACAAACTGAAACACAGGGCTTAAATACATAGAGGGAGCAATCAGGGATTGGGCAATAGGAGGGAAACACAGCTGGGGCAAATTAGGCCTAACGAAACAAGGGAAGCAAAACCAGATACATTAACATAAGACATGGACCTTCAAAATAAAACAGGAAACATAACACAGACTGAACTTAGAGACACAGACTCACAGGCAGGCACTACAACAGAGGGAACAGAGACGTGGGACCAGGGCAGACACTGACACTGACTGGACACGGGGATAAAGCAGACAGGGGAGACAGCAACTAAGGATTACACAGAGACACAAACCATAAGACAGAACTCTTAGAAACCAAAGACTAGAAATGATAAATAATATAATAAACTCAAAACCCTGGGTCAACGACCCAGGCATCCTAACACTCTCATGTCATACGTTTGCCAATCCAGCTACATTGGATACCTCAAAATTTGGGACAGGGGCATCAAAATGTTGAAGATCTGAGCGGTACTAAAAGAAAATGCTTGTGGAACGTCAGTAACATAACTGAGTATAAAAACATCACCTTAGAGAGGCAGACTTATTTAAAGTAACGATGGGCAGACGTTAATCAATTTGAAAAAACTGTGACTGAAAATTGCTGAACATCATGCAGGAAAACTGCCTTCTTCTCTGGGCCAAAGTACTTTAAAACTGGCTTCATAAATGCTGAAAGGTGTTTGCATGTTTTACAGAAACATGTTCTCCATCATGTTACTCCATAATAACATAGCTTCATATATCACCAACTGAAAAAAATTTGAGTGTCATGAAGTATAAAATACAGCAAAGAAGAGCCAGGTCTCTTGAGCAGGTAGAATCATATATCAGAAAACATGAGAACACATTCCCCTCCAAAAAGTTCAGAATCTGGTCTCTTCTCTTCCCAGATGTTTACAGACTGTTGTTAAAGATGGGATGCTCCACAGCCAAAACTTTTTAAAGATGTGTTGCTGCCATCAAATTCAAAATGACCTTATTTTTTAATCATACTTTAAATGGTGCAAATGAAGATTTGTACATCATTATATTTTGTTTTTTATTCATATTTTAAACCATAGCCAACTTTTATGGAATAGGAGATATTTTCCTATTCTATTATTCTATTCCTACTACTACTGTTAAATGTTGTTTGGGGGGGAAACCGAAAACTCATATAAATATAGAGGACAACATTTACTGAAACAGGTTATTTATTTATTTGTTTGATTTTTGATTGCTTGTTAACTGTGCAAAAAGAAAATGAGGGGGTGAACATTTAGTAGAAAATTGTGTTGAAGATTAACAAGTTCAGGAAGTTAAACCTTTCAAAATAACACATTTACTTCCTTATGACACCATATATTGAAATTAGCTTTCATGTACTGGTATCAGTAAAGGAAAAGTCAGAGAGAAAGACACCACTTTAGAAATGGAAACATTTCTGAAATACTTCATCATTCTCGGTGCCGTCTCAGGTGAGCTCTCACTGCTTGATGTGGCAGAAAAAAACCTGTTCACACTGACTTTAAAGTTTTACGTCCTCATTTTCCTTTCAATATGTCCTTAAACTCATTTGTTTGGCTAATATTTATATCACTGTTTTCATGAGATATCTGCTGAATATTTCTAGTTCATGTATAATCATTTGAAACCTGGATATTCTACACAGGAATAATAATAATAATAATAATAATAATAATAATAATAATAATCAACTTTATTTATAAAGCACACTTAAAAACCAAGGGTATGCCAAGGTGCTTAACAAGTAACAGAAGGAAGATAATAGAAATAGGACCAAAGCAAGTACTAAGTATGCAAGCAGGTAGCTGTCACTGATACATAGGAAAGCAACAGGTACAGAGCAAACAAGAAATTAAATGAGCATGAAAGTGCATAATATAAAATCATAAAAGAAATATTAACTAGAGGGAAAGGCAAGATTGAATAAGTGGGTTTTTAGTCGTGATTTGAACAGTGCAATGGAATCAGATGCGCAGAGGTCGAGAGGAGGGTATTCCACAGTACCGGGGCAGCCAGAGCAAACGCACGGTCACCCCGGGACTTCAGCCGAGATCTGGGTTGGGTCAGAAGTAGTTGAATGGCAGATCTAAGTGTTCTAGCAGGAGTATGTGATTTGAGAAGTTCACTAAGATAACTTGGCGCTAATTTATTAATAGTTTAGTTAATTAATTGTTAGAATACTCAGATAAGATCAGATAACATGGATCAGTGTCTTAAGGAGCAGGTTTATGTACTGATTAAATGAGATAAAGAGAGCCGTGTTTTCATTCGTTTCTCTAGTAATCCTTAATGCTCCTATTTCTTTCAGTCTTTGAACACTGATTCTTGAATGTTGAAATCACAAGTTGTTTGTTTTGGGTTTGTTTTGTTTTTTGAGTTTTCCTTTTTGTTTTTGTTTCTTTTCTTCTTTTGTAACCCTTTATCTACAACTCCTTGTGAATTTTCCAATGAATTTTAAATACACAAATTTTCTTGTGTCACTTTAATAAATTTTACTTCTCTGCTTTAATCTTCATCAGTGAGGAGACAGAAGTCATGGCAAAAATCTTTTAAATGATACATCTGTGCTTCTGAAGCCCGATTTAAAGCTCAATTAAATGTGATCATTGGAACAGCTTCATCATAAATTGTTTTCTTTTAATTCAACTAGTTTTGTTTTATCACAACATTTCTTTATGTTTAGAGCTACATTTACACACAGACAAATAATGGAGGACAGGAATTTTTTAAAACCTGTTTGCCCAGCACGGGGATTTTGAATTCTATAAGATAAAGCCATAAATATGTGTATGTGAGTCTTCTATCAAAAGTTATAGCTATCTTTATGAAGTTGTACAAAAACGCTTTAATTTTTTGATCATCCTAAAAGACTAAAACAGACGGAAACAGCAGCTCAAGCTCTTTTGTTGCAATTGTTTTCTCCTGTTTTTTGGCTGGACAGGGAGCTCAGCCATTGTATTGTTGTTCTTGGGTAGAGAGTTATTGGTTTGTTTTTTAGTTAGAAAGTTGGTGCTTTGTTTGTTGTTTTGGCCTTGGAGACCCTGAAGAAAAGAGCTTCCCTGTGTTCAGTTTTATTTTAGTTGTTTTGTGTAATAAATGTACTTTGCGGCAGTTTAGCATTTCTTTTTCACTTTGTTACTCCCCATCCCAGACAACACTTTGTTTTTAAGTGGGGTGTAACAATATCATTGCTCTTTTAGACACTGAATGAAAGCATTTCTGCAAAGGACACTCCTTTGATCCTTCATCATAGCTCCTCCAAAAGCTTCTGAGTACTTGAGATATATTTCTCTAAATTTCAGATGGACAGAGGAGACAGGGTGATACAAATTAGAAAAACAAGAAAAACCTTTGGTCAGGTTTTTTACCTGTTAAGTTTCTTTTGTATCTTCTTTTGGCTCTGTTGTCTGGATTTGTCCCTGCATCTGTCAGTGTCACATCATTGCTTCTTGTAGCAATTTATATATAGTTTTTGCAGGTGAACTTCCAATTAAACACTTAAATAAAAACATTACAGCTATTTTTTTCCATTTTCAAATGCAATGTTTTAATTTAATTTAGTCAAACAAAAATGTCTCCTATATGCTTAATTAAAGGAGCTGGTGTGTTGCCCGATGGTTTTGTTGGATCACTATGACAACAATTCCACACACACCCACACAAAACATCTCCAACTTCACATCCCAGTATTGCCTTTGGAGAGGCAAAGCATGAAATGGACAAGGTGGACCAGCGTGTCTGTTACCCGTTTTGGTGTGATAGTGGTTGATCTTCACGACCAACATCTAGACTCTGGGACGGGCTGGGTTCCTGTCTTGTGTTCTATCACTGCTGTGATGGGTCATTGGAGCCTAATTGCCAAAATAGATCAATTAATTTCTCTCTGACAATAAATCATGTTGAATTCTGTAACTAGCTGTTACAGTACAGAAGGAAAGCTTAATGTGACTGAACAGAATCTGACACAAACATTTAGTAGAAAGGTTTGTTAATGATTAACAAGTTCATGAAGTTTAACCTTTCAGAATAACAACATTACTTCCTTATGACACCATATACTGAATGAACATTCATGTACCGGTATTAGCAAAGGAAAAGGCAAAGAGTGAAGGACTGCTTTGGAAATGGAAACATTTTCTGATGTACTTGTGATATACATTTTACCTCAGGTGAGCTCTCACTGCTTGATGTGGCAGAAAAAAACTGTCTGCTCACACTGACTTTAAAGTTTTACTTTGTTTATTGTTTGTTTTTCACTTTATGAGACATCTGTTGAATACATTTCCAGTTTATGTTTAATCATATGTGACCTTAATATTATAAACAGAAAAAAAATTCCTACTCAGATTACATGGATCAGAGAAGAAGCAGGTTTGTACAAAAGTGTTTTAAATGAGAGTAGGAGAGCAATGCCATGATCCTTATAATTCTCTCGGGGCTTCTCTAGTAATGCTTAGTTTTGTGCAGTATTATCTGGAAAAGCTGAAATTAGGCTTTAATGAAAATAACTCAAACTCTTCAGACCTGCCATATTTCATGCAAATCTTTATATATTCATCAACTGTTTTATATGTTTGAGTAACAACAGCACTTTGCTATTCTTCTCCCGCAGGTTTCACTGAAGGAGCTGGTGTGTTGCCTGATGGTCTGAATGCAGTTGTAGGAGAAACTGTGATCTTCACTACAACACTGTCTCCAACAGAGAAACCGTTTTCATCTGTGAGCTGGAGTTTTAATGTATCTACAACTATAGTAGTCATGATTAACTCAGAAGAAACTATTGCACCTGAGTATGAAGGCAGGATCACCTTCTTCCCATCTACTGCGTCTTTGGAGCTCAGGAGTCTCACTCTGGATGACACTGGAGAATACACTGTTAACATTATACAAGATGGAAAAACCCAGAATGGCCGTACTATTCTGTTGATATACGGTGAGCAGATGTAGAAATTCAACAGCTTAACTGTTTTTGCAATATTTAAACAAGTTTACAATATATTGAACATGTAAAAATACCTGTAATGATTAGTACGTTTATGTAACATCTCTACTCTGCAATAATGCATTCTTGCAATAATTCGTCTATTTCTTAAGACTGTGATAACAAAGACTTTTAAAAAGTGGCTGTAAGAAACTGTATGGCTTATTTATTTTATAAGGTAGTGTTAAGGTTCAAAATATTGGGGATGGAGACAAGAGAAAAAACCACAATAACAACACTGGTCCGGCCGGGTTGAGTCAAACGATGATTTTAATGAACACACGCGTGGGAGATGGACACTGATGCAGACAGCCTCAAAATCTCAAAGTGGTGGAGCATTGCTCAAACTTTTATAGCCTCTGGTGCCTCCACCTTATCATACAAAGCCTAAACATTCACATGCTTTCTCTCACACAGCGCCTAAGCTACGACCTTGGCTCCCTGTTTATCTGCTCCTGCTGAAATGGGGCAGAAAACTCCAGCACACTCTGTTCTCTTCTACTCAGACAAATTAGATTTCTTATAACTCAGCAGTATAATGCATCATAAAACAATATCATTCATTCACAACAAGTCAGCAGTTTAATGTAATGCAAATCAGTTTAACTAATGCAATAGTTATCAGCTTCTTCTGATTCAGGAGAATAATGCAAACTAAAACTACATAATAATTCACAATCTTTAATTAGGGGTATAACATGGCATAAAATAATATTATAATCTAACAATTCCCCCTGATGAGGTCATTAGAATAATGACCTCACAAACACCCTGTAGCCCAGTGTGGCCGGGTTCATCTCTTCTCACTCCTGAGGTCCTTTGTCCCCCTGACGGGCAAACCATATGTAAGATGACCTCTGTGTTTGCGCAAGTCAAGTGCAAGACAAACTATTACTACAAGGATAGCAGGTCCAGATGACACTCCCCTGTTCTCCCACAGCTTTATTTGGTGTTCCCTTATACCATTCAGACGTAGACTAGAACCTCTGTCCGAAGAGCTCTTAACCTTTATTTTATTGCTGCAGCTACCAGTGTCGTCCAGTTGCGTGATCCTCTGTTCTTCTTACTTCAACCTCAGGGGTTAGATAACCCTTCAGTCGTGACACAGATCAGGGGATTATTCTGCCCCTATTTCAAACAACGATCTGTGTATCCTCGGGTCCTGTGTCTCCCGTGTATCCTCCAGAAAAGAACAGGAAGGCGTCCCCCTTTTGCCCAAGAGCCTCTCGAACCTCGTTGGTCTGGTGTTTCCGGATTTCCGTCAACCCCTTCATGGTTATTGCTGTATTTATGGGATTCATCCTTTTGAAGTGACTAGCTGGAGCCCAAACGCCATGACCCTTGGACCCAGTTGGTGTCTCGGCAGTCACTGTATCTGTCTCTGCTGCGAAGGACCCTCGTATCTCTGTGGCCTCGTCTGGTGTCTGTTCCTTTCTCTGTAAGAGACAGAAAACCAAAACACCTCTCTTCCTAACCCTAATAATCTAATGTTGTTATCTACTGACCTTCTAGTGATTCAAAATTGGTCTAAAACATTCAGAATGTCCCAGGGACTTATTCTAATCATATCTTATGTGTGTGTAAGCGTGTTTGCATTTAGCCCTCTGCACTCAAGTCTGTCTGTTTTTCAGTCTGTTTGCATCCATTGGTGCTGCTGCTCAGAGTTCTTTCCATACTGGTTCTGGCCCCAATTGAGGCAGTCCTTTTCTCCAGTGTCCAGCATCTTCTCCTTATTTCGCTCCTCCTTAACTTGACCCTTTTGCTTCGGTCTTCCTTCAGGGTTTTGATACGCAGCTCAATTGTCTGGATGTCCGTTTGTTGCTTGCAGAAGTGCGACTGCTGTCCGCTTGTTTGCAGGTGGAACGGCTGACATCCAGAAGGTGTATAGGAGAGTCTGCAGCTTCCACCTCCCCAGTGGAAGACCTCAATCTTTGTTCTGTTAGTTTAACACAGGCCTCAAGGCTCTCTGGGATCCCTGCTTGCACTTTCAAGCCCACGGCTCAGGTCGTAGTCGTGGTCCCATTCCAGGGGAATGGAGTCCATGGTTGTTTGGGTGTCTCGGCCCGAGCGTTCAGTCCGGAGCTAGGCAGCCCAGGACGCTGAGCGATCGGAGGACGGCAGAGGCGACAGGAAGCCATCCCCCTAACGTTTGCTCCATAGCAGACCGGACAAATCACACTGCTCATCTAGCTCCAGGATGCTCCGGCCTGATTTCAAGTCCGGTGTCTTGGACTCCAAGCCTGATGGGTTCGATTTTCAGCTAGCTCCTCCTGGGCCATGCTCAGTTTCTGCTCTGATGCCTCGAGGTCTTATTGAGGGCAGAAACCTCAGAGTCTTTTCCGTAGAAATCAGATTAAAGTCCATTGATGTTTTCCTTGCTTTGCTCCACGGCCTTTTGCGGCTCTGCTGTTCGGCTCTTCTCAGAGGTCAGCTCCTGGCCGAGCCCCGACACCTGTGCCTTCAGCTTATTTTCTCCTGGTGTTTTGTCCATTCTGAGGTGCCTCCTGACCTCAGTTACTCCTCCTGTCTCTGGCACGCCCTTTTTGCTGCCCGATGGTCATTGTTGGTCCGTCACTGTCCTGCACAGTTTTAATGCAGAGTGGTTAAGGTCAGCATGGTTTTGCTCGGCCTCACTTTTCATCTGGGCTTAATGGGCGTCTCGTCACAGCTCTGTCAGCTGAAGCTGTCTTTTTCCATATGGCAAGAGTGTGAAGAGTGTGTGAGAGGGGTGTGTCCGATCAGGCACAATGCTGGTGGCTTTGCGAGTGCCTCGTTTTCCAAATCCAGATGTTTATTTGTCACGTACACAGCAACAGAGAGAACAGTCTGTTGTTGGGATGGCTGAGGTCTTTCACGATCTTCCTGGTCTTGGTCCAGCACCGCCTGCTGTAGATTGAGTGCAGGTCAGGGTGCTCGGAGCGGATGGTGCGCTCAGCTGATTGCACAACCCTCTGTAGAGCTTGTCTGTCCGGCATGGTGCTGTTCCCGAACCAGACAGTGATATAGCTGCTCAGGATGCTCTCAATAATTCCTTTATATAAGGTGGTCAGAATCGGTGGTGGGAGCCGGGCCTTTCTCAGTCTTCTCAGAAAGAAAAGACGCTGACGGAAATCTCCCCGTGTAGTGAAACGGGCCTTGGATTTAACTCTCTCCGTCTCTGCTGCCTGAGATCGTTTTCCTGCAGCACTGTTGACAGTTTCAAGTTGTTGTGGGTCCAGCTGCTTTAGCATTTGGTCAGAGTCACATCGAAGATGGTAAAGGAGAGAGCAACGATGGTAGAGGGGAGAGCAGGAGTCCAGGGTCAGCCTCGGCTTTTCCGGGCCGACAAAGCAGCCTGTAATCAAGCATAAAGAGAAAAAACAAAACAAAACAAAAACAAAAACAAACGAACAGGAAAATCATGTTGTATTGGCTGTGTTACTCAGAGAGGGGAAAAACAACGGGACCAGGCCCTGTGTCAGCCTTCTCTCCCCCTTTTTTTGTTTTTTCTCACCATATAATCCTCTCATAACCCACCAAGCTGACAGGACAACACAGGTACATGTTAAAATTCTTAAGATCATGTTTAAAGCACAAAAATTGAATTTTCTTTCATTCAGTAATCACTTGTATTAATCAATCAGAAGAAAACATGTCACAATTTGACTTTTATTAACCACTAAATTTGTCGTGTTATCACTGGTTGTGATTTTTTTTTTTTTTTTTTGAAGTTAAGTTGTTGTCCTGCAACCCAGAGGGTTTATTTGTTAGTAGTGGATAAACTTCATTATTTAACGGCGGATGTATGTTAAGTTTCACTGCTTTAAACTTGCTGGAAAATCTTCACGTGTTTATGGGTGTAAGCTGTTTCTTCATTGCGTGTATGTGCGTTTGTACATGGGCTAATTTAACGTTTTTTCTCAAACGAGGCATTTCTCTAGCACGTGCCTCTCTCTCACATTTCTCTGCTTGTGTGTGTTTTTATTTCACCTTTTTGTTGTGATGCTCCAGGCGCCTTCCCAACCTCCACAAGTCTGTTGGCCGCAATTTTATGTGTTAAAACTTCTCTTAATTTCTCCTTTAATTCTCTGCTAGCTGCTGTCTTTTCCACAGCTGCTGATTCTTGCTGAGTGTGGTTTCCATTACTATAATTTTGCTTCGGCCGCCGTGCTTGTGGAGGCAGTTGGTCCAGCCCCATAGCCACCTGTATCAACACACTGAGAGATTTATTTAATATCATTTTCATCACTGTTAAATAGACTAGCAGGCAAGACGCCCACCTTTGCACTGCAGACTACATGCCAGTCTCCCAACACACTCCTCTCTGAGTTTCAGCTTTAAAACCCAACATCATTCACACCCTAGTCATTCAAAACCTTATTTGTAGTATCATAATCAGCAAAATCAGCGTTTTACTTACAGGCATGTATCATTGTTTGCAAATCAAAATTATAAAACTCAAAAACACGCTAAACAGCAACAAAAGTCCTCTGTGCGCGTCACAGCTCATTTGCATGTTCACACACAGTCTAAAAATAGCTCGCAGCGCTGCAGCTGCACGTCACACACAGGGTCACACAAAGCTCAGACAAAACTCTTCTATTTTATATTAGAAAGACCTCTTATATTTACAATCACTGACAGGCCTGACAGATTCAGCACCTAACAAATTTCGACAAATTTAAAATAACGGGTCTCACCGAAGAAAGTCCAACTTTTTTGTAGTCAATCAAACAGTATCTGTTACTTCTGGGAACAGTTTCTGACCTAACTTCTAAATCCCTAACTCAATTTAACTTTGTCCAAACAAGCACATGACACCGTTTTAAACGATGAGGAGACTCGGTAACTCCTAGCTTATTTCAGGATGCCCTGTACCCCACAGATAAGCCAAACTGAACTAACCCTGTTCGCCGACAGGTCAAGACCGCGCGTCCACGGCCAGGAGGGGGCGTAACCCCCGGGCTATGTGCTTCTTAGCAGACTTCTGGGCTGCCGTCCTATAATAATTTTCACCTAACCGATTTTGAGAAATTTTACCATAACGGGTCTCACCGAAGAAAGATAACTTTTTTACGACCAATTAAACAGTCTCTGTTACTTCTGGGAACAGTTTCTGACCTAATTTGTAAAACTATTAACCAGTCTCTGTTACTTCTGGGAACAGTTTCTGTCCTAATTTCCCTACCAAACTACCTGAGCCTTCAGCTCAATATCCAGGGACTCAAACCCGACATTATTACGTTCATATTTACTTCAACTTCATTAAATACTCTTAAGCAACTTTAACTGCATAACACACGGTGATTCTCATCAAAATCAAAACAGACACTCTACCAGTAATTTCAGTGAGTGGACTTTAATTTAGTCATATCCAATTTGGCACACTTTGGAAATAATTCAACAGGTAGCGCCTTACCTTTAGATAAGCCGGCTTATTTCCACTCACATCAGACCACTGGCTTGTGCCTGTCCGTTTGACAACCTCGGACCGTCCAAACCTTTAAATTCCACCCCAATACCACAGGACGAGCCCCCAAGCTGTTAAGGTTCAAAATATTGGGGATGGAGACAAGAGAAAAAACCACAATAACAACACTGGTCCGGCCGGGTTGAGTCAAACGATGATTTTAATGAACACACGCGTGGGAGATGGACACTGATGCAGACAGCCTCAAAATCTCAAAATGGTGGAGCATTGCTCAAACTTTTATAGCCTCTGGTGCCTCCACCTTATCATACAAAGCCTAAACATTCACATGCTTTCTCTCACACAGCGCCTAAGCTACGACCTTGGCTCCCTGTTTATCTGCTGTTGTGATATTTTGATACCATGGTAGCATTTACAGGATATTGTTTTATTGTGATATTATACAGAAAAGAGTTACTCAATAAGGCCCATTTAATAGTTGTTTTTCTCTTTCTCTGTGACCCAAGAATTAATGTGTAAGACTCACAGGCTGGTACCCCAAGGTCGAAAATACCACAGAGACGAGACCACTTCCTTACTCCCATCCTCCCTTTTTCTTTATCTCTTAGAAAAAGGCTCGTTAAAGGCCAGGTGGTTTGTTTCAGAATTCACTAATGAAAGAACTCTGTATTCTATGTCTAGGAGTGTATTTTGCTGGGATGATCATAAATTGTAGCTGAACTGATAAACTACACACAGGATACTTCTTTGCTCACAAGGCAGGAAGACGTTTCCTTATTTGGTCTGTACCGGTTTGAACTGAGAACTTGCTGACACACGAACCTTTTTTTCCTCTATATAAGCTGTTATGTACTAAATAAACCTTTGAGTCGATTTGGGAAGACAACCTGAAGCAGTCTGTGTTTCCTTGTTCTCCCAAGCTGCTCCCGACGTTGTAACTAACCCAGCTGAATGGCATACCTGAGTGTTACTTTAAATAATTAGGAATCTTAGAAGGAAAGGACAGAACTCTGCTTATCGCTCGTGCCTTGGAGGGAAAACCGGGATGGACATTTTTTCCTTCATCTGCTCCTGCTGAAATGGGGCAGAAAACTCCAGCACACTCTGTTCTCTTCTACTCAGACAAATTAGATTTCTTATAACTCAGCAGTATAATGCATCATAAAACAATATCATTCATTCACAACAAGTCAGCAGTTTAATGTAATGCAAATCAGTTTAACTAATGCAATAGTTATCAGCTTCTTCTGATTCAGGAGAATAATGCAAACTAAAACTACATAATAATTCACAATCTTTAATTAGGGGTATAACATGGCATAAAATAATATTATAATCTAACAGTAGTATTGACCCCCGTACTATAAAGAATGAACTGAGAACTCAATTAATCTAATTTATTCTGTTCAGAATAGTCACTTAAAGGGAATTGATATTGTCAGTTATGTGAATTCAAGTATTTGAAGGTTTTGGTTGGTACAGTACTTCTTTTAAGGTTTAATTGTAAATATATTGTTTCTATTTTAGGTTTAGCTGCAATCAGATTTTTTGTCATTTTAATGCTTATTTTCTATTGTTGATGCCAAAAAATACAACTATTTTATTCTTGTTTCTTTCACAGAGAAAGTCTCCAATGTGTTGGTAACTTCCAGCAGCACAGACTTGGTTGAGTTCAGTGGTTCTGTCTCTCTGTCCTGCTCTGCCTCTGGATCCTCTCTCTCTTTCCTCTGGTTGAACGGCAGCTCTGAGGTTACAGCAAGTGACAGAGTTCAGCTCACTGATGGAGGCTCCAGTCTGACTATAATCACTGTGACCCGCTTTGACCAGGGACCATTCAGGTGTCGTGTGTCCAATACAATACAGAAAAACAATTTTCAAATAAAATGGTTTACTCATATACTACAGGCTTTTGACGTATTTTCTCACGCAGAAAACAAAAGGGGTTGATAGAAAAAAGAGGATCAGTCAGAGCAAAAAATTTACAACAACATGCTCTTTAGGAAAAACAGGAAAATCTTCTCTGTCCAGACCAGACGATCGTAGACCTAGAAACAGCATTGATACCGTGCAGGACCCTCAAGCTACCGGGTCAATGTTAGAGGACATGAGCTTTTCTGTAATCATGTTATAATCTTACCACCCCTGCATCCAATTCCATACCTGCATAAACCTTCTTATAGAAGTAGCATCCTTGGCACCACAAAAAGTCATAAAAAGTTGTCTGTCTTTGTCAATGTCCTCTTCATTTGCTCACAAAACATCAGTTATATGTAAATAGGGTTAGAAAAAAAGTGTCTGCCTGATATTAGAGTCTTGTACAGTGTTTCCACAAATTCATATCAATTAGTATTAAATTGGTATTGGAGATAAATAGGCAATTTAAAAGTGTCCGGCACATTTAAATTTAATATTATACGTCTTGACTTTTAAGGTCAAGTTGTTTGAAAATGTCAAACAATAATAAATGTTTTTAGTTGTAGATAATATAACTAGAATTTAGTGTTAATCATTATCCTGTAAATTATTCTACAGAGAATTACCATACCATATCTCAAGAGTTCTCCTCATCTCTGTGGTTTTGTTTGGTGTTTTTAATCTCATTTTATAGATTTTCCAGTTGTTCTCTTTTATTTCACCATCACTGATTTTTTGCTTTTGTTCTTATTATGATATTACTTATTTTCTAAATCAATTATTTTTTGGCAAACAGAGAAAATATCAGGTGCTTCTGTCAAACCATCAACAAACCTGCCAATTGAGGGAACTTCTGTCAGTTTAACCTGTGAGGCTTTTGGCTCAGTCTTTAAAAGGAACTGGATGAAGGATGGCTCAGATCTGACCCTGACTGACAACATGACCCTTTCTGACAATAACAGAGTGTTGACCTTTGACACTGTGAAGAGGAAAGATGAAGGAGAATATTTATGTAATATCAGCAACCCTGTCAGCAGTGATGAAGCTAAATACATCATGACTGTTAATTGTAAGTAACATCCTGGTCAGTCTACACGTCTTGTTCATGCATACAGTAAAATAATTTCAAACTTTGAATGGTACAACTAATATGATATGTAGTCTAGTGATGCAGAAATTTAAAAGTAATGAACACATAGATTTTTTTTTTACCTGTTTTTCAGATGGACCAGAAAATGTTCAAATCCAAATGGTCCAAATGAGATAAATATCAAAGGCACCTTAAAACTGACCTGCTCTGCTGAATCCACACCATCTGCCAGATTCACCTGGTTGTTCAATGGGACAGAGAAACTCACCAATTCAGCTGAGTACATTAAAGAAGAGGTTGAACTTTCTGACAGTGGAAACTACACCTGTCAAGCCTGGAATAATATAACTGAGAGAACATCATCATCAGCGGTGCATGGACTGACTGTAACAGGTATCTGTGTGTGTACATACTCTTTGATGGGACTATTGAAAATTTAACAGGTGGTACATTTGCTCTAGTTTTCTATCTACGGTGTCCCCTAGAGACAAAGCACATACAAACTCCAAAGCACATACAAACACAACGGAAGTGCTCCAGGACACTACGGGCGGTGTTGAGCTTTTGTTACCTAGTGGCTAAAAAAGCCAGGAAGTACCAATGACCGGATTAGGTGTGTTGCAGTAACAGGTCAATTTAAAATGTAAAAACTATTTGAATACATGAGTGTGGTTGTATCCAACTCCATGTGTTTGCAACAAACTTGCCGTTTATTTTGCAAATCAACCTCAACACTCCCCCTAATGTCCTGGAGCACACCCGTTGTGTTTTGGAGTTTGCATGTGTTTCGCTGTTTACATGTATTTCGCAGTTTGTACGTGCTTTGGAGTCTGCACATGTTTTGGAGTTTGCGCTTTTCAGTTTGTACGTGTTTTTTGAAGTTTGTACATGCTTTGTCTCTAGGGGCCATCGTATCTATCAATAAATTTTGGAAGTTTATCTTCAGATAACATAACAGTTGTTTCTAACACCACACTACCCTTTAGCAAGACATTAATCAATTGTCAGCAAATTGTTAACTGAAACCACATAGTGCATCCACCACTTTTCCAAACAGAAGTACTTTCGATGCAACAAGAGCACCAATCAAAAGTCCTCTGATCGTTCTAAAATTATAAAAATCAAATAAAGAAAGAAGCTATTGGATGGTTTTGGGATGATAAGACAATTTTGTATAAAAAAGTATTCATTATCTTTACTAATATTTTTCCAGAGAAATCATCAGGATGTGCTGCTGGTTGCATCGCTGGAATAGTAATCGCATGTTGTGTCATCGTCACTGCAGCTGTTGGTGGAGGGTACTACATTTATAAGAAAAAGTAAGTTAAGAATGTATTTGAAAAATCACCAGGAAAACATTTTTCCTTTTTGAATATACATAATAATTGTAATCTTTGAAATATGTCTAGTATTCAGTGGTACGATTCTACAAATGGTTCATATTCTGCAAACAGTCACTTGCTGACGTTCATCTTCTGCTGGTCTCAGAGTAATCACAAAGAAGAATTAATTCTTTTCAGTTCTTGTTTATGTTAATTATGCAGAATAAACACTTTTCATAATAAATTTGTGGATTCCTTGTTAAATTCAAATAAACCTTAGTGTTGCCGTTTTGTGTTGCATTTAATTGCATGATCACATTTTAATAATGCTTCATTTCAAATATTTAGATTCAACAAAAATCCTCAGAAACAAAACACAGGTATGGTATTTTTTTTCTTTTTGAAATCTAAAGTCATCTTCCATGTCTGCTATAGCAAAATAAGGAAATTAGAGAATCAAAATTATTGTTTTAATAGATATCTACATCCACTGTTACAAATCTTTGCTTTCGTAGAACAAGATGAAAATATGTATGAGAACATTTCCATATATGACAAGAAAATATAAAATATAAACTCAGTGATGACCTTCCCTTTTCAAGGTAAGTTTAACATTTATTATCACTGTTATTTAAGAAGGAACAATTTTGATAATTAACAAGAATATTTTCCCATTTCTGTAGATTTTCAGAAGTCTTCACCTGCTGCAGAGAATTAACGTTATAATTTATGTTGTTTTGATATCATATAATGTTAAACAAGCTATGTTAAGATGTTTTAACTAATAGATTATTACTCTCCGTGTAAAATAAATATTAATACTTTCTCTTTAATAAATCTTCTAATATTTGCTACTTTATTTTAAATATATTTAAAACAACCAACACATCACAGTTGTGTCTCTTGTTTTTATATAAACTTATTGCGTATCAGTTACCAAATGTGGTACTATAATTACATGAATTTGCACGTTAATGTTAAAATCTGAATACAAAGTGATGTCCAACGTGTGGACCGAGGCATCTTGTCAGGACTGCAGGTGTTCTGCAGTGATAACAGAAAATCTAGTTTGAAATTATAGTGCTTACAGGTGCATATCTATTTAAATTTATTTAAAGCAGAAATTTATAAAAGCTTCAATTAAAACTGATAACAGGAGTTTGTTAGTTTTAGTCGTTACTTTGACCTAAAATTACTCCTCTTTGTGTCGCTGTTGCTTTGCATGTAAATCAGTAGCATTAGCAATTTTTAGCCATAAGCCTGTATTGTTTATGTGTTTTGATTAAAAAAGTCAATGAAATACATCACTCTTTCGTTTGTACTTTAATTAGAGTGAAGATGGGCCCCACAGGATTTTCTGGTTTAAGTGGGCAGCAGTTCTTTGGGAATGGCTGTACCCATGTAACCTTTATTTAATACCTTTAATATTTAATACCTTTATTTAATCATTGAGACCTTATAAAACCAGAAACTTACACTTTTTGTTTTATATGCTGCATACCCACATGTGGATTTTCTGTGGTTTTGAGGGCAGGATGATGAGTAAAGACATTGGGGAAAGCGGTAAAGCTGTATTTTACTGATCATAATATTTAATTGCCCCTGAGGTTCTACAGTAGTTTCTTCAAACTGTAAACCGCTTAGTGAAAGTGCCGTCACAAAAAAAAAGTCAGAATTGGATGTTGCCTCAAGGGTCGGTTCTAGGCCCTGTACTTTTTAATTTGTATATGCTCCCTCTCGGCGGTGTCATCAGGAGGCATGGAGTGAACTTTCACAGTTACGCTGATGACACGCAGCTGTACATCTCCGTGTCTCCTGATGACACCAGACCAATGGATGCCCTTTTTAACTGTATTTTAGATATAAGATCTTGGATGTCAGAAAACTTTTTACAGCTTAACCAGGACAAAACTGAAGTTTTAATCGTCGGTCCTGAGGCTCAGAGAGAGAAACTCTTGTCTAAATTAGAGGCATTTTCACTATGTCCTTCGCTACAAGTGAAAAACCTGGGTGTTATTTTTGACTCTGAGCTCGGTTTTATCCCACATATTAAACATGTAACCAAAATTGGATTTTATCATCTAAAAAATATAGCCAGAGTCCGCCCTATTCTCTCTCGGGCCAACACGGAGATGTTGATGCATGCTTTTATTACCAGTTGCATTGATTACTGTAATGCCCTGCTCTCTGGTCTTCCTAAGAAGAATATTTCAACTTTACAACTTTTACAAAACTCGGCAGCTCGTGTGCTGACGAAGACCAGAGGGCGGGCCCACATTACACCAGTTTTAGAATCGGTGCACTGGCTCCCCGTGTGTTTCAGGATCGATTTTAAAGTTCTTTTATTGGTTTTTAAATGTCTTAATGGTCTTGGGCCTTCTTATCTCTCAGATCTGCTTTTACCATATGAACCCTCGCGGAACCTGAGGTCCTCTGGTACTGGCCTTTTGATTGTCCCTAAAGTCAGGACACATACTCACGGAGAGGCAGCTTTTCAGTGGTATGGTTCTTGTCTGTGGAACGGCCTGCCGGAACAGGCTCAAGACCCACCTTTTTAATTTAGCTTTTACTTAGCGTTTATTTATTTTATGCTTATTTATTCTATCCTGTTATTCTATTATTAATTTAGGCTTTACCTAATATTTATTGATTTTATTCTTATTAATTTTTTAATCTTCTTACTCTATTTATATTTATATTGTATCCCGTTCTTATTTGTTTTATCGTTTTACCCTGTACATATCCTATTGTGTCATATCTCCAGTGTTTCCTAGGAGGGCGCTCTCTGCACCGGGGCTGTGATCGACCGTGGCTGCTGGGGCTCTGGGGGTCCTCTCAGCCTGGTTGGGGGGCTTCTTTGCCTCCCTCCTGCTGTGTGCCCAGCCCAGAGGCTGCGGTCTGTGACCGGCTCCCGGTGCAGACGGCTCCCTGTCATAGTGTTTCCTCACTTGGAACATGCGTACCCAACCCAATTTTACTCTTTAAGTGTGCGTGTGTGTGTGTGTGTGTGTGTGTGGGGGGGGGGGGGGGGGGGGGGGGGATATGTGTGTATTCACATTGTTTATGTTAATGAGAGTGTGGGGAGTGAGTTGGAGGGTGGGGTGGGGTGGGGTGGGCTGCTTTTAACCATGTAAAGCACTTTGTGCTACATTTTTTTTTTGTATGAAAAGTGCTTTATAAATAAAGATTGATTGATTGATTGATTGATTGAAGCCTGTAATTTTATTAATCTTGTTATTATTTTCAGTTTTTGCCTCATATTTTATTAATGACAATATCTTTTTTATGTTTCTCGCTGCAGATGGACCAGAAAACATTCATCTGACCCAGTGTCCATACCAAGAATATTATGACGAAGGATCTGACATGAACCTCATCCGTTCAGTTGACTCAGGTCCTGTTCCTGAAATTAAGTTGTTTCTGAATAGAGGCCTGCTCTCTGATGCTGGATCAAAGCTCAGGCTGGTGAACGTTCAGAAGAGTCACAGAGGAAACTACATCTGTCAGGCCTTAAACAGCAGAAGTCAGAGGAATCACACTTCAAGCTGAAACTATAACTGTACTGACATATTTAATCAAATGTTATTAACACAAATGGTTTTGTTTGATAAATAATCAGTAACACCTAACATCGTTTCATTTTCTTTTCTTATAGCTGAAATCTCCAGTGTGGTGCTGACTGCTAACACCACAGATCTGTCAGAGTTCAACAGCTGCATCAGGCTGTCCCGCTCCTGCTCCTCCCCCTCCTTCTTCTGGCTGAACAGCAGCTCTGAGGTCACAGCCAATGCAAGAGTTCAGTTCACTGATGGAGACGCCACTCTCACTATAATCAACATCACCCGCTATGACCTGGGGCCATTCATGTGTTATGTGTTTAATAATTTCAGTAATGACATCAGCAATCTGGTGAAGCTCTCCATCAGCTGTGAGTTATCGTGTCTATTACATAGCTTTTTAAAATTCTTCAGCTTGAATTATAATTACTACAAAAAAATTATCTTTCTTGCTTTTTTTGTGTGAACTACTGTTTAATTTTTTACATCATGTGGTTCATAGTGAATAAATAAATAACTGTATTTAGTTCATTTATGCAGTTCTTCACGTAAAAGTTAATCATTCTGTACTGCTTACCGCTTTTTACCAGGTCGCCAGAAAATATAATTCTGAGGACATTTCCATCAGGAGAATACTACGAGGAAGGATTGAACATCAGGCTGACATGCTGGGCCATCTCCAGACCTTCTGCCCTGTTTTACTGGTTTTTGAATGGTGTTAAGCTCATCCATACTGGACCACAGCTCAGACTCATGCATGTTACATCAGTCAGGCCTTGAATGATGAAACTCAGTGAAATCAACCATCTCAAGCTTCTGTTATATCAGTTCAGAGTAAGTTTTTAGTAAGATAAATTGTTACAATATTCGTCCTGCATCCCATTTTTATTCCTTTTTCCACCCTCGGCTGCAGTCGCAGATGTGTCGGTGATTTCAAACCACAAAGTTTTGCTGGAGTTCAGCAGTTCTGTCACTCTGTCCTGCTCCTCCTCTGGATCCTCCCTCTCTTCCCTCTGACTGAATGACAGCTCTGAGGTTACAGAAGGTGCCAGAGTTCAGCTCACTGATGGAGGCTCCACTCTCACTATCATCATTGTGACCTGTTATGATCAGGGGCCATTCAGGTGCAATGTGTCAGTTATGAAATCAGCCGGCCAGTGAATCTTTTCATCCAGTGTGAGTTTATGGCAACAGTACAGCACACCTGCCAGTTATTATCAGACTCTGTACAAATTCCACCTGTTTCAGCAGAAACTATGGCTCTAAAGGTTATATTGAAGCTCATCCTAAAATCTGAGCCCATAAGCCTCATAGACTGTAAATAACATGACCTGTAGGCTCCAGTGGTGCAAGAGATCCAGAGTCTGCAGTATTAAATGGCTCAGGGTTTAATAAATGATCAGTCATCAGACATCCTAGCGGTTTTAAAGCACTGAATGGTCATTATTCACTTTCTGAGTATATCAGCCTGGTCTTACATAAAGAGGAAAATTATTCTATTGTGTGAAACTGAGAACAGTATTGAAACAGATTAAAGACAGCCTGTTATTTTTATCTTATTCAACAAAACAGAAGATACAAAGTATGCAAAATAAAGCAAAGTATTCATTGCACTGCAATGGAAACACACAACTTACTGTAATCACATCTTGTTAGATTAAAGAATGAAACAGAGCGAGTGTCGCACCCTGAGCCCACTCACATCTGTGTGTTTGTGAGTCTGAGCTTTGGGGCTTTTTTCTTTTTTTAACCATCTCTATTTCAATAATCAGACATGGTTTGGAAAAACTGAACACAGAAGGTAATTAAGTTATTTGTAGATTAGACTCCAATGATTTATCATAGCAGAAACATTTAATAGGGTCTAGATGCTGGTTTTGGTGAAGATGAAGATGGAGCCTTTGATGTGGCTCTGAGGGACCAGGATGAGACTGAGATGGGGAGGAGGCGGGTCGCATGGATGAAAGTCAGAAAGAAAGAAGAGCACTTAGACTCTCACGGAGGTTGATTGTCTCGTAGAAGACAACCAACAAAATGACTTGATCAGAGTAATGATGTCAGTAGTGAGTTTGACAGCATGGGAAAATTAATAATGAAAGTAAAAAAGTTAATATAATTTTGTTTTACATTGTAACTTCAAAGGTTTATCTAAATAGTTGATTGACTTTTTAGTCAAAGCAGGCTCACCATATTTTAACAATGGGATTTTTGTTTTTAGAGTAAACAACAAAAATACAACATTTGAAAAGGTTTCTCTTCAGCTCATTCAAATTCTTGTCTTATTCCATTGCAATGGAAACACTTAATAGCCAATCATAAGTGAATCATTAGATCTAACATAGCTCTGTTCTGACTCCTTGGCAAAAATGAGTGTGAAGCAGATCCATTCAGAGCTGTACAAGAAATCAGTACAGAACGATTTGTATTCATTTCCCACAAAGGTGAGTCTGAATGTTTCTGCAGACGTAGTTTTCAACATAAATACTGAATCATCCTTTTAATGACTTCTTAACTTCTCCTCCTCGGAATGAAAACAACGAAGAACAGAAAAAAGGACTCGAGTTCTTAGTAAATACATTTTAGAAAAGAATAAATTAATTAATTAATACATGTGTTAAGTGTGCAAAAAAGTCCAAGTAATTAAAATAATTATAAGGTGTTTAAAGAATGTGAGTTTTATTTTTACACCTTGTCTTTATTATAAGACACAGCATGTATCTGTATGTAAATGCATTCCCAATAAAGCTTTTAAAAAGAGTGCCTTTTGTATGATTGCTTCTGTCACAGCTTACTACAGAGGGATAAATACACATAACTTTACTAGTGAAAATAGGCAAAAACAAAAAAAAAGCAATACAAGTATGAAGTTTTTTCCAGCCTGTATTAAGGCCACCAAATTGAGCACCATTTCAGGTCAGTGGTGCCACGTGAGGCCGCATGCTGCTGGAGGCTGAAGAGCAGTGTCCTGGGTTCAAGCTCAATCCACATCCCTTTGCTGTGTGTCTTTCCCATCTTTCTCTCTCCCTACTTTTCTATCCATCTTTAACATCACTATCCAACAGGCAAAAAGCCAACAAAACAAAAGACCGTGTTAATGCAGCCTTAGCTTATTGGGAGAATATTTGTAACCTGCAGATGCAAACCAGCAATTTGTGTACCACATTTCCCTGCAGTTTGATCCATTCATCTATCAGTTTTCTTCTGCGTATCCAGTTGAGGGTCAGTTGCCTGTAGAATATCCCAGCTATCATGAGGCAAGAGGGGAGGTACACCCTGGAAATGTCACTAATTTGTCACAGCTTACTAGATACAGAGACAGACAACCATTCACATTTACAGCTATGGCTGTGAATCGCCATTAAAAACCACCATTTAATCTTAACATGCATGTGTCTGGATTGTGGGAGGAAGCCAGAAAGAATCCACACAGGCATAGGGGGGACCAAACATCAGTGCACAAACTCCACACAGATGAAATTCATCCCATAGCTGTCAAAATGTTTAATCTAAATGGATTAATCTTATAGACTCAGAAACACTACAATGATCAAACGACTTGAGGAAGTGTTGGCTTCGCTTTGCATTCACACTCACACTGATACTGGTCACACTGACAGTGATCACACTGGAGGTGGAGTGGGCTGATTGCAGGACTGATGAGGCACTGTTGACGAAATTTCCTCCCAGTGAGCCGGCATTTTATGGCTGACTGTTGGTTTGAAAGGAAATTGAGTGACTCTGTGAATGCAGTCACCGAGGGGGTTGATTGTACACAAAGAAGACAATTTGTGACCTCCTTTGTGGAGTTTTTGTTTCCCCTCAAAGCTCTTTAAGCATCACCTTATCTAATTTTACAAGCTGTGAGTGTTGATGTTAGATACTGTAACGATAAAGGTGATAAGCTGATTGTAATGCTTTCCAGCCAAATTAATGCTCACAATATTGGTCACTTCTTCACCAGGAGGTGATGACCACATAGATAAGGTCAAGTTGTTCTGCATTTCTTTGAATGTTACTCAGCTAATCTTATCTTTAAAGCTCATACAGCAATAACAATATTCTTAAACTGCTTATCTCTTTTACTCTTTTCATGTGCCATATCTTAAATTCACTTTTTATTTAATGAGCTTTAGTCAGTTGATGTAATTTGAAAGTATTAAGTGATTCTAGCTTATATCTTTATATTATTATAAGTGTCAAAGAAATTCCAGATTATGCAGGAAGTCCCCAAACTGTTTGCCCTGTTGATTCTTAAAATAAATTGCCATTGTTTCTTGCATATACTGACTAAATTAATGCTAACTGTGTTGGAGAAAAACAATGCAAATGTAGTGACAGTTATTTTTTGCAGTCTGTAGCTCTCTCCCTCCTGCTGCTGAAAGGATTGCTGGTTCCCAGTACTTTTTGTAGATCCAGATGGAAAATCACCATCCCGTTTACTAGACTTTGCAAATATATTGATAATGCACATGAAACAACAGAAAATGATCTTTGATAATAAGAGGGTAACTCACTGAAGGGAACCTTCATAGTTTAAACATGGCAAACCAACATTATGAAAATGGATTAATCTGATTTATCTGAGAGTTGTGGCATATTAATATATGTTACATTAATGTTATTCTCATTGAATCAGCATCAGCTTGTGATAGAAGTGCTTTGATGGCAAATATTTCAAGCTCTCAATCCAGATTTTCTTCTAAATACTTATTATTTAACAAATGTTTTTATTGTTGTCATTGTTGTTGATACAGTCACTAATCTCAGTTTTCTTATATTATAATTGTTCTTTAACAAATTTCATAATGAAAACATTTCTATAGTTTAACGTTTTCACCATATTTTGAAGGTATTTATATATCTATTATTAGAGTTATTTATTTTCCCTCTTCTTAAAAATTGCACGTGTGTTGTTGAGGCGAGGACTAATTTAAAACTCAAAGTGATCCAAACAACTAAATATGTTATATTCAAATACATCGAGTCACCTGAATTTAATTTATCATACAGTATACAGAAGCATTTCTCTGAAGAGTAAAATAATTGGATAAATACATCACAGAGCGACATTTTAGGTAAAAGTCTCAAATTTGCATTTGTTTTATGGAACAGACTTAAGATTCATTCACTGTTACTATATCATAAGGTTTGCTTGATTTGTTAAGCTGTAGGTTTTGTCTGATAGATATTATTGTGGCATATCAAGCCACACAAAATATGCAGGAATCATAAAAAACATAAGAAAATTACTCGATATATGAAAAACGCTTAAAATGGAATACAATTATTCTTACATTTGAAATTATGTGAGCAAATATATTATTATAAAATTATATGAACAAAATAACAGATTTACAGCGATTTAAACTAACAAAATGTGGGACAAATCATTTCTCTTCTGTTATTTTGATTGACTAATTTTTGTAATTTTAAATGTTTTTTTGACAAACTGTAAAAAGAATTGTGCTCTAATACATTATGACACCAGTGCATCTACAAGAAAACTAATTTACCTGTGTAACAAAATATAGTTTTTACTGCAGGTCACAATAGAAATGTTGCTACAGTTATTTAAATCCCTAACACACCCAGTTTACCGTATAATATCATATTTACAATGCAATGCCCACTCACAAAAACACATTATAATTCTGTTTTCAGGAACTATACTGTGACACACTGTCAATCATTTATCTCTTCAGCTGATCTGATGGGTGCCTCACAGCATTAGGGCAGTCATACAAGTCGAACAATACTTCATTGTGCATGAATGATTACAAAGGAACATATTTACACATTACATAAGATCTTTATTTCTTTTAATAAATCATTCATTCTGGAAGCACTGAAGGAAATGATTTGTTTGTAAGGCTGTCTGAAGGAGTCTGAGTGTCTCCTCTTTGATCCTCCTCTGCAAGGAAAGCTATGGATCACTGCAGTTGCATCAAAAAGAGACCCAAACCCACTTAGCGGGGAGCACATAAAACTCTCCGTTAACATAAAAGGCACCACCAGCATCATGACTCATAAACCTTCTTCAGATGTTTATATATGTTTAAAAAATAATTCACAAATACTTTGCTTTAGAAGAAATAAAAGAACTAGGAAGGGAATGCAGTCATTACATTTTAAAGTTGTTTTATTTTAGTACAGAAGCTGATCCTGAATATGCCGGCAGGATATGCCCCCTACCATTTTTTTTATTTATTTTGTTGTCTAAGGCTAAAACATTTGGAGAAAACTTGTGAAAAATTAGTTTATCCATCTATACTTGAATAAGGTGCATTTTATATGGTCTGTCAGAAGCTTGATCGTGTTTTGTTTTTTTTCCTGTTCAGATTAAATCCTGTTTTTTTTTTTTCCAAATTCCATTTCTGTATGTATGTACACACAACACAACAGCTTCACAAAGGATCTTAGTGGTTTTCCTTACTGAGTGGGGGGGGGGCTGTAGAGGGTCCTGTGATGTGGGTCAATAAAAGAGCAAGAGCTCCTGAGACTCTTTCTGTTTTTGATTTCAGAAGGCAGAGAGACAATGTCAGAAAAGTCAGTATTGGACAAGACCATCCCATGGACTGCAGTTATGCTTCGTTTATCAGGTAGGCTAAATTCACCTGATGTGTAGACAGAAATAAAGGAATGGGGATTTTTTTTTCAGTCTTCTGTAATTTTTTTTGTGTTAATCAGGTATGTGTGTAGGTGAGGGTATATTACCCACTGGACCCCTGAGTGGAGCTGTAGCAGGCACAGTGAAGTTCACCACCACTCTCAGACCTCCAGAGAAACCATTCCTCTCAGTAAGCTGGAGATTCAATGGGGTGAACATCATCAGTTCCACCAGCATCAACATCACTGATCCTGGATATGCCGGCAGGATCTCATTAGACCGAGCCACGGGGTCCCTGGAGCTCAGAAACCTGGCACTGGAGGACAGCGTGGAGTACACTATCACCATCACACCAGATGCAGGGCTGCCAAAACAGGGGAGGACCAATCTGACTGTGTATGGTGGGTTAGTCTTTATACATTTGTATAGGGCACCAAACCTTGTGTGCCCTATACGAGTACATGCCTAATGATAGTCAAACATGCAAAACTCCTTTTGAATTTCCTTTTGATAACACGTTCATAAAACAAACATGACAAGGAAAACAGAGTGTGTGCTTATACTGAGAGGGAAAGTGTGTGAAACAGGGTCCCAGAGGACTAACATATAAATTAAAGTTTGGGTTGTTGTTAGATTGCACTGGATTTACAGGATGCAGTTCAATTACACTCTACCACCACGATATTCATACTTGTACACTTTAATAATAAAAAATAATAGAAATTCAAACAGAAAAATAAATATCTACCATTTTAAATGTTAGACAGTTAAAAATCTATCTGAAATTGGAACATAATTAATGAATTATGACCCAATGAAATCATGAAGGTGAAGCTGTTTGATAGATTTATGTCATTTTAAAGTTACTGTCACACAAAATGTTACTTAAAGTGACACATATATGTTTCACACAAACTGTGTTGCTTCTTTTTCCATCATTTCACCCAAAGTTGACACTTTTTATCGTCTGGAGCCACCATCCGCAGCCCCACAGCCATCCTGATAAGAAGATGAAAGCTCCACCAACCTCACCTGTGAGGCCTCTGGCTCCATCAGCTCCAGAGAGTGGATAAAAGATGGCCAGCCTCTTAATCCCAGTGGCGGTGTCAGCTTTTCCCTGGACAACAAGACAGCGTCCATACAGCCTGTTCACATTTCTGACCGCGGCACCTATCAGTGTAGAGTCAGCAACCCGGTCAGCACCATGACTGCGACCCATAATCTCACTGTCAGCTGTGAGTATTCACCGTGCATTCACAGTGTTTCTATTAAAGAAAACATGAATAAATCAAGTTAAAATTAATTTACTTTAACTTTTTTTAAAGACAGCTATATTAGCAGTAATAGTCTGAATGTCCCTAACACTGTATTTTAATTGTGCAGTTGGACCATACAACCTGTTGATCAGCGGACCCTCAGCTGCTCCTCAAGGTCACAGTATAATGTTGCAGTGCACTGCAGACTCGGTCTCACCAGCACACTTCAGCTGGATGTTTAATGGCAATGAGACGCATGTTTATAACTCATTGTATATCATAGAGAGGTTAGGGGCAGAAAACACTGGAAATTACACCTGCACTGCCAAAAACGCAGTGACCATGATGGAAAGCTCCACAGTTCTGGATCTGAGAGGTAAGAAACCAAAGAATGCACTAATTCAATAATAGTACAGCCTTTATTTTGTCATCATTTCATATATTTTACAATGTAGTGATGGCAGTTGTTCTCTTTTCTCTCTAAAGCATCCTGCATTGCTCCCTGTGGGTCATCCTCAGGGTTGGTCATCTATGCACTCACTCTGAAAGGGCTAATATAAGACAAAGAGCATGTGAGATATGACCAGTGAGATAAATTATTTCTATTTGTTTGCCTTATTGTTAAGGCACAATGTATTTTTGTATCATTGCTTTATCTGTTTTTATAATTTAATTAATTTAGCCTGTTTTGTTTTTCCTTTCAGGTTCTTTTCCCCGATAAGTGACTCTGGATGCTTAATTAAAAAATCAACCACTTTGTATAAATCATTATTTCACAGAAGCATACTTTGATGCTACCACTCATCACTCCTCGATAGGATTACTTAATCAGATCAGTAATCATTAACTTGTGTTGATTTGTATCTCACAATGGTTTTGTGTGATCTATTGGATGCAATAAAAGTTTTGACTGATTTAATGAATTATAAGGTCATAAATGCTTTTCTATTGTAACCAACACTGACTGTCCACTGTGGAAAACCACAGGTCGCAGTGTTTCATGGCTTCACTCAAGACCTGCGAGAATATTTTGGGAGAAACTGATCAGCAGCACAAATATTACCAGTGCTGATTTGGATTTCATTTTTTTTTTAATGCATCACCACTATGTTTACAGTAATTAGGGACCCACTGGTTTTTAGTTGAGTATAGGTTCGCTTTAGGTTTATTCCCCATTTTTTTTATTCTTGCATCTTATACGTTATAAGTTGGATCCGTTATTAAAATCTCTGGTTTCTCCATTTATTCTCAGTCTAGTGGAGAGCTTTAGTGGTTAAAAAATTGCTCAACAAGTAGAAAGTTGCAGGTTCAGTTCCTGTCTGTGGCAGAATTCCCCTTTGGCTTTGCATCTGCCAAATCCATCATCTCTGTGCCACGTTTTACTGTGAGTTTCTTCTTTCTGTGTTTAGTAGGTGTCTAATAAGTTATTTCCCATTTTACTTCAGCAGCTGGTTGACTCTTGTGGTTCATTTTAAGTTTTGCTTCCCCCTGAGATTATCTTGAGTGCACCTGTGCATTCTTCCAACAGTCTCCACTTCCCTGGTCAGCCCTCTAAAGATTTTTTTTTATGTAATTTACTTTAATTTAATTGTATTCCTGTAACTAGCATTTTTGAATTATTCTCCTTTGTTTAATATCAGCTTTTATAATACAGCTTTTTGCATTTGGGTCCATATTTGAACTAAATCAAAGCACTGAGTTTTCAGTGACCACTGTCTGTGATAAGAAACAATTGTGTGTGCTTTGACTTGAGTACAGCTGAGGATGCAGAGCTGTGCCTGCATCAGTTATTTCCACCTTGCTGTGCACATTTCTAATTCACATGTGCAAAGCAAGCTGAGTTCAAACAACTTGAAACTCACATGACCTGATTACCCAGTTGTTCATCTGAGACTATGTAGCCTTCGACTCTGGTGGAGATAACGATATGCGCCTCTCTGAGCTGATGCTTTCTTCAGGAGGCCCAATGAGAGCTCACTGATATGAGGCGCAACATTTTTTATTTTTTACTGTTATCATTCGGGATCTTATTTAAAGTTTTAAAGAAGCTAAAAGCCACGGTGGGAACTAGGCTTGCGTTGTTGAGCCAGTCAGTATGCTGCAGCCACACAAAAATGAGGTAGTATTTCAGCTGATCTTTATAACTTCCGTAATCACAAGTGGTAGTAAAAAGAAACCAGTCTGAGCCTAGAGCTCAGTTTAATATGTCACTGCCCACACTAGAGTTGAGCAGATAGTCAGGCAGAATGAAGAACAACATGCGGATGGTAATGCCGTGTAAATAACTGAGTTAGATAAATAAAGTAAGTCTGAACTCACACATGAAACTCATTTATAGACTCACTGAGTCCATGAGTCACCACAGGAATTGATGTTGCATGTGTGTTTTCTTTAATCTTTCTTTCTCTTATCATTAATTAAACCTTGTCAAGCAAGCAGGTTGACAGTCAGAAGTGAGGATGTTGAAGTCACAGACATGTACTACCCATCAAACCACAAGCAAACAGCAGACATGTCAACCACTTCATCCACAGTTTTGAAAACCTTGTCACCAGCAGTAACAGTCAGGCTTTTGCTGTTTTCAGTCTCTGTAGTAAAATACAGTCCTCAAGGTAGTTTTATGCAATATGTTCATATGCCCATGGACACATTTTTCAATGCAAAGTCAACCTTTAAACTTTAAAGTTAGGACAATCCACATGAAGGTTAAATACAGAGATCTATTCTGTGTGCTGAAAAAACAGAAGTGTATAATACCCCCCATTTTTGTCACATGCAAATCCATATATGTATGTGCCCTAAAAAACAACCAATGTTACCACGTCCGGCAGTTAATATTTATTGTTAAAGTGATGTTAACTTCCTTCAAATAAAGTGGAACGAAAGCGCGGACATTTCTACATCTGCAAATGTTTCATTTATGTAATAGAAAATGGAATAGTTCGAGCCCTACATCCTCAAAATGCTCCCACAGGCTCAAACTGGGATTTGGCTAAATGCACATGTGTTTAAGCATTTTATCAGCATTTTTCTCATGTGGCAATAAAACAAAGTCAGCATAGCTCAGTATCTAACTGAGATCACCCTGATTTGACCACACGAGGTCCCCGTTGAGCAGAACATGAAAGGAGGCAGAGAGGAGTAACCTGACATCATGCTCACTACACAGGAGCTGAAAATCACAAAGTTAAAGATCACTGTGTAATGGTTCGGGTACACAATACATTTCCAGTTAGAGTTCTGATGGATGACAAATTGGTTTCTGACGTGGCTGTGCCGTTCTTTCTCCCCTTAACGGGTAAGTTTTTTTTATTTGAATGTATATTTTTCTGGTGGATAGCTGTAGGCAGATACATTTATTTTTAAAAAAAGGAAAGTTTCAACCCACCCCAAGTTTCATTGCGTCTTAGTCAACAGAGTTATTTTGAGCCTGTGGTTTTATGGGAAATGTCTCGTTTTGTTTACTGCTGCATTTAAGAACTTAAATCAGCCTATGTTCCTCTTTGCAAACTCTTTTTTTCAGTGGTCGAATATTTCAGTCTAGTCTCCAGGTTTTAGCCTTGGACTGAACTAAAAGGTTACGGATCCCTCTGTTTGTAACTCTGTAAGTTTCTTTGAGTTTATCTTGAAAGCTGACGTACCTAATCAGAGATCCTGTATGATTTGTAAGTTTTCTTTTTCTGTGTTGTTAGTTCCTGTTGTTGTGTACAATGAAAATGTGCAACGGACGATCTCACCTGCTGATTCAGCTAATTTACATTACATTTTTCCCAGGTAAGACCCAGTTTTATGTTTTTACCAGATTTTCTAAAACACTCATGCTATGCTAGAAATGCTTGAAAACATCATGAATAAATACCAGTTTGAAACCTGATCTCTTTTCTATTTTCGTCTCTCTTCCCCCTCATCTTTCTGTCGTCATTTACCTTTTGGCAGTTTTTGTGGCACAAAGAGTCGAAGTCTCACCTGAAGTGACTGGATACATTGGAAATGATGTCACCCTGAGCTGTCAGTTAATCCAAGGACCAACACATACCAATGTTACTCAGGTTCAGTGGGCTCTCCAGGATGAAGAAGGAACAGGAAAAGTCACTCTCATTGTTTTCAACACTATGTTTGGAGTGAATATTTCTGAGAGTCCACTGAAGGAGAGAGTGGCGTTTGATAAACATTCGTTGATAATTAAGGCTCTAGAAATGAAAGATGCAGGATCCTATATCTGCAGCATTTCCACTTTTCCCAGTGGTACATTTGAAGGAACCACCAAACTTGTTGTTCGAGGTAAGACTGTAACTGCTTTTATACACTGATATAAAACAACATTTAATGTTATATATGAGGTCATATTTATTCAATTCAATCTTCAAAATTTGGCTGACACAAACCAAACATTCAGTTTGAATAACTTTTTTCTGCTTTTGTGTCGTATTCATTTTAACATCAGAAATTTTTACCAACATCTAATATTACTCATGATTAAAGTTTCCATGTTTAGTTAAAATGTTTATACTGTAAAACATGAAAGCTAGTTTTTGTTAGTAGGCTGGTTTAATGTTAGTTTGATGTTAATGAGTTGTGGACTATAATCATACTTTATTCCGCCAGAAACGAAACCACTGTCAGCAGGAATAGTTCTTGCTATAGTGACTGCTGTCTTGTTGCTGTTAGCGATCATGGTGGCCATGCTTTATTTCATCCGCATTAGAAGGTGAGTGTATGTTCTCGTGTGTTATTTATATTATAGAGACTACTGTTGACTGAATCATATTTGAGGGATCCATCGTCTTTGTCGCCAAAATTCACCATAAAGGAAGGAAATCCATTTTATGGTCAAGACTTTAAGACTTAAGAAACTTTAGACTCTGGGAAGCTGTTTGCTGTTTCTGTTTAATTGCTGTTTCACGGACCAAACAGCAATTAAACTATAATCATCAGATTGATCAAAACTTATAATTGTAGCTAAAAACCAAACTTCTCTTCTAAATCACCAAAATCACTTTTGTCTCGTTTGCTCAGACGCCATTCTTCCGCTGGGTTTCGTTTCGTCATTGGTAAGAACATGCACAACAATTTCCACTAATTGGTTTTGTAAATACTTAAATTATTTTAATTTTTCTGTAACGAAACATGTATGTCTTTCAGATACGACTGGTCCAGAGAGAGAGTCGCAATCATCTGCAACTGAGAGAGACCAGGTGAGCTCCATGGTTTGAGGGTCCATTTTTGAACTTGAATGAATACGTTTTGGTCAGATACATTTAATTTATATTTATGCTGTTGTCCTGCCATAGTTTTTTTTAATTACAAGAGAGCAATTATCATGTTTTCTTACATGTGTTCACAGGATGTGGTGTACTCTGACATCAAAGTGAAACCATCCAGAGATGCCTCTCCTTTAACCAATTACAAACTCAGAGAGAGCGTGTATGTTGACGACGTCACGTACTCCGAGGTCATAGTTTCTCGTCAACCCAAATCAGACACAGAGTGTGTTTACGTTTAGCATTTTTATCATTTTCTGTTGTGTTTTTGTGTTGCTTTAGTTTGTTATTGTGATAAAAAATTGCCTGATGATAATATGAACACTTGTTTAGGTGTTTAGTCGTAACCAAAGGAATATTTTGGCCTCATGGTTTCATGTGTGCATGTGCTAGAAAAGCACCCACAGGCTGCAAGTCAGAGGACTTATCAGTGTTTGATCTAGTCTATCACTTATGCAGTGATAGAGCAGCATCTGCTCTATCACTGCATAAGAAAAAAAATCATCTAATTGCAACAAAGAAATGCAAAGTTGTGTCGACCAGAGATCTTTAATATCCAGCCAGTCATTGCTGGTATCTTTCACGCAGGTCTGAATCCACTTTAAATGGCTGAACCAGTAAAACAACATGATAAATGTTTAAAATTACAGAAAAAGTTATGATAGTTCACTGAGGCTGTCCTGTAATTATAAAATATGTTATAAATTCTAAATATGTTCATTTAATGTGGGCTCATTAATAATAGTTTAATCGTTTACCTCTTTGGCAATTACATTGGTATAATATGGGTGTGGCCAGTCTTTATCAATAGGAAAAGCTGTAAATCGTATCAAAGTTGAAATTCAAAATCTATGCACTTTTTGATATTTTCCGAAACTGTCCTGTGGGCCAAATTTAAGTGTTCGCTGGTTCGATTCAGGCCCCTGGGCCTTATGTTTGCCACCCACGACTTTATTCAGCTGTTTTTGCAGGGAATAGATGCAAGCATTCGCAATGAGCTGCTTTTTGCAAACCTCTAAAGTGTTTTGAATGTAAACAACTTTACTGGAATGAAATGAAACACCTGCATGGTGATCTCCACCACTACAGCAAAAAAACTGCACCTGATGTTAACTCTGCAGTCTATCGCTGCATTTCTGCAGGACGGTTCAGTTACATGAAGCAGTCCATTCTTGCTTGCTAACCTGACATTTCCAGTGTTACGTGGCCATAAAAGTAAAATTACCCTGCAGAGAAGTTCTGTTCCTGACAGCGGCACTGACAACATTCAGTGAGAGTTCCTATTACACTTCAGCAAAACATGAAAGGAGGAAGATTAAAAGAAATGGAAGATAAACATAAAAAAAAAGTTACACAATCAATGCAGAAGTAACTGGGCAATGCAGAAACCAGAAACAGAAAGGTTCAACAAAGTTCTCCAGTAAAATCAACTGCACTGCCTGTTGCCTTTATTGAATTTATTCATATTATCAGAGTTTATTACAGCAGGCATAAACCAAAATCAATAATTGTAAAGATCAGCACTGTATGTTATCCAGCTTCATAACTTATAGTTAAAGTTGAGGTGCTGTACTCTGCCCAGTGTCCTGTCTGCTTGGGTCTGTGAAAAATATTACTCAATATTACTGTCACAACCCCGTACGCAGGTGTTGCGTCCTGAGCATAGTTTGTGACAAAAACTGGTTTGCAAAAGTGTCTGTCGTGGTGGAAAACTGAGCTCAACACCTTGACTATCGAATGCTACTTTCTAGCATTTCCTGTCAGCGTTATTTGGTTGTGGGTGTGAAAATGTTGAACACAAGATGTGTACACATGTGACGTCTCCAGATTCACTCTGTGCTGTCAAAACAAGTATAAACTTTTTTCCATAAAATCTTATATCAAATGTTTATATTTATTTTCATTGTGTGATATTTGAAAGTTGTGAAATTCGATTGCATCGATGTAATGCTTTAGAGATAATGTTCTCCAGTAGACTTCTGTTAATTCTGCACATGGTTATTTGTGGTTGTTGATCTTGATACAGTTGCAGTTTAAACCTTTCCATTTTCACCAAACTAATTCTGTGGTTTTCCTTTTCTGCTATGATGAGCTCTGTCTTGACAGGAAACTGATGTCAAAGATAAGACAAGGCAGTTTAAGGAGTGCGTTATGAAAGTCATTCCATATCAGATTACCAAGACGTGAATAAGTAAACCCAGCAATATTTTCCCACTAGAAGTGAAGACACATGATGAATGTACTACTGAGAATGCGTCACAGGGACACCCATTCATGAGCTATGTTGTGATGTGTAATAAGAAACAAGGAGGACGAACAACAAGCAAACATGGGTGTTACAGAAGGAATTAGGGTTTTCTTAGTCATTTTCGTCTCTTCTGTACTTGTCTTCCTCTCTCATTTTAAATGTTTCATGTTTCTTAAATTTAAAAGAAATGTTAATTAAATTTTTTATATACAGCTTACAGTCTGGCCCTTTACTGTAATCCAACTTATCACAAAAAACGTTTGAGTCTGGTTGTGTGGTGGGGAAAGTGCATTTTGTTACGTGGAACTGTTTATATCTGTTAATACAACTATCTAATCAGCCCATCATGTGACACCAAATCAGTGTATTTAGGCATGTAGACAAGGTGAAGATGAGCTGACTTTAAGTAACTTAAATGTGGCATAGTTATTAATAAGGTATCATGATAAGATCCTTGTCGTGCCTTTTTCTGATGATAATGACAAGCATTGTGGCTGGTACCAACTATCAGCCCAAGTAGTTCAGCAGTAATCACCGGTGTTGGTCAAGTAATTTGAAAAAAGTAATCAGTAACTAATTACTGATTACTTCCCCAAAAAAGTAATCCAGTTACTTTACTGATTACTTATTTTCAAAAGTAATTAATTACTTAGTTACTTAGTTACTTTTTCAAAACACGATTTACAACCTGAAGAGGTGATAAAGCGATAGATCTTTCAGCCCAATTCTACTTTTTCTACATAATCCATCATACAAAATGTAATCAAATGGAAAAGTCTCTTTTTTTTTTTTAACTTGTTTTATTAGTTTTAATCTTTTAACTTTTTGCATCAAGCAAAAATTTAATTATATGCAACATTCTCTGAGTTGAATAAATTAGTTTAACATTTAAACCTATTTTCTACACATTCCAGCACATAAAATAAAATATTTTTTGTGTTTACACTCACTCTTTCAAATAGATGCAAGTAAAACACAGCAGAAAATAAATAACATGAAAGACTAGCGGTCCTGTTGCTCTATTTTCACCTGTAAAGCAGGAGTGGCGTAGGCGGAGGTTTACCCTGGTGCAGGTGTGCCGCAGCGGTCAGTTGAAGAATCCGCGAGTTTCTCTGTGAGTTTCCCATTACGTCGTAGTGCACTCGGTGCTTGCTTGGAAGTTTAGGGGTTTTTTTTCGCTGTAAAAAGAAGTTTTCTTCCCACGCACAACGGACGCTAATGTTTTTGTCACTTTTTATGGAATCAAACTCAAAGTAAGGTCAGTACTTCCACGCTTTAAATGCTGCACGCTCATACTCTCTCCCACACTTGATATATTATCCATTGTTGATCTGTTGTGACGAACTTCGCACTCACTTACGTCACTGTCATGAGACATTCTCGCAAAAAAAATCACGGTTTTAGTAACGCAGTAACGCAGCGTTCCTACGGGAAAGTAACGGTAATCTAATTACCGTTTTTGCAATAGTAATCCCTTACTTTACTCGTTACTTGAAAAAAGTAATTAGATTACAGTAACGCGTTACAAGTAATGCGTTACTGCCCATGTCTGGTAATCACCCATGCTGAGCTCACTAGCTTGCCTTGGTAAGTCTTATATTGAATGTTCACCTTGTTAGGGGGGAAGAAGAACAACAATAAGACAAATTTGAATATAAATTGTAATATAAGCTCACAGTGTTGATCACTTAATAAAAAATTTAAAACACTCTCTTACTGGATGTACAATCAGGTGCGGAGTTAAAGGGTGGATGGGATGTCCCTCACTCTGCGCACTCAAACCAGTTGTTGAAGCCCACTGGGGGTTACATGCATCCTCAGAGAACTGGATTTATGATCTGTAACCACTATTTTTCTAGCAAATCTGTGGAAATATTTCTTTGAAGCCTTTATATACTAACACAAGTGGAGTTGCACGTAGTAATTACTATGATTCAAGCTCATTTCTGATCCCTTGATCCTACAATGTCACCATGATCGTCACCTGTCCAAAATGTTGAAGTGACAAGTTAACATCGTGTGGTTATGTCTGCAACACCACAGTAGTTAAAAAAAAAGCAACAATCAGATTTTTACTTAGTATCACAAGTTTATTATGGTTTACATGGTTCATTATGGTGTATTTCTATATAACCATCAGCACTGCAAAAGCAGGTTTATAAAATAAAAGTTACAAGAAATAAACAACAAGACATTCAATGCACACACACACACTATACATAATATATATCTATAGATCGATAGATCGATAGATATGTATACACACACACACACCATACATTATATTTTATATATATATACAGTATATATATATAAAATATAATGTGTATATATATATATATATATACACACATTATATTTTATATATATATACTGTATATATATATATATACACACACACACATACATATATATATATATATATATATATATATATATATATATATATATATATATATATATATATATATATATATATATATATATATATATATATATATATATATATGCGCCAGATGGAAAAGACACACATGAAATATTTACATATTCAGTCTAGACACACACTGTGCACTATTTTCTTTTCTAAATGAGCCTCTTCTCAACTTCTCGTCTTTGTCTTTCCCTTTCCTATCCAGTCCAGTCTGTTCTGATTGTAATAACTTAAAAGTAAAAAAGAAATAAATACATAAATAAATAATAAAGATCAAACAAACTATGACAAAAAGAAGATGACTTGCAAATTGCATAGTGTTGCTGATTTTGTCCACTTTCAAGTAAACATAGAGTCTGTCAGAAAGAAACAGATCTCACATTATGGGAATATGTGGCAAACCAAGAAAAGGAAGAAGTATTTGCAAAGAGAAAGAGTCAAAGAGAAGTTCTACTTCCTCATCACCCAGTTTGAGCTTTATCAGATCATAGATGGTAGAATCATTCAGTAATTAGCCTCAAAGATGGGGGTTAGAATGGGCCCTCAATGCCTATTAGATTGTCATGAGATTTGTTATCATTCATTCAAATGGATGATCACACACAGTAATACTCCAGATCTGGAATAAGCACTTCAAATATAACGTTAACACTGCGTAACAAATTCATTCGCAAAGGTATGAACCCATCTTTGTGCTGCTAGCTTAAAGTTACTGTCACAGTTGTCACATGTTTCTCATACAGGAAGTCAGTCACAGTGAAAGTAAATTGGAAACATTTACATTATGCAAAAATTGCCAGACTATCTGAAGTGAGCAATGACAAACCAGTGTACAGTAAACATTTGCTGTCCGAAGTTTTAAATACCCTAAAAATTAAAAGCCAAAAGCACATCTTTGTGACTATGATGAAAAGTTCATAATCAGGTTTTGGGTCAGGCTACATTGTGACTGTTTCTCAAATACTTATTTTGCAAGTTTCTTTGTGTTCATATCTCAGGGTAAAGATGGTTTACAGTCTTACAGTCCCTAATGTAGAAGCCCTGGATTGTGTGTAAGGAACGACGGTGTGGAAAATCCACACGTATCTTTAAAATTCTCTTTCCATTACTGATGTAGTAATTTTTACTTTGCTGTGTTAGGCTCCTTGGGTTTGGACCCAGTGTCTTGACTTTATGTAGGTTTTTTATTCATTCCTTTTATTCGTTCTATTATATGATTATATTTTAGTTCTTTATTGCTTAGTCCTTTGGTTTTTGGTATTTTTCCCCTCTGCTTCCTACTTTAGTTATTTATGTTTCTAGTTCTTTGTTCCTTCGTCTGGTTAGTTCCCTTTTGTATCAAGTCTGTCTTGATCTTTTGTCTCCATGTTTGTTTCTCTGTCTGGTCTCCGTCACTGTATTTGTTTACTTTTCTGTCAGTGTCAAGTCAGCAATTTCTATTTCCTGCTTTACTTTGACAGCTTATGTTCCTGTGTCGGCTATAGTCTCGACTGTGTGTCCTTCTTAAAGTCTTAGTTTAGATGTCTGGAAAGAAGCTTCACACACTAATCAGGGATTATTACCAGCTGTTTTCATGTGACAAAATAGCAATATTCCTAATGTTATATTATTTAAAAAAAATCATTCCATCTAAATATTTTACTGAATTTCTTAACACACAGCTCATATCCAGTAATGGAGTATGTAATCCAAATTTATGTAATGAGCAATTATAAACCTGAGAAAGCAGAAATATTTTACTGTTTGTTGCCATTTTACGGGAAATAAGGAAGCTGGTCTTTCCATAGAAACATAAGCCATCAAAAAGTATTTGGTGGTTAAAATGGGACAAATTGCATGATATATGTTGTTTGTTTTGAATTCTAACATGCCATTGACCTTCAAAAAGCTGTTCAGACACAGCAATGGGCCAGATGTGACCCGGGGGCCATTCAGTGCTCAGGTTTCCTCTGAACAGATTCATCCTGCCTGCTCTCCATCACTCCATCTGTAAGGAAAATCTCTCCCAGCCAACAACTCTCCTGGCATTTATTCACTTACCTGGGATCATCTGATTACCTGATTGTTTTCTTAGAGTTGTAGGTAGTTTTCTGTGACTTTGCACAGGCTGTAGTAAAAAAAAACAATTGTAGTCTTTTATCTCTCTCAGTATTTTGTCACCTTTGACTCTCTTGTGTAGAACATTGGGTAGCGACACTATCACAGTCCTGTTTGTGCGTGTTGCAGCATTTTTTACTGTACAAAAACCAAACGTGGTTACAAACTTACCATACTGCTCTAAGCCTGATGAACTGTCTCACTCACCTGTCAGTTTTCAAACATTTTTTCACAGTGTCAGTCTGTGGTTGTGAAAGTGTCTGCTAACTCGCTGCTGTCAGAGCATTTTCTTTTCTTCATATGTCATAATGAAAGTCAGTACTTTATTACATTTGCAATCTGTGCTGTGAAAGTGTGCGAGATGTTTCTGTTTGGTTTTTATTACTATTTCTATTAATAATAACTGAATTTCCTTGAACTGTAGAGTTTTGTCATGTCTTTGTGAAAGTATTGGTGCAGTAAGCTCTTCAGTGCTGGACAGAAACTCAAAGTAGTACTTTTATTGAAGTATGCTGATACATAAGATTTTCCATTATATTTCTCTGACAATTATTCTTGTTAGTTATTTGATTGTATACTGTTAGATCATTAAAAGTATATATGATTATATATCAAACAGATTTCACACAATTTATTTTAAAAAAGCAGTGTGTTTTTCCACCACACTAGTTTAATTTTTATAAGATATTTCAGAAAGCAGCACATGGGTTAGTTTGACTAATATATCCAGCAAGTGTAAGTTTGTAAAGTTTATGTAACATACCATCCCCCCCACACACTACAATAAAAATAAAAATGAGCACTGAAACTAATAAAGATGAAATGAGCAAAGCTAGATTACAAACAGGGGGAAACTGAGAATTAACAAAAATGTGTTAACAGTGACCTTAAATCTTCCAGTAGTTGCCGAGATATTTCACTATTTCTGACAAAGTTTCATACATTTAAATGCCACAATTGTCTATGCTAAATATAATTGCAAATTAGATGAGATTAATGAGATTTCACCAAAAGGATGGACAGATAAGTCAACTTCTAGTGTAGCTTTAAAGAAAATTATAGATGTGTTTTGCATGATTTAGTCAGTGCATTGCAATGCAGGAAACTACAAGTAAACTCAGATGAGATTAGCAACACTGCTTCAGCTGAAGGCAAAAGTAACACTAATAAACACTCATTACAACCAAGGTACACTGAAACACACAACACAAGACCACACCGGGTGCCACTCCCGTCAGCTGAGAACAGAAACTAAAGCTACAGTTTATATATTCACCAAAGTTGAACAAGTGAGGAAATTATGAGTCTTGAGTTCTGCTGTGGCATTGAGATGGTGGGTCAGAGGTTGTCATAAGAAGAAAGCATGGATCTATTGCACCTCTTATAATTGGTTCTGGCTGGTGCTGTTATAGGATTAAATTGCAGTAGCATCAGTAACTTCAGGATTTGATTTATACAGAAAACTTCACCAATGATTTTTCTGTTCTTCTGTTTGCATTAACTGCAAGCTTATATGACATCTGTCTAAATGCTCCTGATGTACGTTTTGCCTTGAAACATTTCCACTTCAACCGGATTGTTTCTGTAATTGTTCAAGGAAATGCACTCCCATAATTATGAGTTCAGGAAGCACCACCCTGATAAACACAAGATATCTGAAAACTCTTGGGGAACAAGAGAGAACAAAGCATCATCTGTGACATCCTTCATGACCAACATGCTCGCTGGGTGTCACCTTGCTGAGTCATTAAAATTTTGAAGCTGGAAATCAAACATGAGATGTGGAATCTTGTCTGTATATATGCCCCAAAAGCTGGATGCAAGTTAGATGAGAGAGGGGAAGTCTGGAGTAAGATGAATGAAGTGGTGCAGAGTATTCCCAGAGGGGAGAGAGTGGTGACTGGGACAGACTTCAGTGGACATGTCAGTGAACTGAACAGAGGTGATGAGAAAGTGTTGGACAGGCATTATTTTAAGGAGGAGGAATTGGGATGGACAGATGGTGGTGTATTTTGCATAAAGAAAGGAAATGGATGTGGTGAAGAAAAGGGAGGAACATAAAAGTGGAACAAGGTGCAATCTAAAAGCGATAGCAAAGTGGTGTCAGGGGAGAATGAAGCTAGACAGCATCGAATGGTAGTGTGTGTAGGATCACTTTGGAAACCAAGAAGAGGACGAGAGTAATTATAGGATAAAATTGTTGGTTAAACGTTGCACAGAGTTTGGGGAGGAGTCTAAACAGGCTCTGAGTGGTATGGAAGTGTTGCCAGCTAGAGCTAGAGCAGGAGCAGATGAAAGAGAGCAGGAGACATGAAGAGAATACATGTATGTGAATGAAAGTGAGGGAGCTGAAATGATAAAAATGTAAGAATAGTGCACAAGATACGTGAAGAAGAGATTGGAGGAAGGGTTGAGTGGTTGGAGATGAGAGTCCGGGGGATTTGTGACAGGAGGACAGCAACAAAAGTGAAGTGTGATTTATGATTTATGGTTTGAAGACTGCATTGACAAAAAGACAGGAGGCAGAGCTGGAGATGCTGACATTTTCATTGGGAGTGAGCAGGATGAACAAGATTACAAATGAATATATCAGAGGGACAGTTCAGGTTGACAGTTTTAGAGGTAAAGTTAGAGAGGCAAGACTGAGATGGTTTGGGTGTGTGCAGAGGAGGGATAGTGGATGTACTGGACAGAGTATGCCAAAGATGGAGCTGCCAGGCAGGAAGAAAAGAAGAAGACCACATAGAAGATGTGAAGAAGGACATGCAGAGGGTTGGTGAGACAGAGGAGGATGCTGGGAATAGAGTCAGATGGAGTAAGAGGATCAGCTGTGTATATCCCTGAAATGAAGCAGCTGAAAGAAAAAGAAGATAGTTTCCCATGTACAGTTTCATCAGTGATATTGTGTAAACACACTTTATTGTCATGTCTGAATGCTATTTACTTTACACTAGGCACACATATTTTGCAGGCAATTTTCCAGACGCCATAAAGTTTGATTTTGTGTCTGTCTTTAAACTAGTGGTGACACGGTTTGTACTGATTGGTTGCAGAGTTGAAGGGATTGACTGACTTTGCTTTGACATGTATGAAAAAGGTTTCAATTTTTTTTGTGTGTCTTTTGCAGAGATGATTCTGTTATGAAAAAGCCTCAACTGTTTTGAAAATGACACAAATGATACAAATGATGTTGTGCAGCAATTTAACAGTCAAGTCAAGTTAAGTTTTTATTTGTATAGCACGTTTAAAAGACATCAAATGTCGGCCAAAGTAGTCAAAATAAAAAGAGAAATTATAATAAATGAGGTAAAAAAGATTACAAGACATTCATTTATACACAAGCATACTCATTATATGCAAATGTCTAACAACCATGTGTGTGTGTGTGTGTGTGTGTGTGTGTGTGTGTGTGTGTGTGTGTGTGTGTGTGTGTATATATATACACATACATATATGAAGATAGGGAGGTCTTCAAGTTTGATTTGAACACTTCCAAATTTAAAGGCTAATTGCATTACATCAATTGAGCACATGAGGTCCCCATTGCGCTGAAGCTTGTTCTGCAATCTGCATGAGCCAGTAGCAGAACAAGCTTCTACTGGCTCATGGAAGAAATATTCACAGCCAACAATTGATTTTGGAACCAACAGCCAAAAGACTCAACTAAAACTTTTGATTGCAAATAGCCCTCAATACCTTTCACAGAGGTACACCATCAGGAGAAACAAACCAGGCAAATATATGGAGCGCCGTGGTGGCCAATCATATATTGCAGTGACAACTCTAACACCCATTAAACCTTCCACATTTTGGGCCACTGCTGCCCCAAAACACCTTTAAGTGGTGTCCCTTCTGGGAATGTGCAATGCAGGAGTACTTCCTGTGACTTCCTCTCTTTAGGCAAATTGTGAAATTGTAAATTGAAAAACTTTGCTGTAATGCAAAGATTGGCCAATGTTTGCTCTAAACCACCGAACCAAGCATGCATTTACTACCCTTTCGGCAGGCATGCATTGAGACAAGAAAAAAAAAAAGCTTTAAGGGAAATATAGACCAGTAGCATCTTGTAGGCTTTACTTTATGTATCCATTGCTATGAAGATGTAACTGTTGTAATGAGTAATGTAAAAGAGTATCTTCATTTGAAGCGTAACATCCTGAGTCTCTTTATGCTTGTCAGCGGAGGATGAGGTACATTTCAGGATGGTTTGAACTCGACATCACTGCAGAAAAGATCTTGTACCTGCACGTGTAACAGTTCAGTACTTGCTTTTATTCTCTTTGTTTTCATCAGGTTGATTTCAAATTTGTTTTTGTCAAAGTAACTAAATTTGAAAAAAAATGAGCTAGAAATCTTAAATTAAACCAGCTGTGAGCTCACCTCTTTCAGTCTAACATCACTGTTTCAACTGTATCTGAAAGACAGAATCGTTTTATTAAAACGAAATGAAACGAGACTAAAGCCATAAAATAAATTGCTGCTCTGTATTAGAAATTCAGAGAAGTAGAACTCACCTGTGTAGACCCGATGCTCAAAGACAACGTTACGTCTGAGTGATAAAAATAGAGATTTGTGATTGGCTATGGTTTCAGTATCTGATTTCAACTGTAAATGTTTAGTAAATACATTTAAAAAATGCTGTTGTGATACTAATATGTCATGATAAAATCCTCATCCTGGAGTTTTATGATTGGTTACAGTATAAATACCTGATTTCAGCAGTGAATTTTCTCAGCTATAAATATTGACTTGCTGACAAACGTTGCTCAGTAATATTTAATAATGACACATTTTTGGTCCTGGTAGAAATATGCTTTCTAACAGCTCACAGACACAGACAGACACACACACACACTTGTACAAACCTTATTCTTCTTATTATGAAATAAGTCGTGGCTATCATGGCCCCATTTATCAGCAAGAATACTCCAAAAGCGATCAGTTTTGGTAATCTCGCCATCTCACCTTGGTATCGTTATGGGAGAAACACAACAATAAGATTATAACCTCAGACACATGATGTAAGGTAATAGTTCTGATGTTCCTATTTAATAATTCAAACCTATGAGAGTAACTGTTTTTCAAACAAATCATGTTGTTGAACTATTTCCATGCAGCCTTTGTTCCTAAATATTTGCACGGATGTGACGAGGTTAGCACAGTCGCCTCACAGTAAGATTACAATCCCATAGTCCAAATGCATCCTTTCCAAATGCATGGGAATTAGCAAAAGTCAAAAGTATAACTTTAGCAAATGTTGAGGGTTCTTTAAAAATATTAATTTAGTGTTTCTGAATCAAGCAGATCAGATAACTTTACTTACCTTCAACAACAAGTTTGGTGATTCTTTCAAATTTACCACTGGGAAAGGCGGAAATGCTGCAGGTGTACAACCCCGCGTCTTCCATTTCCACAGCCTTAATAATCAGCGATTGTCCTGCCAACTTCACCCTCTGGCTCAGTGGAGAATTGGGAATATTCAACCCAAGCTGACTGTTATAAACAATAAGGGGGACTCCCTCTTGCTCTGGTTGCAGGAGAGTCCACTGAACCTGAGTAATATTTGTATTCTCTGGCTGATGGTTTAATTGGCAGGGCATGGTGACATCATTTCCAATAAATGCAGACACTTCAGCCGAGGCTTTGAGTTGTTTTGCACCCAGAACTGCCAAAATTAAATTGTGACATGGTGGCAAAAAGTTAGGGCTAAAAAAGCTGCTTTTTTCCACTATTATTTTAGTAATAACGTTAATTCTAATAACATTTATTCTAGAATATACTGTGCAGAAAATAAGTGCAAACATAAGAGTCTTACCTGTGTGTAATGAAATGTAAATAAGCGTGAACAGCAGGTGGGATATTCTGTTGCAAATTTTCATTGTGCACAACAGGCAGCGGACAAAAAAGAAGACGTCTTAGGAATCACAGTGTTCCTGATTTGGTCCACTTTGATGTTAACACAAAGTCTGGCAGCAGGAGACTCAAATTGATACAACATGTGGCAAACACCGAGAAAAAGTGTTGGCAAAGAGAACCACAATGACAAAGTGTGAGTAAGCACACAGAGTTCCTCTTTGTCCAAACCAAACAAAGAACAAAGCAAAATTAAAATTAAATTAAAACAACACAACCAAAAGAGAATTTAGAAGTAAAAGAATAAATAAATCTTTAATTGGAGATTTTGTTTTTTATTTGTGTTTTTTATTTGATGGGATGGAAGGAAATAAGAAAATAAGTGTTCAACAGATTGTGATGTGTAATAGTTCTGTTTGTAATTATCAAGTTTTATATATAAAACTTAATTTTTCCACAATTTAATTTAAAAAGCCAAACTTTAGATGCATATAATCTATAGGCATTAGATCCAAAGTGGAATAATTAAACCCCTTTTTGATGATTATGGCTTCATTAAAATCAGGAAACAGTGTCTCAAATCTTTAGAACAAGTTCCACAAAAACTTGTTTACAATACAGAAGTGTCCAACTTGTGAAAAGTTTATTTATTTATATGCTCACCACTACTTCATCAGTGTGCCATAGCATGAAGATGATCAGCATGAGGCACTGGGTGTTCTGACAGAGGCCTTACGCTCAACTGTAATTTGGAGTCGGGTGTTTCTCATCTTCCTCTTGATAACATGTTGCAGCTTCTCTGTGGGGTTCAGTTCATGTATGTTGGATGCTGCGTCCTGCTGGAGAAAGGAAATCAGCATCTTCATAAAGCAGGTAAAGCCATGAAGTAAGTGTCCTGGTAGTTGGCTGTGTTGACTGTGTATTCACTTTAGACACATCAGCAGATCACATGGCACCCAAAATCATCACAGACTGTGGAAACTTCACACTGGACTTCAAACACTTGGATTCTGTGACTCTCTGCTCTTCATTCAGACTCTAAAATTTGATTTCCAAATTAAATGCAAAATTTCTTTTCATCTGAAAAGAAGACTGGATCACTGAGGACCAGTTCAGTTCTTCTCCTCAGCCAGGTGAGGCTTGTCACATTGTCCCTTGCTCAGCATTACTGGTTAACATGACTTTCCTGAAGATGTCTGTGTGTGGTGACTCTCGATGCACTAACACCAGCCTCAATTCAATCTTTATGAACCTCTCGCAAGTTCTTCACTCAACTTTTCTTGACAATTGTTTCAAACAACAGACATCACTGTCACCTTTCCAAGAACTAATTAAAATACTTCCAATGTACCTAAAAGACAGTCAGTATATTTTGGTACAGCGCTCTGCAAACAGCCTCTTTAGCTATGACCTTACCACCTTTGTGGAGGGTCTTGATGACCGTCTTCTGGACAATTTTCCCATTACTGTTGCGGTGTGTTCTGAACTAAACCAAGACACATGTTGTATTTATACTGTTTGTGCAGAAATTCACTTAAATTCAAAATGAGCTCTTCTAATCTTTTGAGATTTTGAGACAGCACCCCGCCCCCCGACTCCATCACCTGGGAAAGTGATCATGTTTTAAGACAGACTGTTATTTAATCTGTTAGCTCTGTTACACTTGAGTCTTATTCCTGTCTATGTCGGTGGGTCCTTTATTTTCTTCTCCAGTCATGACAGCCAGTTTCAATTTGGTTGCAAAGTTTTGAGACTTGAATAGTAATTGCAAGTAGACTGTTTGGTTGGTGCTCATTTTTTTCTTTCTTCTTTTCTAAATCCTCAAACTTAACAACAGCCTTAAACACACACAAAACATGTAATACAGGACTAGATTGTGGTTGTGAAAGTGAAATTTGCTGGACGTTTATTCTGTTTAAAGGTTTTCTCTTTGACTTGATTGTTGCTTGCTTCTATACTGTTAGATATGTTGGATCAAGGAGTGTTTTTGGTTGCAGGTAGTTTTCCATGACATGGCGCAGGCTGTAGTCGTAACAAAAGCTGTACTCTTTTATCTCCCACAGTATTTTAATTCAAAACATTACTTAAAGATTATGTGAAAATCCCGCCTGCAGGTGTTGTAGTGTTTTTTACTGTATGAAAAAAAGGGTGAAAATGTGGTTTGCAAACATACCACGCTGGTCTGTACCTGACAAACTGTCACCTGCTGGTTTTCAGACAGCATTTCCTCACAGTGTCAGTCTGTGGGTGTGAAAGTGTCTGCTCGCTCAGTGCTGTCAGAGCATGTGTGAACAAAATCAGTTTTTCTTGTTGCAAAGTAATTTCGAAGGCTCATTTGAGCTGAATTTGTTGTGTGCGTTTTCATACTGAAAGTCAGTTCTTAAGAAATTTGATTATCTTTATAACCTGTGTTGTGAGAACAGAGTTGTGTTTTCTATGTAGCTGTCTCTAGATTGGCAGAAAAAAAACTCTGTTGCTAAAGTTTGGACAGATCTGACAGGTTGTGATTTTTTGAGTTTTTCCCTGTGAATGAGATAGCATGGGGGCTGTGCATTACTCAGTGTTGGAAAGACAGTGAAAAATGTACATTAATGGAATTTGCAGTTAAGTTGTATACATCCTATCATTACTTTACTATATTTTTCTTAACTAGTTTTAGTCCAGCAATGACTAAAAAACACCCACTGATAAAAGTTAAACCAACAAAGACTTTTGACTAAATATTTATTTTATTCTTTTAAATAAAAGAAATTAAAAGGAGTTAAAAGGGAATTTTTCCTTCCCACTGTCACCATAGTGCTTGGTCATAGGGGGTCATACGATTGTTGTTTTTTCTCTGTATGTATTATCGTATGATCTACCTTACAATATAAAGTGCCTTGAGGTGACTGCTGTTGTGATTTGGCGCTATATAAATAAAATTGAATTGAACTGAACTGAATAACCTCCGGATATTTTAGCAAACAACCCATGGATTCATAACTATTAGATTATTATATAAAATAAATGTTTTTAGAAACAGTGCATAAAACACCCTCCACACAGACTCAAATCTCGAAATTACAAAAGAATATGTTTGGCATTATTTACGACCCAAAAGCAGACATGTGCTGTTTCTCCAGTCTGCAACAAATTGTTTAATGAATTTTGGAGCAATTACAGAAAATTCTTCCTCAATGTTGAATTATGAAGACTTTGCATTATGTGGTCTATATAATATCACAAGATTCAGACAATCTGAAGAAAACTCTGTACAAAACAACAAAGCTGATGATCAGGATTGACCCATGTCTATGATCTTCAGACTCTCAGGCAGCACTGCATTAAAAACAAGGATGATTCTCACACAACATTTCTAGAAGTTGTTGTCTGTAGAAATGTAGGTTATCATTGCAAAGAAGAAAGTCATATGTGAGCATGACCCAAAAACATCATCATCTTCTCTGGGCCAGTGCTCATTTATAGTGGACTGAGGGAAAGTGGAACTGTTCTGTGATCAGACAAATAGAAATGTGAAGTTATCTGAAAGTAACGCCGAGAAGGCCTTGCAGATTTCAGCAAGACAATGCTAAACTGCATACTGCAACTATTAAAACAAAAACTGTAGTAGAAGAGTCTGAGAGTTTATCTCGTCTGCCTGCATCCTTTAGGCAGCTGAAAACGTTTTGTACATCATGGAAAGAAAACTACCACAAAAAAAGACCCAAGAATTCTTTTTCAGACATGAATGGGACAACATCCCTCTCACAGAAGTCCAGCAGCTGGTCTCCTCAGTTGCCAGTTGTTTACTGACTGCTGTTCAAAGAAGAGGGGGCGCTACTGAGCGGTAAAAATGGCCCTGTCCCAACCTTTTTTAGGCACGTTGTTAAAATGAAATAAAAGTACACATTTTCTCAATATAAGCATTTCATACATTTTCTATATTATATATTTTTGGATAAATTTACATTTACATATTGTCCCAATTTATTTGGAATTAGTGTTTTGTTTTGTTTTTTGTATTGCAGGGACAAAAAAGAACAAACAGCCACAGTGAGCTACTTTCTGCAAGCCTCCAACATTTTATCAATGCAAATAACTTCTTCTTTTACCATGATGCAGTGAAAAGCTTCTATGGTAATCTCCACTACTGCAAAAACAAACTGCACCTGATTTTAATTCTGCAGTGTTTATATTGTATGTATTTCTGCAGGAGATTTAAGTAACACAGCCAACTCCTTTTATCCTGCAGAGGAGTGCTGCCACTAATGCCACAGAATACAGAAAGTTATTTTTCCTTTGAAAACCATCAAAGAAGAAGTTGAAGATTAAAGTAGAAAATTACACAATCAATAGAGAAGGCACTGGGCAATGAAGAAACCAGTATGTCATGCCAATGTTTACGTGGCAAATACAATGGAAAGTTAACTTGATTATTTATGATATGAAACTTTACTTCTGCAGCTTTAAATCAAATACAAGAAATGAAATGAAAAGATGGAGTGTACGGTTTGTAAGTTTTGTAAAGCTGCAGTCTGTTGTGAAGAACATTGCTCAGTATAAAAGTCACAATCCTGTCCTCAGGTGTTGCGTTGTGAGTGTAATTTTTGTTAAAATATAGTTTGCAAAGTTTCTGTAATGGTGCAGCCGTGTACAGAACACCATCATTATCACTGGCAGTTTTCTAGCATTTGCTGTGTTATTTCACTGAGGGTATGAAATATTGTCTGCAGTAAACTTTTATTTCTTTATATATTTATTTGCTGTTTACAATATTAAGCTCTTAAATCAAAGTTTCTTTATTTACTATTTAATGTTTTGGTTTTTATGGTTGTTGTTTTGTTTTGTTTTTTGACAAATTCAAGAAACTTCAATGCAGCGCTTTATCTGTCATTTAGTCCCATAGAGAGTGCATAGATCTGCTACCGCTATACTTTTGTACATACTTATTTGTTGTTGTTGCTGATGCTACTGATGCGTAAATTTTTCCATTTTCACAGACCTTACCAATTCTGCGGTTTCTCTTTTCTGGTATGATGAGTTCAGTTTTGGCAGGAAATAGATGGCAAAGATAAGACTGGTGGTTTGAAGGGAATGATTTTGAAATAGATTTACAATAGCTCTAAGAAAGTCACACAGGAAGAGACTTTGGGCATTTCTGCTTAAAAGTTACAAAAATTCTCACAACATTTTGGCAGACTTTTTAAAATTTTATTTCATTAATTAATTTTGCTCTCAGAAAGTTCCATCATGACTAGTAGCTGTGTGGTCTGTATTTGGAAAGCATAATAAATTAGAATACATCAAACTGAGTATTTGAACACTAAGCATTGCAGATCTGCAATGATATACAAAAAAGACAGATGTTAATTGATATTTTGCTCCCAATATGATTTGATATATTACTCTATTGTTATTGATTTAGTAATGCACAACTCTTTTTAATGATCACAATACTGAATCTTCCTATTTGTAGGGATTAATGCAGCATATTAACAGCAATTTAAAAGCATTCAGTGACCAAGACCAAGATGAAGTGTTGTTCATCATTTCACCACACGGGGTCCCTGTTGTATTGGGGTGTTGCTGCATTACTGGCCTAAAGAAGAGGAAACTCACAGCCATCATTTATGTTGACAGCTGGTCTTGAAAGCACCCACTTTCAGAACTGGACTCTTATTGTTTAATCGCTTCGTTTACCAACAGCACTTTTTTTAAAAAGTCGCATTCGCTCATGATTTGAATTCTGACAAAAGTTAAGACAGTGTGTAAAATGTAAATATCACAAACAGAATGCTGGATTTTACACTGTGTAGCATCCCCTCTTAACAACAGTCCATAAACATTTGGGAACTGAGGAAACCAGCTGCTGGGCTCATGGGAGAGGAATGTTGTCCCATTTTTGTCACATATATTTATTTTCTAGCTCCTCGGCCTTCTTTGTTGTATTTTTCATTTCACAATGCACCAAATGTGTTCACCCAAAAAAAGAAGCCTCATTTATTGAGATGACAACTCACACCCCCACTTCCACATACAGTGCACCACCACTGCCCACAAAAACCCCTTAAGTGCTGTCCCTTCAGCTCTGAGTGATATCACAACAGTTCCTATAACTCTTCTTTTTTGGCTCATTGTAAAATTGCAAAACGAGGAGTTTTACTGTAATGTTAAACCTAATGTTTTATTAATGCTTGCTTTAAACCACAGAACAAAGCACACATCTGTTACTGTTCTGACAGACTTGCGTTCAGAAAGAGTTTGATGTTTTTTTGAGGCTGACTTAAGCCTAAGGTTTACTTAATTATTAATGGCTATGATGATATGATAGTAAATAAAAAGATAATGAAGCTGTAGGGCCTTTTCCCATCACCAAGAAAAAGAACATATATATAATTGCTGGATTGTATCTCTCTTTGAAGTGCGACACCCTCAGTCTCAATCTGCATCACCGTAGAAAAGATCTTGCACCTGTATGTGTAATAATTCAGAGCTTAGTTTTGTTTTCTTTGTTCTCATCAAAGTTGGCTTGAAATTTATTTTATTGTTCAAGCAGATGAATCATCTGAACAATCAAAATTTGAACAAGAAAACTTAAACCTGCCAAATCAACTGAGCTCACCTCTTTCAGTCACACATCACTGCATCCACTGTATCTGAGAGACAGAATGGATTTAATAAAAGGAACTGAACTTGCTATACTGGGAAAAGAGGAACTCACCAGTATGGTCTGACTAAAGATGTCTGATGTCTGAGTGATAAAAAAAATGGAGTTAGTTACAGCTTGACTATCTGAGTTCAGCTAAATGTGTTTAATGTATAAAAATCCTGTCATGTTACTAATATATCATCATAAAATCCTGGTGCCAGACAAATTATATGCTTTCAGACTTGCACACACACTTGTAATTACCTTATTCTGATAACAGTGACATGTATTGTGGTTACTGTGATCACTATTATCAGCTCAAACAGTCCAGCATCGATCATCTTTGGTAATATCACCATCTCTTTTGGCTGTTCTGGGGGAGGACACGTGACAGTAAGACTTAAACTTCAGTCATTTCATGATCAATTTAAATACTAACTCACAGTGTTTTATTGCTATTTAATGACAAATTAAACTTATGTGAGTCTTGCCTCTGGAATTAAAACCAGTGGTGGATCCACTGGTCACAAATCCAACTCTGGCTGCTCCAACCAGTGGTTGAAGCCCAGTAACTACTGTTATTCAAGCAAATCTTTTTGCAAAACCATTTCTATGGAGCCTTTGTCCTTATAAAGACATTCTTTTCTGGGACAGGAGATAGAGCAAGTTGTCCACCAGGCACCAAGCAGACAGTCGTCCAATCCCCAACTTGGTGATTCTAAATTGGCCGTGGATGTGAGGCAGATGAATTGCTTTAAGTGTAAGTATCAACTCAGTATTACATAATAACAGACATATTATATATGGGCCATCATGGTGTAGTCCTACTCCTACTAGGAGAAAAAAACCTACATATTAAATATTTTTAACATAACTATAAAGTAACTATTCGGCAAAAAGAATTTAGCCAGGAAGGAAAAATGTAACAGAGCATAAATAAAAGTGTGTTCCACTCTGGTGTCAGTAATTGTTTCGGTCTGGCCACGCTTGTATAGATTGTCTGCCATTGAGTACAATTAATTTTGACAAGGCACTACTCAGGCAGGTTGCATATGATACTTCACTTAGCTTTAACAACCAGTTTAGTGGTTCCTTCAAATTCACCACTGGGAAAGATGACAATGCTGCAGGTGGACGACCCAGCATCTGCAATTTCCACAGTCTGCAAATTATCGATTGTCCTGCCAACTTCACCCTCTCGCTCAGTGGAGAATTGGGAATATTTACCACAAACTGGCTGTTAAAAATAATGACGAGGACCATATTTCCTTCTGTCCGCTCTGGTTGCAGGAGAGACCACTGAACCTGAGTAGTTTTTGTATTGTTTGGTTCTTGGATAAATTGGCAGAGCAGGGTGACATTGTTCTCGGTGGATGCATTAACTTCAGGCAGGACTTAGAGTTGCTGTGTGTCCAGAATTGCCAAAAAAAATAAATGACAAGATGGCATACACTGCATTTTTGTTAATTTTATTATTTATTTAACATTTACTCTAGACAAATCACACACATTGAATGTTTGTTTTTTTTCTGCATTGAATGTTGTATCCTGAGCTGAGCTGTGGTTGTTTGATTTCCATTATTTCAAGCCAATTTAAACTGCATAAATCTGCTCTAATCCAGTTTTTAAAACTTTATAACCACAAGTCTTACGTGGAAGTAATGCAATGTAAATCAGTGGTAGGTAGGATGATCTGTTGTAAATTTTCGCCGTGCACAACGGGAAATGGACACAAAAAAAGAAAAGAAGATTCCTTACAACTCACACCTTGTTCTTGGTTTTGTTCAAAATTTGCAAAGAAGGTGTTTTTAGTACAATTCTGTTTAAATAAAAGATGAAAACATGAAGTTTGGCAGCATGAGACGGGACACACAAAAAGAAAAAGTGTTTGCTCGCTTCTCTTCCTCCAAACCAATCAGACCAAAAATAAAAAGTAATTTAAAAAAATAACACAACCAGGATGTATTATTTATTTTGGTAACTTTATTTGACAGCAGCAGAGACTGAGAACAGAACTGCTCGTTCACAGAGAACAAGCTTGAATTGAAAAACCTTGTTAAGCTGTTTTTAGTTTGTTTGTTTTTCAACTGAACTGGAAGTCACGATGTGCCACAACTAAAGCATGTACTCCTGTTTCCTGTTCTGCTGCCGGGTTTTGAGACTTGTACAGTGTTAGAGGTTTTGTGAGTAGAGAGGAAGGCTGGAGTGTTCCTGCATGACAGCAGCCTGATTGTGAAACCGTAAACTTGACTGGACTGTTACTCGAGGTTTTGTTCTTATGAATTAGGTGCCTGCTTATCTCCATATCATACAACATGTTCAAAAACCCAGGACTGTTTTCTGTAAGTGTGTAGGCAGGCTGTAGTAATAACAACAGTCCTCCTATATCTCTCCCAGTCATTTCTGTTGAACATTTGTGTAATGATCATGTCACAGTCCTGTCTGCAGGTGTTGCAGTATTTTGGTTTTTTTTATTTTAACAGGGGAGAAAAAAAAGGGTGAAAATGTGGTTTGCAAACATACCATACTGGTCTATACCTTACGAACTGTCACCTTCTGGTTTTCAAACAGCATTTCCCCACAGTGTGAGTCTGTGGGTGTGATGTGAAAGTGTCTGCTCACTCGGTGTTGTCAGAGCTTGTATGAACAAAATCATTTTTTCTTGTTGTAAACTAGTTTGACAGCTCATTTGAATCTGTTGTGTGTGTTTTTAATACTGAAAGTCAGTTCTTGAGAAATCTGATTATCTTAACAATCTGTGCTGTGAACACAAAGCTGTTGTGTCTTTTCTTGTTGTTTTTTTCTCTGTGTAACGGTCTCTAGATTGGCTGTATAACTGAACTTTGTTGCTAAAAAAGAAAAAAAAGTTTTGACAGATCTGACAGGTGGTGATTTATTCTCTTCTTGAACTCTAGAGTTTTGTCTTGTCCGTGAGAAAGAGTGGAGGGAGTGCATTATTCAGTGCTGGACAGAAACTGCAAAGAGTACATTCATTTAAGTGTATGCGCTATTTACATTTTGCACTTGTGCTAGTACTTGAAATGTAAGTTCGTATCTCTACTGCACTATATCTGTCTGACAGTTACTGTTGGTGGTAAAAATTTTAAATAAGGTCGGTCTACAGAAGATTCAAATCTTATGCTAAAAAGCCTAAGGATGCATCAATACGATTTAAACCAGAAGCCTTGTGAAATACACACATTCCATACATTTTAAACTACTTAACTATCAAATAAAAGTATATAAAGTCCATATGTGTCCAAGTGAGCCAGTATGAATATATCCTATGTGTGTATGTATTAAGTGATACATGTCTGATATGCGTATCTCTGCAGAACAGCTACCTTTACTATGATCCTTTGGGTAGTTTTTCTCAATAACATTGTTGTACCAGTACTATTATTTGTATTTGTAAAGTATCAAAGCACTTTGATATCAGCTTATCACTGAGCGAGGTTAAGGTTACCACCTAAAAAAAAATATGTAAAGTTTAAGTGTGGAAAACCTGAAATAAAAATCTATTATGTAGTAATTAAATTACATTTTGTAAAAAAAAAAAAAAGAAAATATAAAGTACATATAAGGTCTTCAGTTTGGTCAAAATATTTAGTAAAACCAGCATCAGAAGGTGTTGTGTCACACAGGCATGTGAAAAAGAAAGTTTTCACTGGCCTCTATGCAGCGCTATGAAAAACTAACTACACCCTTAGTGTTTACATGAGAATTAACAGGGTAGGTAGCAGCCAGGAGGTGCTAATCAAATCAGCTTGATTAAGTGATCATCAGCAAGTGTGAGCACCTCTACAAAAGCAGAAGTTTTAGCAGTTTGCTGGTCTGGAGCATTCAGGTGTGTGTTAACACAGTGCTACAATCTCTCTGGGAGTGGACGTCACAGCAAATTCACCCCAAGATCACACTCTGCAATGCTCAGAGATATTACATAAAACCAAAAACCCAAGAGCTACCTCTCAGACTCTACAGGCCTTAGTGGGCATTTTAAATGTTAAAGTTGATGACAGTACAATTAGAAAAAAGCTGAAGAAATATGGCTTGTTTTGAAGGGTTGCCAGGAGAAAGAACAGGACATAATCCCAAGCACAGCAGCAAATCTACAACAGAAGTGCTAAATAAAGAAAATAATAGAGGTGTTGCAATGGCCCGGTCAGAGTCCAGACCTCAACATGACTGATCTTAAGCTGTGCAGGGACCAATGTCTGCAAACCTCAATGAACAGAAGTAATGCTGTAAAGAATAACTTCAAAGAGAAAACAATTACTTGAGGTTCTTGCTGCTGAAAGTAGTTCTGCAAACTACTGAATCACTGGTTGTACTTTTTGTACTTTTAACAGGATATCATCCTATCAAAACTCTCTTTTTTCACGTTACTGTGTATTTATTGACGTTGAGGGCCTAAATGACTGAAAGAGTTGTTTGTTTCTAAAATCTGGCCCTTAACTAAATCACTTCATCCCTCTATTAGAATAAAAACATGACATCAGTGAGCTTTCTATTAAAAAAAGCAAAGACACGTACCACTGTGGGACTGTTTGAATATTTTTATTCCAAAAGAAGTCTGTGTGTCTATAGGTTTGAACAACAGGGCGGGCTCTGAAGAACATCATTTCACCTTCATCCCAACACCTCCCATCCTCCACCCTTCACCCACACACACACACACCACAGAGCCTCTCGTCTTCAATAGTAATAATAACAATTTCATCATAATAGTCATTAGTTTTAATAATCCATTTAGCACTAGTATAGAAATATGAAAAAATACCAAAGAAAACAACATAAAAGTAAACAAATGTTTGTTTCGTGGAGTGAATGTTCAGACATCCCATTGGATCTGTTTTGTGACCCTCCCTTCCCATTTAGATTAATACTAGCAATATTTTGGCTTTTTTTTTTTTGAATGTATTTTTTTAGAGCTTGTACCTTCCTCTCGCTTCTCCACAATAATGCACCGCAGCTTGTAAATGCTTTCAGCTGATGGTTTAAAGCTGTTTGTGGCCACTTGATGGCTGTGTGGTACTGTCACACATCAGGTTTCCGGAGCTTGTATGAACCATGGAAGTCATTAAAGAAACTCAGAAGACAACTTTGAAAACAACAAACAACCGGTGGGTTTACAGCCTTTAGACAACAAAGGAATCGGAGACGAAGGCGTAGCGGATGAGTGTGTTTTTGTTTGTGTGTGCTGTAAAGATTTGTGAAAAAGGTTCGCTCCTGTCAGCATTCTGGACACAAAGGCAGAAGTAAACAGAGAGAGAGAGAGAGGCATCAAATCAAGCCTGCTTCTGCTGACAGCAATCATTCAACAAGAAACGGCATAATGTGTGCAAACAATGTTATCATTCGTTATCTGGAGCACAACAGTGTCAACAAACCTGCTTCCCCGCAAAATGCATAACATTATATAGCAATGCAGTGTTAGTCTAGACAACAATGCCTTCATTTTTCTGAGGGATTTGTAAAGGGTGAACTGGTGGCTTTGCACATTATCTTACACACTTAGCATTACTGCTGGTTATGGGATGCTGCAGTTGGGATTTGGAAGATAATAGGGGACACATCTTTACGTTGGAGAACGGCAATTCCAAACTACGGGCTAGAGGGAGACAAAAAAGAAAGATACTGATGCGGGCAGGGAGCGGGGACACTGTGTTTTCCAATAATTAGGAATCAGCTTCTAAAGCATTACATTCATAAACTCTGTCAGGAAATCAATCTGTGAAGAAACCCAATAACAAAACACAGACGCTGTCTTATACTGTAACCGTTGCATTTGCTAACTCTTACATCTTGAATGTTGGTGTTCCAGAAAGACTTTATTACAACTGTCACTGTAAGTACACTAACCACAACTAAGTGGGTGTATCGAACGCCCCTAGTCCACTAAGTAGAGAATCATTCAGCAGGGATTAATTTGGAAACTGACTGGGCAACAGGTTCAATGCACATCGAGTCAGTGACCTGTAGAAAATGCAAATGCTGCACATGATAATAATGGAACATTAACATTCTGAGTAATATGTCTGCATTAATCATGCAAACATAACATGAACTGTTCGGCAGAGGTATACATACGCTATACCGTGGCAGCGTGTAAAATTAATTACGCTTATATTTGATCTAAGGAGAACAACACGCCTGCTGCCTCTCTCGCATTCATGTAAATAATTGGATTTACTGCTGACATAAAGCTGGTCTGATTTTTTTTTTTTTCCATTAGACCACAACAGGCCGAGCACTACACTGCATCTGAGTGAATACGACGGCGGCAGTGCCCACAAACAGGGGAAGATGGAGGATTAGTAAACAATGTCTATATTCCCGCTGAAACACGGAGTGCAGTCCCATTTTAAAAAGGCAACACAGCTGGGAACTGCAGTTTTTAGCAGATGTTGGAGAAAGAATAGTAAAGGCTATATTTACTGGGGGACTATTTTCAGGCACTGGTTGTTGCAGTCAGTATTTAACAGGGTCGATACAAAGGAACATGTCCCCTAGTTGAACTGCAATTTGTTGACAATTAAAAAATCCAGACTGATAACTGTTGTATGTAATGTATTTTGTGCCACAGTTGTTGAAGCTGGTCTAAAAAGGTCTTGTATGTTGAGCAAAAACTGAACAAGTTTTAAAGCAAAAGGGCAAAAACATGCAAACCCACCAGTATTTCTCCCTTTAGGCACACTTTGCTTGTACACTAGAGTCTGTTTTCATTGGAGTTTCACAAAACTGTAAGGCTATAACATTAACAACATAATTAAAACAGATTCGCTTCCCAGCCAGAGAGAAAAAACATTTCTTCTACATCTATTTATCAGCGCGTTTCCCTGCATTCGACCCCCTCCTGAATGGGTCCCCAGCCACTGAGGGGAGTAATTAGGTGATCAAAAGCTTGAGACGGTACTGACAAGGCTGGGTTGAGTCTATCATACTGGCAGGAGCCGCTGCTGTGGACGGCCAAGATAGCCTGTCGAACAGAGAGATGGGAGGAAGCCGCATTTATAGTCTGCTGGCGCATTAACAAGCCCCTTAAAAGATGCCCAGAATTAACAGATCAGGACAGATCTATTAATGGAAGTAGTTCAGTGAGGGAATTCTTATTCAAATTCAGTAGTGTCCTTTTTTAACTCTCTGGCTCTTTCCACCTCCTCTTTTCCGGCTCGTCTCTATCTTGCCTCTCTGTCTCTGACTCGCCCAGTCTCTCTATCTTGTCTACATGGTGTGAACAGAGGTGAAAAAGAAGTAAGGGCTTGGCAAGCGTTACCCAGGATAACGAGGGACATTAATTTCACATTTCAAAGCCTCTTGCTCGCTCGCTCATTCGCTCCCTCTCTCTCCCTTTTTGTGTCTGTCTGAATATCTAACATTGGTAGAAAGAAGCTGTTGCTGGGTACACGGTTCTCCTCGTTTTGAGCAGTTACGGACAGACTTACAGGAAGCACAAATTTTACACACACACGCACACACAGTGTAAAGAAAGGCAGACCAACAGTTTTCTCTGCTACCGTTTGCATTACGTTGCCTTGAAGTTGTTTCATCCAGCTTCCCCGATCCCATCCAAAAAGCAGCTATGGGGCACAGGGAGGGGCACAAAACTCTCGAACACAATTAGCTGTTGTCAAGTGTCTTGGTATGTTATAATCCACCATATTGTCACACGTAGTCTGTTATTTAACTCTGAAATTCCCACTTAGAACAATGGTAACAAAAAGACAACAGAAAAAAAACATCAGGAATAAATTCTCTGGAAGTCAGTTGCTGTTTTAAAACCACATACAGATACAGTATGTCCACCAGCAAGGCTTCATTTCAGTAAAGGGCTGGTTAGCTTCCAGTGAAGTGTCCGTGAAAGAAAACCAGGACCCTCAAATGAGAAGTGACACGAGAGGGGAGTAAGGAGACAAAAGGAGGCCAGCGGGCACTGACGCGTGGTCATGTGCATCTCCTCTCTCTTTTATCCAAACTGAACTGTTCTTCTTAGCCAAATGCAAACACTTAACCGATGACCACCTCTCTGTGTCTTCAGTTCTGAAGTGGATGAAGTCTTGGTCCCCCATGTTTCTTCTCGTTCTTGCTCCGTGTTGGCTGGCATTATCATGAGTTCAACTCCTTTTTCTTTTTTTTTCTTTTTTTTTTACTCCTTTGTTCCCTCATCTCAAACATTTCAGTTCTCGGATGAATCTGATCAGTGGAAACAGTGTTTTTTCTAAGCAGCGCAAATGTCCCTCACCCATATATCTCACCCCTCTACCTCACTCGCTTCATTCCTCAGTCCTGGTCCCCAAGAAGGTCTGAGGTGTTGCTGCTCTGCGGAGGTGGAATGGGTCGAGGGGTATGAGCTGGGGGGCTGTGATGTAGTCGCCTTGGGCTGGGCACGCCTCCACCCTCACTGTCTGTATTGGACGAGGATGGGGGTGGGGGTGGAGGTATCCGGGGCAGGGGGGCGGATGAAGGGGGTATTCTTGTTGACGCTGATCCTATACTGCTACCTGATCTCAGGCTCTGGATCCTTCGGCACTCCTGGCAGATCCTCACGTGGGTGCAGCTGCGCGCAGGCAGCATCACAGGGGTGGGGGCAGGTGGAGGTGGGGTGGTGTTGGCTCCAAGCGGATCATCTAGGATCCTTTGGGGCCCAGGGCCCAGATCTGGTTGCCCCGTTCCTCCGGCTCCCCCTCCAGCTCCACCTGTCAGGGGGCCAGCTCCGCTGTACAGCTTGCCGTTGCTGAGCCGCATCTCCCGGACCAGGCGCAGGGGCCGAGGGGCCCCCAGAGCAATGCGGGTAGGGTGACGCAAGGCTGCTGAGCTGCTCAGGGGCCGTCTGCGGCGCATTCGAGAGCTCTTTTTACAGGAGACGGCGTTTCGGAACTCTGTGATCATCTCCTGACAGACAGACACCTAAAGGACGTACGGAAGGAGGGAGGAAAGAAGAAAGACGGAAGGGAAGGAAGAGGAAAGGAGGCAAAGGCAGGGGAGGAGGTGCCATAGACACAAAGTAGGCAGGCAGCAGAACAAGACAAGTGGTAAGGCAGTACATAAATAGGAGAGCGGAGGGAGAACAAGAAAATTGAAAGGAAAAGCAAAACAAAAAGAACAAGCCGGCAACAAGGCAGAACAGACACAGTGGGCATGGTAAACAAAAAGGAGCAGGAGAAGCGAGGGCGCAGAGACCAACAAATGGAAAGATGGTTTGAAAATAAATGGAGAGGTCATAGGAAGGATGTGTGGATGGATAGAGATGGGAGAATATCCAAGAAGCAGAGAGAGTTATTACAATCCAAACACACGGAACAGCAAAATGTTTAGTTTATGGGCACTTCATTATGGCACCATGAACGGACAGGCAGGCCGGCACACTCAGGCGCACAAATACAGAAGCATTCACTCTTACAGCAACTGTGCACAGCCTCAAACACACACACACACACAAACACACACATAAACACATTCTAAACCAAACTTTCACATCCACCAATACTCATCATCATTCCAGCTGCATGACTACTGCGATACGCACACATGACTAACAAAATGCATCAACGTGTCCACTACAGGCCAACCACATTCTCAATGAAAGCATGATTTATAAAAAGTCATGTGCTCACATAAACAGAAACAGTACTCGTTATTGGAGAACACACACTGATGGTCGAATGACAGGAGGAGAGTGTGTGTGTGTGCATGGGTGTGTGTGTGTGTGGGTGTGTGCGTTTGAGAGAGAGAGAGACAGAGGGAGACGCACAATGACATGAGTGAGAAGCAATACACACAACAATGGAAACGAAGAATACCAGCGTACATGTGAGGCATGTAAAAGAAGATACATCATGACATTTAATGCCAGGGAAAAAAGTTCACACTACTTCTTTATGCAAGCAAATATTGGCATTTCTCAATATTGCTTATCCAACTATCATGTTTAGCTCACAAACACTTGCTGCCATACTGTTAAACACCGAACACTAAAAGGGCACAGTGAAATCAAAACAGGCAGAACATGCGATTAGATTCTCTAGCTGTCGTAAAATTCGAACGCTACAGCAGGTCAGAGCCACGTACTTAAACATTCCTCTCATCTCACATGCACAAAACACAGTGAACCTTGAATGTTACGGCACAAACAAACACATACAAATGGAGGCAAAAGCTGAAAAAGTAACCCATCCATTCTCTTTCTCACACACACACGAACACAACACAGGGACACACACCAAATAACATAATCAAAAGGGATGGCGGGATGCCATGGGAACCTACTGGGGTGTGTCTGTGGGGTCGGCGAGGGCAGGTATGGGGGCATACCTCATCAGTCTCTGCCGAGCGGCGTGTCGACCACACAAACTCCATAATGGCCACAAACACAGCGATAATGAGGCCACAGATCAGCACAACGAAGATGCCCCCAATGTTCTCCATGCCCAGACCTTGACAACAGGCCACAGGAGACAAAGATTAGCACATACGTGCGCAAATGCATCATAATGGGCAACTGTTTATTGTCAAAGGAGGTTTACAAGCACAGTGAAAAAAGACATAGTTGAAGGAGCACTTCTGGCAATTATGATTCATTGTCTCTTACTTAACTTATATAATTTTATTTATAAATTAAATTAAACTTTGAATTAAAAAAATTACAATTTTGAGCAAAAATGCAGATCATGATGCCATGGGCCTTTGCGCAAAAGGGACTAAAACATATCAAGGTTAGGTTACTTATCCATAATGGTATTGTACATGTACATCGCCAATAAAGGGCTATTCTATTCTATAATTGTTTTTTAGGTTAACTTAATAACATGAGGTTAGTAAAACATAACTCATTAACTGAAAACAATTAAGTTAATTTATAATAAAACACGGTGAAAAAGCTTGACTTTTAAAATCATTAACCTAAAAAAATGAGGCCAAAATTGCCTTGTTTTGCTATCAGTGCACTAATTGTTCATTTGCCTCAAGAGGCTTTGCCATCTGTACCACATACAGCACCAACTATTACAACTATCATTAGGCTCACTTTAGATAATGATGAAAAATAACTAAAGAAAACAGGAACAAAATAACAAAAAGACGTGCAATTTAAGTTGAATGTAGAGAAGAGAACAGTGTACGGCAAGGTTCAAGTACAAACACTGAGGGCAATAATGGGCAAAGACACAATTTTTCTACCTTTGCATTTGTACACCACCGCATTATTATTTCCCTCATTATTTCATGTTAAAAGAAGCCAACATAATATCTGACTTTGGCTCAAAGTGTTGAATTCGCATTAGATAGCTTTTCAATGTCATTTTAAATAGAGCCTGAAGAGCTGTCAGTGCAAGTAATGGAGGCCATCACTGGGCTGAACAAAGAAAAATAAACCTAGATAAAGAGCAAAAAGTTTAGGCGTGGCCGAATCAAAAATCTGATACATTCTTAAGAAGAATTAAGTCTGTCTTTTGGTGTTGGAGTGGTCAGCTCTGCAACACCAGAGGGCCTGAAAACCCACAGAAGACAAATAAGATGGATAATGACAGATTTTTTTCCATGGTTAAGAAAAACATCTTCATAACATCTAACAAAGCCAAGAACACTCGCGAGGACGTAAGTGTATCTTTGTCAAAGTCTGCAATTACGAGGCGCCTTCATGAATGCAAATACAGAGCATTTACAATAAGCTACAAACCAGTAGTTACACTCAAGAACAAAAAGGCCAGATTAGTATTTTCCACAGAACAAATAAAGAGTCTGTAGATATCTGGAAAAAAAATGTTTAAACGGGAAAACTTAGATTCACTTGTGCCAGAGTGAAAAGAAGAAAAATGTAGAGCAAAAAGAAAGAAAGAAAGATTCTGACAAATGCTGCAAAATTGATCGGGCAGTGCTTCACAAGTTAATGCTGAAAATACAACCCAAGAAATTCTCAAGGCAAAGAAATGGGTTTATTCTTCACTGGTCAAGTTGGTCACCTAATCTAAACCAAACAGAGCATTCTTTTATTAAATATAAAACACCCAAAGATAAGCAGCAAGTGAAAGTGACTGCCGCAGAGGCCTGGGAGAGTCCTTTAAAGGAGGAAATGCAGAATTTGATGACATCCATGGATTTCTGACAGTCAATGGCTTGAAGGATTTTCATCCAAGTATTAAAAACAGTCCCTGTATTTCAAATTATGTTAGTCCAATTAATTTTGAGGCTCTGAAAATGAGTGACTTTATATAAAATGTTGCTGTAATCTCTAAACTCATTAAATGTCTTGTTAAACCACATGAATTGAAGTTTAAAGTACGCACTTCAATCACATCTTGACAGTTTTATTTAAAATCCACTGTGGTGGTGTACAGAGGTTAAATAACACAAATCGACCTAACTATGTGATGGGAGAACTAATGGTGTGCACTTTAAACCTGCTGATAGTCGCAGGCTGCTTATTTTTATCTTCTATTTTTTTGCGCTATGCTAAGCTAAGCTAAGCTAACCAGACTCTAGCTTGATGCTACTGTTCTTGTACAGATTTCTATTTCAGCTGTTGATTAAGTATCAGAAAACACCTTAATTGTCATAATATTCATAATGTAAGTTTTGCATAATTCATATTTTCTAATTGATAATCTGCTGGAAGTAAGTGGTCTAACAAAGATGCTACCATGCTGCGTTGTGGAAAGTACTAGACTTTCCATCTTCTACAGCTTGACCCACAGTAATAACCAAAAACTTAATGTGAGTGTAATCCTAAATCACTACTCAGTACTCTTTCATCTGAGTTTCAAATTTAAATTGCCTGAAATGAAGTGCTTGAGTGACAAACAGAATTATAGGGCCCTGAAGGGTTTGAGATAAACTGCACTGATAAAGTGTAACAATACTGAAATGCCTGAACTGAAGCATTTTGTTAGCAAAATAATTTTTAAAAGAGATTTTCATCTGACATCAGTGGCATAAACGCAGAGATGTTTTCATCATCTCTGTCATTCATGCAGAAGCTTTGCCCACACATATACACACTCTTAATACACACATGTAAACAGATACACTGTCTCCAATAAAATTCACATTATGCACCACCTGAGACAAACAGAAGACATCTGGGAAAGTAGATTGTGCTAAGTACCCTTCGCAAGGACATTAGGTTAGGCATTAGCCATTAGCTGGACGGTAGCAGAGAGTGAGGAGACTATTACTGGGGACATTAGAGAGAAGGACGCAACGGAGGCAGACAGCTGCGGTCGACTCACCCTTGGCACGGTGGTCCTCCTCTTTGGGACATTGGCCTCCCTCCCACCACCTCCTCTTTAGTATCTCCAGCCTGTTATTCTCCTGCAGCTGGAGGATGGCCAGTGTGATCTCATCTCTGAATGGAGATCCTGGAAAAAAACAAGAAGGCAGGATAAGAGCAAGTGGTGGGCAAGGTGCAGCATAAGAGACCAGACAGGGGAGAGATTTTTTTTTTCAGAAAAAGGGGAAAAACATGAAATGATTAAGTGTTAAAGAGACTAAGCAGAAAAAGAGAATTGCCGCTGCAGCTTGGAGATGGCTAGAAGTGATCTTATGGTGAGAATAAAGAGAGGATTAGTGAGAGATAGACAGCAAGATAACAACTAGACGGACACAGTGGTTCAGCAGCTGGTTGAATAGCATACAAAGTATGTAGCAAACCAGATATGCTGGACCAGATTTAGAGGGTTTAAAGGTTCCGTCTGTGCAAATGACAAATATGTTTTCTTTAGCATAATGGTATTTAGCTGTGAAGATAATCAACAGGCAGCTTTTATTAGACAGGCCTTCTGCACATAAACAGTCTCTATAGAAAGTGTTGACAGTTGTTCAGTGATTATCATGCCTCCTTCGCTAAGTCACTGCTGGAGAACACCAACCTCCTGCCAGAAAAAAAACGATTTCAATCAGGACAACTAATGACTGCAGCAATATAAATTTGGCATCACCTCCCACCACTTTCCCATGCTTCTATGTGGATACACAGAAAGCTGGAGGCTGGGAGAGATGCAGCAAGACAACACAGTAAAGCAGGTACAAGTTATAACGCACAGGACACGAAAAGGTAGAACAGAGGTTATGGTGGGTTGCCAAGCAGCTTGCTGATGAACAGCAACTGTAGACACCCTAATGAGATTTTAATAGCATATCCTTAAGGAGATCTGTCATCTAATTCCCAGCAAGAAATTATTCAAGTGTAAAAATATCTGCCTATTTCTTTAAATTTAAACAGCCTCTTACCTGGAGGTGAGTGGGATAATATGTTTGGTTTTTTTCCTCTTATGTCCCTTATTTCACGTCTGTGGTCTTTCCTTCTTTATTCTGTGTCTGCTTTTTCTCTCCATTCCTCCACAGCCTTGGTCAATAATAGACAGTGAGATATGGCTGACCTCTTCATAGGAACAGATTACTGTGATTCAGTGACAATCTCATCTAAGTGCTAAAAAGTGGCATCACGAGCGCTGGGCGTGAGTGGAAAAGCAATTAACTGTGTGCACGTTACTTCCATTTGAAATAGCTGCTAATCCCACAGATAAAAAATAAACCGACCACGTACAAGACAATTTTCAGGTCTAATCTCACAAATCACAGACAACTACATGTGTCTATTTAGCATAATTGATCTCATGCTTCTCACGCTGTCATTTAATGAGGTTTTTTTTTTCTTTTTGTCAAATAATTGTATAATTTTAGAAACGAGATAGCTCCTTGTCACTTATGATTAAGCAGCCTGGTCTCTGTTGTAGATGCTCAGTCACAGTATTTCGCTTTATGTGGTACACCTGTTCAACTGCTCATTAATGCAAACATCAAATTAGCTGATGACATGGATGCAACTCAAGTCACATGTCAGGTACATTAAAGGGGATTTGAAATGTTAACCTGTTGCTTTTTATCAGTTGTATTTTAACTTGAACCACTCAGAATAATTAAAACTAAAAATCTGCATGCATAATTTTTTTAAATACTACATCATGTTATTCTTTTAGTTCACAAACTGTGAAACAGCACTTTTAAAATGCGTCAGCAATGTCTGTAATTATCAAAAAGGGAACAGTGTTACATTTCTACTAGCTTCCCAGTTGCTTTTTCATAACTTTATGGATATATTTGGAGTCTTGGAGCAATTAAAAAAGTTATGAGATACATTTTTAAGACATTTCTCTGCGTACAGAAATATTTAAAGTAGGTAATACATTATCAGGTGCTGCATGACCTTTTTGTGATGCAGTATTTTTACCTAGTGGCATGCCAATGCCGTAACCCTTGGTGTCCAGCAGGCCTCCGATCTGTGTGAGATTACAGTTCAGGCCACGGTGATATTCGTTCATAGTGCTCTCCATCAGGAAAGCATACTTGGAGTTGACCACACGGGCGATGCCTTCCTCCGTGCTTTTCACAAATACGCTAGGCTGCTTGGAGTTCATGTAGTTCCACATCCGCTGGTAGGTCTGGTACCTTGAGTTCTGCAGAGGAAACAGGAACACAACAACGGCAATTCAGCAGTAATTACAGGTGAATATACAAGTTTCCCCGACAAGAAGGAATATGAAAGAGATGCATTAAAGATAAACGGGAAGGGAAGTACACACAGGAGAGAAAATCAGGTGTGAACAATGGCAAGCAGAGTAAAAATATCAATAGCAAACAGAGGGAAAAAGCAGCGCGGAGAGTGGAGGGAGAAAAAAGGAAAGTGAAGCAAAGCAACAGATTATTTGCTCACAGCGTAGCTGATGCATCATCTTTCATACAGATGGAAGTAAATCAGCACACAGGAGGTGGTTCAGCACTTAACAAAAAATGGCAAGGTCCAAAACAGGATTAAATGTACAATTACATGTAGTATCTCTTTGTATGGGAGAAGAAAGGAAAAGGGTATAGATGGTAGCATCTGTGTACAACAATGAGATTGTGTATGCGTGTGTGGATTAAGTATTGAGTGGGGTAATGTACTGTGGCAATGAAACTGGCTTATGTAGGCAAACACACACCATTCTTTCTTATATCCGCCATTTGGACGAACACTAGTGACTGAAAAATAAACTCTAACTGGCATTTTGCCATTTACCAACATATAAACATACATTTTTTAAACACTCACCTACACACACTCCTCTATACTAACACACCCACACACAAATACAAGACCTACACACACACACACATGCGCACACCCACACTATGACAAACACAGATGTCAACACAGATGCCGGTAGCATTCTCATAAGCAAACACAGGCAGTCAGCCACTTAACACAAACACAAACAGCCATAAAGAAAACAAGAGAGAAACTCAGAGACAGAGTGGCAAATATGAGGATAATCGTTCACTCTGTTCTCAGCAATGAAGAGAGAAGCACTGCGGTCCATTACATGTAACACATAGAAAACTTTATGAACAACTATTTCCTGAATTGCTATCAGAGCGATTTAGGGAGTTAGTCAATCCAAACAGCTACACAAACAAATATTTAACACGGATAAAAGCACACATATAATTATTCCCAAATTCCGAACCCAAGCACAACCGGAGCCGCACCATAAAGAAGGTCATGGTGCTCCCGCCGTGGATCGTGCCATACTCGATGTTCGTCTGGTCGGCCAAATCGTCTGGAGACTCAATGGGAACCTCCATCCGCTGGACAGTCAGGAAGGCCGCCAAGTTGGCCGTGTAGGAGGAAATGATGATCAGGGTGAAAGCCCACCTGCAAGGTGGAAAAAGGCGAGGAAAAAGAGAGATGAAGGGAGAGATAAAGCACCACTGGAGTGGCAACAGTGATCCATCATGGTATTGATAAGCTGCAAAATTCATACATAATACACCAGTTATTTTGGCGAATATCAGTAGAGACACTTTGCTGGGTTTGAGTTAACCCAGCAAAGGAAACACCTGACACATCAGGACGTTTATCAAATTGAACATCTTAAAAAGTGTCACAGTAAAATAGCCCCACTTAATCATTTTCAAATGATAATACACTTCAGTGCAATGATTGTAGCTTCACATCTATTTTCCCATCACTTTAGATACTCCGCACTAATAACATTGAAAATGGGACTTCTTGCATGTCTACAAACTTTATTCAAAGAGAACATCATGTACTGACTATGCTTAACATCTTGCTCACCTCCCTGTAATCTAGCTGTTCCTGTCTTCCTTTATCTCCTCAGCTCTTAGTGGTTATTATTTCGTTCTCTTGTGCCTCTTCTCACATTCACTCTCACTATTGGAGTGCCGTCAGGCTAGTATTTCTGTGAGCTTAGTGAGCTTTTGTCAACCGTTTCCATAAAACTACGGGACTCAAACAGTTTTTTAATGACACATCCAGTAAAATGTTTTAAATGACATTAAAAAATGAACTATTCTCTTGCAGACATGGGCCTTAAAATTGTATTTACCATATTTTTTTTTTAAATATATACCGTATACTCAAAATAGTTAACAAGGAAAATCATGTATTGTTTGGAACCTGATTATCTGGTGATTATAAAGTATTAACATGTGTTTTTACTTTATAAAAATGGTTAGTAATGGATAAAATACTGATTTATTTTGCCTCACAGGAACCTTACTAAGGCATAATTTATTAGTTTAAACAACTCAACACCCCAAAGTCACATCAAGCATCAGACTCCTTGAAGCACAGGCTGAGGAGGAGGAGTGGCAGCAATCTGTCACTCTAGGTTATCAATCAACTAAAAATTAATTCAAAAGCTTTACTCCTAACCTTGCACACCTTAATTGGAAAATACAAGAAAACTGTTTTATTTGTAGTCATCCATCGTCCACTTGGCCCTCTTTATAGCATTCAGTTCTCATTTCTGTTAAAATAATTATAATGGGTGATCATTCATGTAGATGCTGAAAATGACAGCCTCAACATTGAATTTAATTTATTATTAGATTCAATTTTCTTCTCTCAAAATGTAAATGAGCTCACTCACTGTTTTAATCACACTCTGGCTTTTGTCCTGACTTATAGCAGAGAAACTGAACATTGAGCAGTATCCCCTGAAAACCCTCCTTTTGTTTTAATAACACTTAATAACACTTAGTGCGTTAAATAATAATGGACTACAGAGCACTGGAAAACAAATTCAGTGCACTGCATGTCTTTTGGAAAGTGCTGTAACAAAATATAAAGAAGTGCTTTCTTCTTTGTTATCTTCTTTAATGCTTTGTAACAACACAATGCAGAACAGCTACCCAAAATTTACTCCCAGAGCTTAATTATCTTGTTAATATCCTCACTGTGTATGGCCCTGATTACTGTGGCTCCTCTGTAAAGAAACCAACAAATCAGAGATGCTTGACTCCCTGCTATAACCCACAAACATGCGCTTTAAAACAGATAACTCAGCTAAAGAGCTCACTAATCTAGAAAATCTTCACTTTGCATGGAAACACAGTTTGTTGCTCTATAAAAAGCCCTCTGTAAAGCTATTTGTCACAGATTGAGTAAAACAGGAAAATTCCAACCCTTCTTTTAAGCACTGTAGCCAATACTATGGATATTTATTTAGACTTTTTCTCTTGTAACAATCCTTCTAAACGAACTTCAGTCATTTCGTCCTTTAAACCATCAACATCTCTGTCAGTCTTCATTCTTACAAGACTTTCAAAGAGGTCTTACCATTAATTAAAGCTACAATTCTAAATATGATTAATTTAGCTCTATCAATAGGCTACGTACTACAGTAATAGTAATTAAACCTCTACTTAAAAGCCACCACTTGATCCACCTGTCTTAGATAATTATAGACCAATCTTCAACGTTCCTCTTTTCAAAATCCTTGAAAGAATAGTTGTAAAACAGTTAACTGATCATCTGCAGAGGAATGGTTTATTTGAAGAGTTTCAGTCAAGATTCAGAATTCATCACAGCACAGAAACAGCATTAGTGAAAGTTACAAATGATATTCTTATAACAGTGGACTCATCTCTGTGCTCGTCAGTGCAGCATTTTATACTGTTGACCACAAACTTTTATTACAGAGATCTGAGCCCACCTTTGCTATTATATACTCTTAGACATTGCTATTAGAAGATATAGCATATATTTGCATTGCTATTTAGATTAAGTCAGATAATACAAATCAAGTAGTTAAACTATAGGCATGTCTTAAGGACACAAAGGCGTGAATGATCTCCTAATTCCTGCATCTAAATTGCACTTAGCCCAAAAAATATTAGAAACATGTCTAACCAGATACTCAGGATGGCATTATCTTGGCTTCCAGTAACACTCATTTTTGACCATTTCTTTCCTTCAGGGCACATATTAAACAAACATGTAGGTCTTATCTGTTCATCTCTAAAATTAAAATATCCTGGCTAAGTGATGCTGAAGAATTATTCATCATTGTCATGTTTCTCAAGAAGTTCTCTAAAAATCCCCAGTTAATGCAAACCCCTTCAGTATGAGCACTAAGAGAGATCCGAAAAAAGTTTATAATTCTCCAATATCACCTTCTGTTCACTGGCTCCCTATTTAATTCAGAATTTAATTTAAAATCTCCCATCATAAAAGGCCCCATTATATCTTAAAGACCACATAATTTCATATTGTAACAGAGCACTTCGCTCTCAGACAGCTGGCTTTCTTGTGGTTCCTGGTTTTAAAAAGTAGAATGGGAGGCAAACCCTTCAGCTTTCAGGCCTCTCCTCTTTGGGACCAGTTCCCAGTTTGGATTCAGGAGACAGACACCCTCTCTAATTTGAAGATGAGACTTAAAATTTGCCTTTTGGCTAAAGGTTATAGTTAAGGCTGGATCAGGGCGCCCTGATCCATCCCTTGGTTATGGTGCAATAGGGTCAGACTGCTGCAGGACTTTCTGTGATGCACTGAGTATTTCTTCTCCATTTTCCATTTCTTTTCACTTCCCGTGTGTATTCAGCAATTCAAATTTGGTTTGCAATCTCTCCTAGTCTGTGTTTTTTCCTGTCTCCCTGTGTTCTCTTTCCCCTCAACCCCGAGCCATCGCGGCAGCC